>NW_026067980.1:5541183-5635064 GCF_014885135.2 Alexandromys fortis
AAAACAAAAAAAACAAATAAATATTCCATTTCAACTTTTTAAAACAAAATTATTTTGTCTTGCTTTCTGAGAAGTTGTTCTGTATTCAAGAATGACCTTAAACTTCTGATGTCCCTGCCTGTACCTCCTCTTAGGTGCTGGGATTACAGGCATGTGTCACCAAGCCCAGGTTATAGTGTTGGGATGACAGACATATGTCACCAGGCCCAGGTCATAGTGTTGGGATGACAGACATGTCACCAGGCCCAGGTTATGCAGTGCTGGTTACCAAACCTAGGGCCTCTATGTCCTCAGCCCAGGTTATCTGGTTTTCAAATGTCTCCTAACAAAATATTCCCAAGGGGGGGAAAAAGCCGATTATTTTCCACTCAGTATAATATAAAAGCCTTGGTTTAAAAAGGAGATTAAAAAACAAACAAACCAGGTGGTGGTGGCACATGCCTTTAATCCCAGCACTTCGGAGGCAGAGGCAGGCAGATCTCTGTGAGTTTGAGGCCAGCCTGGTCTACAAGAGCTAGCTCCAGGACAGGCTCCAAAGCCACAAGAAACCCTGTCGCCAAAAACCAAAAACAAACAAACAAACAAACAAAAAAAACCCCAACCAACCAAACAAACAAAAACTTGTAGCTAGATAGTCCATGTCAAGTTTTAGTATTCCCAAAAGTTCTGAAAATTAGTTAATTAATTATGATAAATTTTCTTTTAAGAAGTCTTTGGGGAACTAGTGAGATTTAAACCAGGTGATGGATCAGCTTGTGGTTTCAATTTATATAAATTATAGAAACATAACACCAGACATTTCTCTAATTGAGGGAAATGCAGCTTTCAGTTACTTACCGAGAGGAATTCTATTTGTGGTTAGTGCCCTCTAGTGATTCATTCATTCTCAGGAGACTCCGAGTTTCTCTGGGGATGAAATACTTGATAACAATGCTTAAAGAATCAGTCTCGCTTTGCATAGAGAAAGCTAAAATAAATAAATAAATAAATAGAAAATACTATTCACACATTAAAATTGGCATTAGGACCACGCAAAACCTATCCTTCCTTAGATGCTTGCTCACATTCCTGCTAAAGGTGCCGCTTAGACTCAAAGCGCTGCCCCACTCTCGTCCTGCTTCTTGTCCAGCTCGGTCCTCTGAACTGAAACATTATCTCCTCTTGGGAGGAAAAAAGCTCCAAGACTCAAGAAGTTCAGACATCTTACAGAACTCACAAGCCCTCCCTGATGCTATACAAGCAGTGAGCAATTGCTCAGACAGGAAACCACCAAGGGGCTGGGCTGCCTCTGCAGATCAGGCAGAGAATTCAAGGAATGTGGCTTTCCTGAGTCCTTGTCCCTGCAGGGGTAGGCTTTCCCATGATGCAGCTGTCTTTGAGTCGTCTGTGTTCCTGTAAGTAACCTCAATGAGGGGGTTGGAGGGATGGCTCAGAGGTTAAGAGCACTGGCTGCTCTTACAGAGGTCCTGAGTTCAGTTCCCAGCACCCACATTGTGACTCACAACCATCTATAACCGTAGTCCCATGGGATCCAATACCCTGTCTTCAGTGTGCAAATGTATACACAGACAAAACACTTATATACAGAAAGTACATCAATAAATGAATTGTAAAAAATAACCCTAGTGAAGAAGTCATTGGTTTGGGGGCTTGGAGAGATGGCTCAATGGTTAAGAGCATTGCCTGCTCTTCCAAAGGTCCTGAGTTCAATTCCCGACAACCACTTGGTGGCTCACAACCATCTGTAATGAGGTCTGGTGCCCTCTTCTGGCCTGCAGACATACACACAGACAGAATACTGTATACATAAATAAATAAATAAATATTTATATATAAAAAAAGAAGTCATTGGTTCACCAGGTTAGATTTCAGTGAAATGCTTCTTTAGTCTATCAGTGAATAAACGTAATGTTTATTCACATGTCCTCAGACAAGAATGGGCCCATCCCTAGTGAGCCCCTGAGACAGAAGGGGCTCAAGGGGACCTACCCAGCACTGCTGAACTCCTTGCTACTGGTAGATTCATGGAAAGAGAAAAGCATTGCTTTCGGTTGACTCCAGCAGGCCTCGGTAGATGGTCCCAACCAGTGGCCACAGCACAACCTCAGTTATATTCAGTGGGTCATAAAACGAGAAGTTATAAACGTGGGAAAGGGAGTAGGAGAGGTATTGATAGGGACAGGAGGGAGATAAGAGTGGGGTGAATCAGAATGTATTATATACATGTGTGAAGTTGTCAAAGAAAGCAAAAATTCCGTTATTTATATAAACCATTTAGTGATATTCTGCTGCAATGGTCTGAACAGACTCAGACATCTGTTTCCTCCCTTCCAAGTGGAGTGCAGCAGCGTGTCAGCACCAGGCTCCACCACCCACAGCTTCTTCTCCCTGCAGGGGAGGACTGCGGGTGCACACGGATGTGGATGCTCTAATGGTACTTACCACACACCTGCGAATTCCAGCGATTTGAGTCATTTAGAGCTAGCGCCCACTTAACTACGTTCACTCGACAATTTAGCAATCAGTTATTGAGCAATTTGTGTTTGCCAAGACACAGGAAGCAAAACACAGGATACAGTTTCTGCTCACAGATACACTCAAGCAAAGGGGAGCGCTAAGGCCATCCTACAGAGGAGACTAGGTAAGTTAACGGCCTTCCTCCACACTGAGGAGGAAGTGACAGGTGTGGACCATGCTAAAGGACTGCCAAGGAGAGATACCAACATGGGTTCTAGCCCACAATCACCCATGGTAAACCACACACACACACACACACACACACACTCACCTGGTCCCAGATGCCTTTTATATCATTTGGGCCTCCCCAACCCCGAAGGTGTGTTCTAGGTGAAATGAAAGCCACAAAACCAGTTAAAACACCGTTGCAAGCCTGGAAATGGCAGGAGGCAGAGGCAGGCGGATCTCTGTGAGTTCAAGGCCAGCCTGGTCAAAGAACAAGTTCCAGGACAGCAAAGATTATGAAAGAAACCCCGTGGAAAACAAAACAGGCAAAGACACTCTTGTAAAAAAAGAAACAGAAAAACAAAAGAAAACAAAAACTAGGTAAAGATGACTTAGGACATTCAATTATTGTCAGCTCAGATACAAACCAAGATTATAGTAAGTGTGAAATTTTCAGAGGGCAAAGCGGAGGGCACAGGGGAAATTAATG
This sequence comes from Alexandromys fortis, assembly GCF_014885135.2. Classification (NCBI taxonomy): domain Eukaryota; kingdom Metazoa; phylum Chordata; class Mammalia; order Rodentia; family Cricetidae; genus Alexandromys; species Alexandromys fortis. The sequence goes on from NW_026067980.1 coordinate 5,544,356, forward strand.
GTGGCCTGGGAACAGATTAATGGTAGGACTCTCACTGGGCATTTACAAGATCGGGGGACCAAACCCAGCCTGGGGGAAAGCGTTACCGGAAGAAGCTAAGCCACTGCTGGGCTCCCGCTCTCACCTATTCCTCTCTGCAGTGTAGAATTTTATAAAAGCATTAAATAGTAAACCATAAAACGAGGCTGTGAGATATTTTTAAAAATAAGTACAAAAATCCTTCCGGGGCTGAGAAATGGTGCTGTTCAGAAGTAGTAGCCTTAGCTTACTTTGTGTGAGCAAGGCCCTGGATTTATTTCCCCAAGCACAGCAAAACAAGAGCACCCACCACGACCACCCTGCTGCGAACCCTATCCCCCCCACCCCTTGCAATCCACAGTTCAGACTATAAAGACACCACAGTAGTTTGTAGTTTAAACATATGTGAGTGTCGGTGCCTAAGATACCCATAAAAATATGCCCTTGTGAGTGTGGGTGCCCATGGAGACCAGATGGGGCCAGAATACTCCAGAGCTGTAGTTAAGTTACAGAGTCTTGTGAGTCACCTGGTGTGTGTTCTGGAAGCGGAACTTGGGTTCTCTGGATGAGTGGACAGTGCTCTTAACTGCCAAGTCATTGCTCCAACCTCCGGAATGTTTTAATGGAAGCCCACAGGCTTGAAAGTCTAAAGGAGCACAGATATAAAGGCAGATAAGACCAGATTCAGGTAGTATCTGGTGCCCATCATAATAGGTCATACATATATAACATTTGTTTATTTTGTGGTACAACGCTCAATCACCTCTAGACCATATACCTTCTAGACACACAATCCTGTTAAGAAAAAGTTTAACATCTCCAAAAAATAAAATATAAATAGACACAAGTAGAATGCCTGAGATACTCCTCGAAGCTCTAGGTTCTGAGAACAGAAACTAATACTGAAATGATCCACACTAAACTTCAGTCTTTTGATGCTGAACAGATCCCCAGAGCACATGCACAAATATTCCAGCAGAGGGCAGCAACACATCACTGTGCAGTTTCAAAACAAGCGTTTCAGGTGTGCATACACGCATACAGTATAAGGATATAAGTATATGTGTATGCATGTGTGTGTATATATAAGATATAGATTTGTATGGGTGTGTGGTTTTTTTTAAAGCACATGCTCATGCATCCTGGCCTGACAGAATTTTTAAATATTCCAGGAAGTAAACTGCGGTGACACACCCCTTTAAACCAGCTTTGGGAGGCAGAGACTGGCAGATCTCTGTGTTTGAGGAACATAATGAGTTGCAAGCCAGCCAGGGCTAAATACCCTGTTTCAAAATAAAATTCACCAGAAGAGTTATATGAATAAATGTGTGTGTGAATGTTTTATATAGTAATTCCGTTGTTGCTATCACAACACTTTAGGCAGAACAGAATTCCTCCCAGAGCTCTGAGTTGGGTGCCGTTCTTGGATAGAGCCTGGAACAATAGCAAGGGGGTAAATTAGGTCACAATATCTCCCTACAATCATTTGCCTCTTGTTTATGAATTTACAGAGTCGTGATTTAAGGTCCAAAAGGATTCTTTTAGAAACTGACTTCTTTGTGTGTGTATGTGTGTGGGCACATATATGTGGAGCTCAAAGGACAACTTGCAAGAATGTGTTCTCTTAGCCAGGCGGTGGTGGTGCACGCCTTCAATCCCAGCACTCGGGAGGCAGAGGCAGGCGGATCTCTGTGAGTTCGAGGCCAGCCTGGTCTACAAGAGCTAGTTCCAGGACAGGAACCAAAAGCTACGGAGAAACCCTGTCTCGAAAATAAAAAAAAAAAAAAAAAGAATGTGTTCTCTTTTTCCACTGTGTGGATTTCAAGGTTCAAACCCAGGTTGTCGGGCTTGGCAGCAAGCCCCTTTACCCACTGAGCCATTTCACTGACCCAGGATTCTTGTTGATGTTTTGTGGTACTGAGTATGGACCCTAAGGCCTGTGCTTGCTGGATGCACAGCCCTCTAGTGACTTGTTCGTAAAAACCCGATGAGGACAGCCCTGCAAAGATGGCTGAGTGTTCCAACACTCCAGACCATAAGTATAATGGCCCACACGTCTGTGAGGCCATTCTTGGAATCATCAGCCATCGGGGAAACAGACCCTATGAGATGTGATTACATGCCCATCAGAGGAGGGAGACCAAAGACGGGACAATTTGATGCGCTGTTGGGATGTAAAGTGACATGGCCACATGGAAAACAGTTCAGAAAACACTTCTCGCCACATACATACTTGGTGTCGAGAACGCACCAACTGCACTCTTATTTTCTCAAGGGAAGGGGGATGGACAATATAACTTGCTTATGAGCGTTCATAACAGCTTTACTTGTCAGTCACCCAACAGGTAATGAGCAAACATACAACATAGACAGACACTGGTGGAGTGTTACTTACCACTGATACAAGTGACAGCTTCCAAGAATACTGAAAATGTGACGAGGGAGAAAAGGCACAGGAAACTCTAGAACGAGCCTGAGCGGGTGGGAGTGGGTGAGTGGGTGGGAACATGGGAATGGGCCCACACCATCTTATCTGGAACAGAATCTGGTTTATTTCTATTTTATTTTTACTTGTAGTAATAAACACCTAACAGTTACCATCTAAATCAGTTTTAAGTGCATAATATTGTTCAGCGTATTTGTGTTGCTATGCATCTATCTGCTCCTCAGAATTTTTTCCCCTTTCTAATTATTTTTTTTTTGAAGATGATGTTTGTGCAGTCCAGGTTGACCTTGAACTTGCGAAAATCTCTCTGCCTCTGCCTCCCTAGTGGTGGAATTACAGGTGTATGCCATCATGCCCCATTGAGCTTTCTCATCTTAGAAAACTGAACCGGCATCCATCCAATTCCCAGAGCCCCTCTCAGCACCTGGCAGCCCCTCACTCTCTGGTATGTGCCTGTGATTCTCACCACCTTAACAATGTCACATGCTGCAGGAGCTCCTTCCGCTCCTTCAGCCAATAGCGCACCTTGAACTCACAGAGGTCTGCCTGCCTCTGCCTCCTGAGTGTTGGGATTAAAGGCAGGAGGCCACCACTGTGTGGTGACATTGTGGATTTTAATAAGAGACTACTTTTTTATTTTATATTCTTAGACTTTCCTTTGGAATGCAGTAACTTGGAAACTGTTTGATCTTTAAGATTTGTTAAGCAGAATCGCAGTAGCATTTAGGGCTAACTATTCCCCCAGTACTGGGACCAGAGAACCTTTTGAGTAACTCACACAGGTGCCTGGGCTACGATAGTTTTCTAGGTTGGCTTATGGGAACGGATATGATTCCCAGAACTATGAATTCTTTCTAATCCTTTTTCATAGTTTTTCTCCAACACTAAGTGTGTTCACATCAGTGCACTGATTGGTCACTGTTGTGAGTCTACGGGGACATCCCTGGGGCTGTCTCTCCATGCAGTGGTATTTGATTCTACACACGTTTCAAGAGCTCATCCGTGAAAGGTTTGGTTTGCATGCAGTCATGTTCAGAGGTGAGGTCTGGGAAGCTGATGGGATGAGAAAGGGGTCTGATCTCATGAATGGATTTATAGATTAAGTTTTCTTGTTTTTTGTTTTTGGTTTTTGTTTGTTTGTTTTTTTGAGACAGGGTTTCTCTGTGTAGTCCTGGTTGTCCTGAAACTCGCTCTGTAGACCAGGCTGGCCTCAAACTCACAGAGATCCACCTGCCTCTGCCTCCCGAGTGTTGGAACTAAATTCACAGAGATCCACCATTGCCTGGCCAAATTAAGAAATGTTAAAAAAAAAAAAAAGATTTGTTTATGTGTATGCAGGTGTCTGCGTGCATGTGTGCAAGCACATGCTCCTGTGAGTGCACAGAGGCCAGCGGAGGGGACTGAATCTGTTGGAGCTGGAGTTAGAAGCATCTGTGGCTGCCTGGCTTCCTGTGTGGGGCTGGGATCTGAATCTGAGCCCTCCTGATCACACAGGAAACACTGCAGGTGCTCTTAACTGCTGTGCCATCCCTCCAACCCAACTTTTTTTTTTTTCTTTATCTTTTTGATACAGGCTCTTTTTTTTTTTTTAACATTTTAAAAAGTTTTTTCCCCCATATAGATGCTTTGCTGCATGTATATCTATGCACCAGCTGTGTGCCTGGTGCCCAGCAGGGCCGGAAAAGAGCATCAGATTCTGTAGAACTGGAGCTGTAGATAGTTGCTGGCCACCACATGGGCACTGGGAATTGAGCTTGGGTTCTGGAAAGATCAGCTAGTGCTCTTAACCACTGAGCCACCTCTCCAGTCGCCTTGGCTTCCCTGGGACTAGCTATGCAGTCTAGGTCGGCCTTGGCTCACAGCAGCTTCCCTCCTGCACCCCCTAGTGCTTCACCATCACAGGCTTTTGTGACCCCTGGCTTGGAGTCAGAAGTTTTTGTTTCTGGATTTTTGGCTTTTCAAGACAGGGTTTCTTTGTGTCCCTGGCTGTCCTGTCAGATTGCTTTCTAGTAGTTAGCACACAGAGTAATGGCATGTTCAGACCCTCTTGTCTTTCTCCCCAATTTCTTCTGTTTTTATATCACAAATGTCTGGATTCAGACCCTGCTGTGCTATCGGAGCTGGGGAGCTTTAGAGAGTAGACGTAGATCACTGGGAGCGTGTGCCTTTGGAGGACATGTTTGCTCATGCAGCAGCCTTACATGATATAGAGTCACCACCCAGTTAGAGGGCACTTTAGCTGAACAGCTCTGATCAGATTGGCCTGGAGCCAAGTCGATGTTAGATTGTCTTCATTGACAGTTGATGTGGGAGGACCCGGTCCACTGTGGGTGGCACCATTCCCCTTGGCAGATAGGTCTCAGCTACATAAGCTAGCCGACCGTGAGTCTGTAGTGCGTCAGTACACAGCATTCCCCCACGGTTTCTGTTTCCGTTCTTGACTTCCCGCAGTGACCGACTGTGATCTGGAACTGTAAATTGAAACAAACTCTTTCCTCCTCAAGTTGCCTTTGGTCATGGTATTTATCACAGCAACAGAAAGGAAACAAGGACACCAGTTCCTCTTGGTTAACTGCTAAGCTGCTATCTAGGTTGCTGACTGGGAGATCAACCATTCCTGAAGAGTTGCAATGTAATGTTTTTAAAAACTGTCTGCCCTCGGAGGATCTCTGTGAGTTTGAGGCCAGCCTAGTCCACAGGAGCTAGTTGCAGGACAGGCTTCAAAGCTATAGAGAAACGCTGTGTCGAAAAACTAAACAAAACAAAACAAAAAAACAAAAACCTTTATGTCTTCACAGACTGGAGGGATACATGTCAATCATGTGGACAAAAGATTCCTATTCCTACAAATAGCCTTGGGGACCCTCTTCCAATTCTGCACGGTCATTTTCTAAAACCAGGTCTTCCCGGTGGTGCTCAGGCTTTGGGGGAAATTAGGTAAAAAGTAGATGCGGAGAGGATGTAAAGTTGAACAAGCTGTTCACCAAGATGGGCTGCAGCTTCCTGTCACCCTGCAGTGTCTACTGAAACAAGAGTGTCGTTTTGAGAAGTTCGCATTCTTAGCTGCTAGAGACTTCTGGGAATGGAGACCGAAGCCGTCGACGGCAATGACCTGACCACAACCCAGAAACTGAAACCACATTCTAAGTTTGCACCAAATTGCCTGCTCTGGCTGTTTTCATTGTGCCTGACTGTAAGGATTATATTTAGTTGTGTGAACTGTACCATCTTCAGAGCAGATTGAAACTCATGTAAACCTTCTGTTATTTGTACTGACTCTTCCAAATGTCAGCACAAGCAACCAACACTCTAGTAAAGACACAGCCTCTACGAGCAACAAGCCAACGCCACTGTAGGAATACAAAACAGACACTGTCCTAAGTGGCTCCGAAGGACCCCGACAGGGCAAAGGGAAGATAAAGATAACAAAGGGACTTTTTTTCTCCCTTTTGGGTTCTCTAACTCTGCAGCTGACTGGCCTGGTACTATCTAGCCCAGCGTGGCCTTCAATTGTCATAATTCTCTTGCTTCGACTTCTAGAGTGCTGGAATTACAGGCAGAGTTGTTTTTATTTTCCCTTGAGAAAAAAATTTGGATTTATCATTTATGTTAATACTATCTAGGAATTAACAGTATGCTGGAGAACATATTATAAAGGCAAAACTAACCATACGTCTTATTGAACTGTTGGAACCAGTCACTAAGAGCTTAAACCTGTTGAGCATTTTCATGAAAAACTACTTTCTGAGAAATAAAACTATTTCAGTGAACAAGTAGACAGAACTCCCAGCACAAGTTTAAAAATGAAACTTTCCTCTACCCTTTCTTCTCCTTGTTGTTTCAAGACACAGTCTCACTATGTAGTCCTAGCTGGGCTGGAACTTGCTATATAGATTAGGGTGGGCTTGAACTTTTGGGAATCTTCCTGCCTCTACTTCCCAAATGCTGGGATTGTAGGCGTGCACCACTACGCCTGTCAGCTTAAAATTCACCAACAGTCTCTTGTATCAGCAGTGAGACTTAACACTTCTGTGACAATTGTTCACCAACAGTCTCTTGTATCAGCAGTGAGACTTAACACTTCTGTGACAATTGTTCACCAACAGTCTCTTGTATCAGCAGTGAGACTTAACACTTCTGTGACAATTGTTCACCAACAGTCTCTTGTATCAGCAGTGAGACTTAACACTTCTGTGACAATTGCGACTGACCACTTGGCTTTGTGAAGGGCATGGATGAAATCAGTTACAAAGATGAATAAATGGGGGCTGGCAAAATGACTAAAATGGGTAAGGGTGCTTGCTGCCATCCTCAGAACCCACACAGTGAATGGAGAGGACTAAGTACTTCAGGTTGTCCCCACACACACACACACACACACACACACACACACGCACACTGTACACAGATGCATACATGACCAAGTGAACGAAAGCAGAATGCTTGAGAAAACAGACTTAGAAATGTATGTTTGGTAACAGCTTTAGTCAATTGATCACACCGTTTATTTAAGCCCGTGTTCTATGGTGAGTTTGTACTTGGAAAACCGCAAGCAAAACTTCAGAAAGAAAGCCTTGCCCTTCAAGAGAACAACCTTGATTGATGGTGGTTGAGCACACACTGTACACAGGGGAAGAAAGCACTTTTAATGCAATTTATTTGAAATGCTTCCAGAAAAGTTTAAGGCCATTATACAAAAAGTCTCCATTTCACCAAAACATTCATCCACTCTCTTCCCACAGGCTGACCCTGACAGGGAGAGTGGCCAGTGGCTCTCCAGAGAACAGCTCGGGGTTCCTCCCCCATCCAGTCCTGTCTCAGCCTTCTCTCCATCTGTCTGCAGCAGGTTCACTTGCTAAGTCGGCTACTTAAGAAACAAAGTGGTTTTAAATAAACTTGTAATAAAAAAAAATTCACCATGGTAAAAATCTATAAATACAGAGATCTGCTTTACAGGGTAGAAGTGATCATAACATTTGCTTTGAAATAGAATAATGTAACACCCCTTGCTTTTCTGCTGGGAACTCTCATCACAGTTTCTTTCAGTGCACGTGGCACATGGGCGTGATAAAGGGGTCGTTTTGTATGTTGCTTTCTTCTCTGTAAACTTGATAGATGCAGAAATTAACAGGAAGGAACGTTTTTGGCAATAATTTAGAATTCCTACTACTACTAGTGCTGGCGGGGTCCCCTGAGTATTTACACTTGCAAAGAGCTGTTGGGTGTATTTTGTGAACTTCTTTTCAAGGTCTTTTTATCCATCCTTGCTCTGTAAATCAAGGCTGGAACACAGAACTTTCCAGTTTGGCTAGCTAACTGGTCCTAGTTAATCAGAGCTAATGAAATTGGCCTCAGGAGGGATTAACCACCATTCTGATTATAGCTCAAGAACTAGAGACACAAACTCAGGGCCCAAAAGCAGAGCAGGAAATCCCAAGACCCTCTAGACTAACAACAACTTTGGTGGCTCCCACGGGAGGCTTCAGGGATGGCGACACATTTCTCACTCCCAAGTCCTTCTCTCACGTTTGTAAACAGAATCGCTTGTGCGGTCACCATCTCTGTGTTACGTCATTGCCACTCTGAAGCAGGAGCGGCTGAGGCAGATGAACATAATGCAGACAGGACTCAGAACCTTGGCAGATCTTCCCTGGCCCTGGGATCTCTCCTGGTGTTGCAGGCTAGACTCTTTTTGTCATTAGCCCTGAGAAACACCTCCCACGGCCACTCCCATTTTAGTTGAATATTCAGAACTAGCAGCTACTTTTAACTTTTTGATTTTGTTTTCACTATGGAACTCAGTTTGACCTAGAACTTGATATATAGCCAAGGCTGTTCTTGAACTCGGGGTCTTCCTGTCCCTGCTTTCAAGTGCTGGGATTGTAGGTCTGTCCAGCAGCTGCTTTTGTCTTGGCTCTGACTGAAGCCAACTTCTGTTTCATGTCTTCATAGATTATCACATTCAACCTGCACTGGATGAAACCACAGCACTCAAACAAAGCTTCCCCCTTTACAGAGTCAAACCTCGGAAACCCCCGGAGATGTTTTCATGCTTTCTGGCTGAATAACATGGAACCCGAGTTCACTTCAAGGGCTGGACTTTCCTGGTTTCTATTTGAATGCCGTCTCAGTACTCTGAAAAGCTCTATCTCTATTCCAGGTCTTCGGCTAGTGAGTCGAGGAGTTACAGAGCATTAGAGAGGCATGGGACAAAAGGACTTGTCAACACAGTCCACACAGAACAGTAGTTTAGACATCCTTTCTGTCATGAAAAACCCAGTAGGACAACTCAAGAGTAACTTGTCCAGTCCCTCTCTACTCATCCAGACACTTATGAGACAGAGCAGCAGGGGAAGGGTGGCTGCGGACTCCAGCTGACAGAGTAGTTGGCAATTGCAGTACGAGGGGCAAGGTACAGACACAAGGGACACATGTGCACGGGCACAGAAGTATTTCAGCGTGCCTCTCCAGACTGTCCGCATGTGGAATGTGACTCCCGAGCAGGTACGACACGGGTGCAGCCCTCTGTCAGCCGCTCTCCTCTGGCCTGCTGTCTGCACAGGACATGTCTGTCTGCTCCATCCGCTCACATTCCAGGCTGACCTCACTGGTGTCCATACTGCAGTCCGATGCACTGTCCGATTGGTCCATCTGCTCCAGTTTCGTCTCTCCTTCTGGCTCCCTGGTGTCAGTGCCAGGACCCAGGAGTCCCTCAGAGTCAAGCAGCCCAGCCTGCCCAGCAGCAGACAGAACCGTTTCTTTGGCTTGCCGGATACAGTTGAGCCACTGCTGTTTGTTGAAGGTGTCATTGGCTTGGAGTGAGTGGGTTTGACTTTGGGATCCATTTTTGAAACTGACTCTGAAGAAATTTTTAACTAGAAATGAAGAAGGGGTGAGAGGAGAGTCAATGGGTAGGTATTTGCCAGGCTAACCACAGCACACAGAGTAGCACTAAGCCCCGGTCCCAGGCCAGACACTGACTGCAGAGTGTCTCCTACTGATGCAGGACTCAGCTCGACCCTGATGCCACTCCCGGCTGACTAGAGTGGCACAGGCCTAGCTCAGTTTTCCTCAAGGGATTGGCTATTACAGCTGCCTAAATGTTAGAAATATTAGAACACTGCATGTGTAGTTCCAGTACAGATCTGACCTATGGCTGAGTTTCTTCTATGAGCAGAAGTTTTTTTTTTTTTTTCCAGTATTCTGAATAAAACTCTGTGGAAAGTGGCATTTTGGGCTTTCCCTCTTTCTGTAAAGTGATTTCTGCCTAGTTCATTGTCCAGTTAACTTCAGTGAGCCTTTGGAAGTTGGCCTTGTAAATAAAACAACTTATGAGAAGTATCCTGAAGTAGAATTAATAAAACATGGTCTTTGTTCATGAGTTGGAAACTGGAACAAAACAAGGGAACTTGAAGTCAATGTCGCAAGTGGGGTTGTTAAGCTGTGTTCCAGCCTCTTTGCTGCTGGTAAGCTTGTATACAGCTGGGCGCTCTTGATTGGATGGGAGGACTTGTTTTGTATTATCTGCCCCCTTTAATTTTTAATCTCAGCTTTGAATATGTTGCCTAGTGATTTTGGTTTGGGATGGGGGGGCTGTACTAGACATTTGGTAGCTTTTCAATTAAAAATGACACTTCAAAAAAAAAAAAAAAGTCCTGTATTAGAAATGCCCACTGAACAGAGCAGCAGGTGATCACGCACCCCAGCTCATCATTCGTTTTGCTCTTATTTTCTTCTGAGGTAGGCTTTCACTACGTAGCCCAGGCTGGCCTCAGACTCAATCCCATGCTGGGCCATGGCAGCTGGGCTCTAGTTGATTCTCCTTAGGCCTCTTCAGCAACTACACCGGAACAACTACAACACCTTACACTGTGCAGCTAGCAACCACACGGAGTTGGTATTAAGCATACTTTCATGTAGCAGTACGAGACAGAGCCAGGGAGCAAAAGGGACACCAGCTGCAGTTGCAATGGACGGGCTCAGGCACTGGATGCTACTTAATGCTCAAAGCAATCCCAGAAGGAAAAGCAGACAAATGGGAAACTGAGGCTCACAGAGGTGGAGCTTGATTGCACATCAGTAAGTCAAGAGTCAGCAATGGAGCACAGTTTGGCTTCAAGACTGGGGCGGTTCTCTTTTCCCCAGCCAGCCATTCCTTCCCCGTTTCTACGCTCAAATGGTCCACTATGTCTCCGCAGTCTGCTACCCACACATACTTCTCTCGTTGTTGCTGAAGGCCCCACGCAGGGAGCCGCCCAGCCGCACTTCTCCATCCTGCAGGTCTTCCAGCATGAGGTCCTTCACCGGGATGGGCTGCCGGTACAACTGGTAGCAGAGTTGTTCATTGTGAGTGACAGCTCGAGTGATCACAAGCACTTCTTGAAACAGGAAGACATGGAGTTTCTAAAAGAAACAGGATTGTCCTGAGCGACAGTGTAGTAAGTGGTGGATTTGTGGGCCTCTGTGCAAGGGGTCTCTAGGAACGGGGTTCATAGTGGAGTATGAGTGTGTGCTCAAATCTGTTTCTAGGAAAGCAGAAGTGGGCAGGTTTGAAGCATTTCCAGATACATATATCCACTGCCTTAATACAGCTTCCTCTTTCGGGACCCACTGAAGCAAGGCTTTCTACGGTTAACTGTAACCAGAACCCTACTTACATTACAGTTCACAACCTATCCATACGCATACAGCCTCCAGCTCGACTGAGAGAAAAATAAGGGAACAGAATGGACAGGGTAATGAAACGGAATCAATGCTCTCCTGGCTTCGATAAAATTCTAAGAGATCAAGTTAATAGTCTACAAAGGATGAGATTGTACATCAAAGCCTAATAATAGCTCTAGCTCCCAAAACCCATAAAAATATGTTTCTTCAACCACTGGATGACCATCAACTTTAACCAGCAACTCTGGCTGGGACTCTGCTCATCAGAGAGGTTCATGGGCACTGCTGGAGTCAGAGAAAGAGGACCTGTATGTTCTCCGTAAGTTCATCCACGCCTGGGTTCTCTGGAGAGCTTGTGCTTACAGGGTGGATAGCTGATCTCAAACATGAAGGCACTGTCCACGAAAGCCAGTTGCCTGTGTGGAGCTGGGGCATAAAGTCCTAGAAAATGAAGGCGTGCCTCAAATCACACAAAGAGTAAGTAAGCTTCCTGTGCGGTGCTGGCGCATATCTGCAGCGTCCAACCCCAAGTACCAGACTCTTCTCATGGTTTGGAAATGTTCAGGAGCTAAAAGGTGGAATGACGCGGCTCGGATACTGGGCTCTGAACTTCTAGGGGGGACGTGGAGATGCCAACCCAGGACTCTTAAAAGAGGCCGTCAGCAGGGGGACGGGTAGGCAGTCAACATTAGAATCTTGATTTGAGTAGGGGAAGCACGTTCCGCATCACTGGTGATTTACTGTCTGGGGAAAAAAAGGCATGCCATGTCTCCTACCACACAAAATCCATATACCGCAGAGGCAAATAACTCTAGCAGCCCTTGGGTGCTGGGGATGTAGATCTGAAAAGATTGGCTGGGCACACAGTTGCAATTCTACCAGTGGGGAAGTGGAGGGAATTGCAAACTTAAGGCTAGCCTGAGCTATACATTGAGCCCGTGTTAAACCTGGGCCACCTGGGGAAGACTCTGTTTCAAAATAAACAAACAATAACGGTTTTAAAACGCTCAAAGACCATAAAGCAGCAAAGCACAAAATAAACAAGCTAAAGGCCCCTCCAGGTTCCCCTCCCCAGAAGGTAGAAATGTGTTAAAGATGTCCCTTTAAGAGTAGAGGAGAGAGTGGTGGGCCATTGGACTAGGAACTTTTGTTTCTACACCAGTCCTTCTTCTAGCTGAGGCAGGCAGTTTGAACCGGGATTGTCTGGGCGATGTTTTTAAAATATCCGTCTTTTATAAGTCCTCACTGAGAATCAACTCCCTTTGCTCTGGCTTCTGTGTCATTATTTCCTGAGACAGGACTTTGTTCATAATAATGTTCACACCTCTGGTGAGAGCCAAACCCAACAAACCTCCCACCCACTGCTGTCTTTACTCTCAGAGCGCATCTTTCTGCCATCCCATCAGAGAGGCCATGGCACTGGTGTTTGAGAAGAAAACTGGGCTGCCTCCTGGGGAGCAACGCTTCTTCCTGTTTCTCAAGACTTCCTAGAAAGAATCTTCAAGGAACTGAGTGTTCCCCCATGTAAGTCCTCTCTGCTTCCTGGAAATCACTTTCTGGCAGTCAGTAACTCTCTCACACATATGCAGGTCCACATACAGTAGCTTCGGAGGATCTCGGTGGCGCCCTTACAGATGGTATGGCCGAATCCATAGGAGTCCTGATGAGAGGCTATGCAACCTACCCTCCAACAACGAGGGGTAATTCCAGACTTGCTCACAAAAGCCGAAAGGTTGTCTCTTAAAATCATTAAGTTTAATCAACATCTTCTAAGGTAAATACTTTTTGGGAGACAGGTTTTCACTATGTACTAGGGCTGATCTGGAAACTGTCAAATGGATCAGGCTGGCCTCATATTCTCTCTGCAGCTCTGATGGACTCTGAACTTTGGATTTTCCTGTTTCGGTTTTCCAAGTAGCTGGGATCATGGATCTGGGCCACTAGGTCTTGCTCACCGTCTTCTGCAGTCAAAGTGGGATGTAGAGTGTATGCCTATAATCCCAGATGCTGGGGAGGCTGAGGCAGGAGTGTGGCTTGACACATCCTAGTCTGGAGCTAGTTGGGACAACTTAATTGAGACTCAGGCTAGAAATGTATTCAGTGGCAGAGTGTTTGCCTAGTGGCATTGTAACTGGGTAAAACTCCTAACGCCAAAAAAAAAAAAAAAAAAAAAAAAAAAAAAAAAAAACCAGAGAAAAAGCTGGAGTCGGGGCGGGGAGCTAGGGGTAGGGGAAGCACCAGGGTAAGGCCCTCGGGAAAGGAACTACTTACCACACCCCGGTTATTTTTCAGTTCGCCATGACAACACAGGACCCTTGAGCTGTCAATCAGGGAATCTTTCTGACCTTCTTCCAAGTAAAGAAGTCGCTCTTTGTAATAACGGCATTCCGATTCCCCAGTCTTCGTGTTGATTTCTGCCACGATACCCTGAATGATGTTTATCTGTAGAAACAAAGAAAAGTAAAAAATGGGGTAAGTAAGCCAACCACCCACAGCCACAGGCTTAGAGCCAGCCTCGAGGCTACACAGACGCTGCTGCATTCAGTGTGGAGAGCTACCTATGTGGCCACTGTGGGGAAGGGGGAAAATAAAGCTTTGTGTGGGTGTGTGTGGGGGTGGGTGGGTAGAGTCTTACACTATGAAGTCCTGGCTGTCTTAGAACTCACTATGTAGCCCAGGCTGGCCTTGAACTCACAAAGATCTACCTGCTTACTATGCACCATAGTTTCCAGCTAAGGTTAATATACTCTTATCAGATTTGTCTATAATTTAAGCATATGTATGTATGTATGTATGTATGTATCATATACTATGCTGGCTAGTGTTCCATCAACTTGACACAAGCTAGATTCATATGGGAAGAGGGACCTCAATGGAGAAATGCCCTTGCCAGATTGGCCTGCAGACAAGCCTATGGGGCATTTTCTTGATTACTGATTGATGTGAGTGGGCCCAGCCCATGTGGGTGGTGCCACCCCTGGGCAGGTGGTCCAGAGTTGTATAAGAAAGCAGGCTGAGCAAGTCATGGGGAGCAAGCCAGTAAGGAGCACCCCTGCAAGGTTTCTACTCCTGTCCTTGCCTCCAGATTCTTGCCCTGGCTTCCCTCGGTTATGGACTTATGACCCAGAAGGTGAAATAAACTCTTTTCTGCCCACGTTGGCTTTAGTCATGGTGCTTACCACAGCAGCAGAACCCCACCCAAGACACGAGCAAATCTAAAGTGATGAATAGCGCTATCTGAGAGGCAGAGATAGAAAGTAATCTTGGATGCTTCACGTGCCTATAATCCTAACATTCGGGATGCTGAGGCAGGAAGACCATGAGGAGGATGTTTGAGACCAGCTTGGGTTGCAAGGCAAGTTCCTAGGCCAGTCCATAATGAGACCCTGTTTCAAGAAACCAACCAATGGGGGCTGGAGAGATAGCTCAGCGGTTAAGAGCATTGCGTGCTCTTCCAAAGGACCCGAGTTCGATTCCCAGCAACCACATGGTAGCTCACAACCATCTGTAATGAGGTCTGGTGTCCTCTTCTAGCAGGCATATATGCAAACAGAATATTGTATCCATAATAAATAAATATTTAAAAAAAAGAAAGAAATCAATACCAAGCAAACACTCACCACCAAATGCAAACCAAACCGAACCAACCCAAACGGAATGGAACTGAATGGATCCAAATCAAAGGGGAGGCATCTGAACAGTTGCTTAATGGTTTAACTCCTTGACCTTTCTATGTTTTCAGCAGATGGTGGAATCCACGCATCCCATTGATGAAGACCTCAGCGGTAATAGCTTCTTATCACTGAACTATTTACTAGCTGCACTGGGACAGCTGAGTTCCCTGAAAGTGCCCAGAAGAACTAGAGCGGTCCTCACCACAGATCTAATAGGCTCACTTCCTAATGAGCTGGATTAAAGGCGTGCTCCACTACCACCCAGCTGAAGAGCTGGTTTTTAACTTGCTATATAGCACAGAATGCCCTCAAACTCGGAAGGCTCCTGCCTCTCTAGAGCTGACAGCACAGACACTCACCCAGCCTATGCTCAGTAAACATTTTCTGAATGAGGGTGGGGTGGCCACTAGGAGGTTGATCAGGCACCCTCCTGCACTTGGGTGCAGATGGGAGCTAGATCCTAATCCGGTGACCCTTCACAAATGACCTTTGGTCTAGCTAGAAGCCAATTCCCATTTTCTTATTAAATAAAAAATTTTCATTTAAAATCTCCAGAAAGATCTTCGTTCTCACAGTCTGGAATTCTAATACTGGACTGGAGTGGCATAAAAAGCCATCAAGAACAGTGTAAAACCTGACCTGGGTATGGCAGCACATACCTATAATCCTAGCGTTTGGGAGGCTGAGACTGGAGGATCAGGACTGGCCACACATTTGAAGCCGGTTAAACAAAGAAACAAACACACACACACACATACACACAATTGGTAAGAGAAGTTTTAGAACCAAATGGATCCTAAGCTACTTCATGTATACATGTTGTTTTATGGATGAGGAACTAGAAATGGGTAAGGAAAAGAAACCAAAAGAAAAAAAAAAGTCCAAGATTGCTGGGCCCCATGCGTTCGGTACCTACCGACCCAACCCTAGCCATTCTGGAGAGCAGCGCAGGAAGAGAACAGTAAACAGGCAAACTCACAGCTTCTTCCAAGTGCTGCTGATCCGGGTTATCGTTTGGTGTGTGCCTCAGGATTTCTCGAAGCAGCAGCGGGTATTTCACTAGGCGGCTCCTAGGAATATCAAGGAAATTCCAGAGATCTAGTTTGCGGCTGAAGGGGGATTCTAAGCAGCGCTGAAGGAAATCCTGGACTCTGTGGTCTTGCTTCTTGTGGTCCAGGAGGGCTTTAGCAGCGACCTGATTGCTGCAGTAGCTGTCATAGGAGCTGAGGCAGGGCAGCTGAGAGGGAAACAGAAGGGAAGGCTGGGTGTCAGCATCACTGTTAGGAATGGGAGACACCAAAGCAGTCTCCAGACCCCGTCAGCATGGAAGAGCAGAGGAAACCAGCCAGTGCAATCTTCAAAATGACAGACGAGACACAAACATGCCATTTTCTTAGTTTTTTTTTTTTTTTTTTTCAAGACAGGGTTTCTCCGTAGCTTTTGGTTCCTGTCCTGGAACTAGCTCTTGTAGACCAGGCTGGCCTCAAACTCACAGAGATCTGCCTGCCTCTGCCTCCCGAGTGCTGGGATTAAAGGCGTGTGCCACCACTGCCCGGCTAAAAGATCAGTATTGTAGAAGCATATAGAACAGGGATTTTGTTTGTTTGTGGTGTGTGTGTGTGTGTGTGTGTGTGTGTGTGTGTGTTAGTGTTAGTGCTTGGGACTGAACCCAAGGCCCCATGCATGCTTAAAGTTCTACCCCTGAACTACACCCCAATCTCAGAACTTCTCTAACCCTTTTAAGGCACTCAGTAGGGCAGGTAAGGCAGAAGTTATGAATTAATTTCATTTTATGTCTATTTTTTGGTGTTCATATGTGTTTGGAGGACAAGAGACAACCTTGGCTATCGTTCCTCAGGTGCCACATACATTGTTCTAAAATTCTATGTGTGACATATATGTCTCTCTGTGTAGATGATGTGTGTGTCTGGGAGGGGACACACGTGTGGCACAGCACACATGTAGAGAGCAGAGGACAGCCCTAGGTGTTGGTGTGCACCTTAGGCAGAGTCTCTCGGCCTGCTGTAGCTGTTCTGAGACTATAGGCTTGTAGGTTTGTGAGCTTCTGAGAATTCTTGCATTTCCACCTCCGAGCACTGTAGGACTGGGGTCACAGACACATGAGCCTGGCTTTATACAGATCTGGGAATTCAAACACAGATCCTCACTCTGCTACACCATGCCTACCGAACCATCTCCCCAGAGCCCTTTTAATTTTTAAAAATTGATTTAATTGTGAGAATTTTTATTTTTGTGTCTGTGTGCGCATTTGCTGGTCTCTGTGTCTCACTGTCTGCTGGGACCTCTGGAAGCCAGAGGAGGGTTCAGACCCCAGGAACGTGCAACCGTGAGCTATCTAATGGGAGTTCTGGAACTTTCCTCTGGAAGAGTATCGAGCACATTTAATCACTGAGCCACATCTCCAGCCTTACCTCCTTTCATTTTTTTAAAAGCAGAATTTATTTTAGGATTATTTAAAGAGACTTTTCTAGAAGACTTAGTGGTATACACAGAAAGCAAGGATCAAACTCACAACCTAGGCTTTCGTGTTGATCAGTACAAGAATTTCCAAGGTGGCCCAATTATTAGGAGCCTCAAGAATTTGAAGCAATAGTATGATTAGGAAAAAGAAAATAGTTTAGGAATTATTTGTTAAAATCTTCTCAATGAGCTCTGGCAGGTCAGGAAAGGTTTTTGGCACCATCTTCCGGATCACATCACACTATCATGCAAGAATAGTTTCAGCCTAACCTGGAATGTGTTAACCCCACTGCCTTCATTCCAGCAAAAACGCCAATTTCCCTGACACGTCCATCAGTCACACTGGGTAAACACCACATCAGAGACTCAAGTAAGAGCCGCTACTCCTCCCTCCTAACAGCGCCCTAGGCTGACATGCTTGGGCAGCTGCCCGCAGCAGTACGGTGCAGCCAGTCACCCAGCTGCATCGCCCTCCTCTGGAAACCAATGAAAAGACTGTGTGTGTCCACCACGACACCCCTCTACAGCATTCAGTGAGAGACAGGGATAAAGGAGTCTTTTCTTTCTTTCTGCATGCGCATGGCTTTGCATTGTACCCATTAAGCAACAAAGTCTATATTATGGATGAACAAGTAAATTAAAGGTTAATGGATTGTAACACAGTTGATGGTTTGGGAGCGATGCTCACAAAGACAATGGCAGAACCAATAACAAACAAACAAAAAAAAAAAACCCAAACAAAACAACTCTGGGTGCGGTGGCTCACACATATCATCCTAGCACCACAGAGTCTGCGGCGGGAATTGAGGAAATTCAAGAGCTGTCTGAGTGAATTCAAGACCAGCCTGGACTACACTCTGTGATCCTGTCTCAGAAGCCAAACAAAGATGCAGCTAGAAACTTCCTGCTAAGCCAGAAGGCCTGAGCCTGATCTGCAGGACCTATGGTAAGTCCTCTCCTGAGCTAACCTCTGATTTCTACACACAAGAGAACAGACTCCTACGAGTTGTCCTCTGGGCACACATATGCTTATATATGTATATACAAAAATATATATTTTCATATATGCAAAAATGCAAATACATGTAAAAATAACAACAACAAAAACCCAAAGGAACAAATCAACAAAAACACGGGTGGTAGCGTTTGAAGTTTTTAGATATCCTGCCACGACTTTTATACTTCTTATTGAAATTATTTCCTCATCACAGAGTAGAAAAAGTTGCCAGAGAAGTAGTATTTATAAAAGATTCATTGCTGAGTTAACATTTCTGGGAATGTCTTTCTTCCTTCCACTTTCACAAACACACACAACAACTTTTGATTTGTGTTAAAAACAGCTGCAGAAATTCTCTGCTCATCCGTATATTTTGAGCCAGGCAGTGGTGGCAAATGCCTTCCCAGCACTCTAGAGGCAGAGACAGGCGGATCTCTAAGTTAGAGGCCAACCTGGTCTACAAGAGCTAGTTCCAAAAAGGGCTCCAAAGCTACAGAGAAACCCTGTCTTGAAAAACAAAAGAACAAAAACAAAACTGCTGTGGGAAATGAGCCACGTTTGCATTAAGGAGAAGCAAATCAGTGGGAACCATCAGATATGAACTACCCAGGAACTCTGGCCATACTGTGCAATGGGCCATTGCTTTCTCTGATCCTGCCACCGGCTACCATGGCAACTACCTTGGGCATCTGCTCTTTTGTTCACACCTGACAAGGTGCTCATTTCCTGGGCATGACTCAAAATGTATACAATCTAATTTTCTTTAAAAATGAGGCAAGAGCTTGGTGCTTAAAAACAAAAATTTAAAAAAAAAAAACAGACTGGGAATGCAGCATTAGTTTAAAAAACAAATGTGGACAGTTGTTTGTGGCTCTGAACCTCAGCTTCTCCACTCTCAGAATTTGTATAGCAAAGCCTCCCCCTCCCCTTTAATGAGACAAGGGATATAAAACACTTCACAGACTGCCCTCTGGTTAAGAAGTGGTGAGCACTGGCTATCATAACTATCTTTTGTTTTGTTGTTGTTGGGCTGTTATTGGTTAAGATTCAGTCTCACTGGGCTCAGGCTGTCCTGGAACTCGAAGGGAATAGGTGTGCCATGGTCAGAAGATGACATTTTGCTGCCTATCTCCCAGTCGTCTGACTTCCATCCTTCCTTCTCCTTAAGTGTGCTCCCTTAGCCT
Source organism: Alexandromys fortis (assembly GCF_014885135.2). NCBI lineage: Eukaryota > Metazoa > Chordata > Mammalia > Rodentia > Cricetidae > Alexandromys > Alexandromys fortis. Next base: position 5,563,820 of record NW_026067980.1, read on the forward strand.
TGAGTGGGTGAAACAGATTATACTTGGGGTATCTTGAAACAAAGTTATCAAGTAGCCCAGCCTAAGCTTGAATTTCCTTTAAAAACAAATGACTTTAAGCTACTGATTACTTCCCAAGTTCCCCCTTAACAAATTCTTTTTTTAAAATACTTATTATTTTAATTATACATTATGTGTGTGGGGAGGTATGTGTATAAGAGTGCTGGTGCCCCTAGGAGCCAGAACCATCTTACCAGCCCCCATTCCAAATTCTTGATAGTCTGTTTAAAGAGACATTAAGTCATCTAACACTTAGGAGGAGGAACTGAGCAAGTAACTCACCACAGCTGTGGTTGTCTGTACAAGATCTGCATAAGACTGGGCCAATCAACATTTCAGCATGGATGGGGGAGGGGCCTGAGGCTCCACTCCTCCCTGAGGGCCTATTAATGGTTGCTGGGGAAGAGGGTGTCACTTTCTTCAGTAGTAGAGCCATTGGTAAATTGCCCAGGCTCTTGGAAATAACCTCTCACTCATGCTTGTGCAAGCAACTATGAGTAAATCCTATGGGTCATACAAGAAGAAGCAAAAGTAGGAGGGGACCTGTTGGGGAGTGGAAGGGGTTGAGTAGGAGTGATAAGAGTGGGGGACATTGGGTAAAAAACACTAAAATTCATTATCCATATGGAACTGTCGAAAAATAAAAAATGGAAAAATTTAAAAAGCCTATATATATATATACACATGTATAAATATATATCAAAAGCACTTTTAAAAATACACACATACACACACACACATTTAGAAGCTCTATCCCCCTAATGCAAAAAAACTGTTAGAATACATGTGGATTTTTTACTTCCACGCACCCTTTCTCTCTCTCTGGAATTAAAAATTAACTAGGATCTAAATGAAACAGGAGCACTTTCTGCCTTGGAGAGCTTATAAATTATTTTATTAGTGAGACCAGTCACTTGGGACATTGTGTCTTTGTGACAGGGAAGGCTTGCTCAAACAGGGTGAGCCGCTAGGAAGGGGACTTCCACTGTCTGTAACCAGGGCAGCTCCCCAAAGATCCCGTCTGTTTAAAGTCTTCAAAGCATAAGTCATGGATTCACTCTAAGGTCAAAGGCCCAGCTGATGCTGTCCTGGACAGGCATGGGGTGGGGGCAGGGATATCTCACTCTTTCAAAGGTTTTTTTTTTTTCCTTTGCAGGGAGGAAAATAAATCAATTTTCCATGGATTGAATGAGCCCTGACTTTTCTCATTTACTGTCTAGTAAGATATTATTTTGCTCTGTTTAAAAGATTAGAACTCAAACAGACTGACTCTGGTGTACAGCGCTCGCTCATACCAACACACCTGGAGTTAAAAGAAAAACACTTAACAGCTTTTTGGTTGATAAATAAAAACCATTTCTCATGAGATCCGGCAACAATGGGCCACTTGTTTCCTTTCAGGCTGCTCTTCAAGCTTCAAGACCCATTTGATGCCTGGAGGGTCCAGCAGCAAGAGACTGGCATGGACACACTTCCTCTGGGCATGTATGGGACAGACTGTTAGAGCCTTCCCCAAGCCCCAGATCAAACTAACCTCATAACATAAGTTGACAAAAGGGTATTTCAGGGCGAAAAAAAAAAAAAAGCGAAGAAGGCAAAATCCTAAAGCTTGAATCTGAAACAATGTCATCATCTGCAAGCAATGCTTAGAGGAACGGCATCCTCCTATATTACTCTAGCATAAAAAATCCGAGCAGGACTCCAGAGTTAACTCTGAAGGGCTCTCACTCCACAGCCTGGGGAAGTTTAAACACACTGATGTAGACCTTCTCACTCAACCACCTCTGACTCCAGTAGACCCACACTTTCCACAGAACTGTCTTTGTAGTTGAAGAACTTTGAAACAATACCATGACTAATAATAGAAAGTCAAAAGTTTGAGATGAACGACCTCCCCTGAAATATTGAAGCGCATGGCCTGAATTATTCAGCTTACACCATTACTTGTCTAGCAGATATTGTCGAGCTATTTCAGCCTTGGTACTAAAATTGACTTCTGAACTAGAGCCAAGTCCTGGGACCCTCCGAAGTTTCCAGAGCACGGCAGTAACTGAGAGGCCCCAGGTCAGACACCAGTGTTTAGATTTCTTTGCACATCCATGTGACATCAATGAGAACCCGAAGGTTAGAAACAAATTTACCTGGAAAGAGAGCACTCAGGGCGGTAGAGACCGAAAGCCCTGCACCACCCTCGGTCGCTGCACTCCCTGCCTATTTTCCTGAGATTCTGGGTGAACCAGAGGGATCAAGAGATCTAATTTTGCCTGGAAGAAGTCACTATAGTTATCGGCTTTCAATACCTGCTTTATAACAAATAAAAATATCTAGAATTGGGGTGGAGCATCCAAGTATTCACTGGAGGACACGGGCAGGCAGACAATAGGATAGGATGGTGGCAAAATAGCACATGCTTTGTCTAAGTGACTGACCGGTGGTCCCTACATACTCAACTGAACAAGAATTCAGTATGAGGCCCACACATTACTCATGAACCCTAACTGAAGGTCCCATCTTTGTTCTTTAAGAAAGGGAATCCATCTTGTTGTCTGTATACCCAGCAGTTACTTAGGACCAGAAATATATGTTTTAAGTATAAGCAACATAGACTCATTACCTTGTTTGTAAAACTACATTTAGATCAACTGCGCCCCCCCCCACGCCCCATCCCACTCTGCCCAGTACTGGGCATCAAACCCAGAGTCTTACACATTCTAAGCAAGAGCTATCTATTTTTGGTGATGAACAAGAATGTCAAGCAGGCCCGGCGGCACAGGCCTGTAAATCCCAACTACTTGGAAGGTTGAGGCAGAAGCATCCCAAATTCAAGGCCTGCCTGGGCTGCAAAGAGAGTTCATGGACAGTGTTGGCAATTTAGTGAGAACATGCCTCAGAATAAGGGGCAAGACGGCAAAATGGGCATGGAGATAGACAGATCAGTGGTAAAGTTCTTGCATAACATGTCCTGAGAAAAAAATGAATATATTAATTTTAAACTTAGAGGAGAAATTGCAATAATTTAATTGGGCTAAATCCAATATAATCTAGTATCATTTTATTTCATGTGAAACTAACAATAGTTTCATGTGTACTTTTAGTTTACTTTATTGCAAAAATGCAAGGTTGCCTTTAAATGCAATAAATTTGCAATAAGAAAAAAATTGTTTCCATGCTTTGAAGAATAAAGCCTCAATATATTAAGAGTCTGACTTTTTATCTGACATGATAACCAGAATTTGCCAACATGGAAAAAGTCCAGCTAATGTAAAATCTATCTTCAAATAAGACCAGAGAACATTTCTTACCCAGCCTACAAGGATGGGACCAACATGCTCAGTCGAGCCATCGGGCTTCCGAACGTCTCGAAGCTGACTAAGGAGCTCTGGCAAGAAAGAAACATTTGGTTAGACATTACAACATGAGCAGGGGTTGAAGGGTAATACTGGGCTTCTCACATCATTACACAATCACAGATTTGCTATAAGACAACTCAATTAAGGCTACCAGTCATGACTCGTCTGGGATCAAAACTGTACCTTCATGGAGAGGAATCAGAGAGTCCAGTGTTCCAAAAATTTGATTCAGTTCTTGTTCTGTCATTATTGAGAGTTTCAGCATGGGGTCGTGGTAGGCCTGTAGAAGATGGGCAAGAGATGGACACAAATGTTAAATTCAGAGGAGCTCAGTCATTTGTGTAAGTGATTCTTGAGAAGTGCTTTACAATAAACAAAAGTTGGCTTCCTACGATTTCTCCCCTAATGCAGGGAAACAGCAGACAGATGCGGCTGGAGGTGCAGGGAACCCGGTTCTGCCTGTAGCCTCTTGTGACTGTTGATAAGGTAAGATAGATTTTCTCCAAGTCCTTCTATCCTTTAATACATCATATATGGAGGAAGGAGCAAACATCCTACATGGAGAGCAGTCTGGATTGGTACCAGGCTCTGAAAGTCTACATGATTCTACACTTCGAAAAAAACCTCCCATTCTATTCAAGATTAGCTAACAACAGGCTTTTCCAAGTAAGTACATACCCAAAAGAAAAGAAAACTGCTCACTGGGTGGTGGCACACACCTTTAATCCTAACACTTGGGAGGCAGAGGCCAACCTGGCGTACAGAGCAAGTTCTGGGATAGTCAAGGCTACACTGAGAATCCTAATCTTGAAAAACAAATGGACAAACAAACAAAATGAAAAGAATAGAAAAGAAAAGAAAACTGGTTGGACCTTTCAGTATTAACATTAAGTACACACAAACATTTGCCCAACCTAGTTCAGATCTTCCGAAGTTGGGTGGGTATGGTGATCCACCTACATTCCAGCACTGGGAATGTGACAGACAGAAGACTAGAGTAAACTGGTTAACCAGACTAGCTAGACTAGCTATACTGACGAGTTTTGGTTCAGTCGAGAGAACCTGCATCAATAAACATGGTGATGAGCCAATGAAGGAGACTCATGTTACCCTCTGGCATCCACAAGCACAGATGTGACCACATACACACGAACAGGCATACGTACATGCACGTATACTACACATAAACACATGCAAAATAAGACAGATACCAATGCTTGTCCTCAGAGAATTGTATAAAGTTAATTGAGGTTTTTTTTTAAAGATGCATGGAAACTTTATATATTAAAAAAAAAAGTTCAAGATTAATGACAGGAGGGATGTCCCATCAGAAAACGAAACCAATCAAGTTATAAAGGGCTCTAACAGGTTGGAAAATTCAAGGTAAGGAAGGTATCCATGGAAGGATCTGGAGGTGAATCATGTGCAGAGAGGAGGCTGGAAATACCATAGAAGAAACGACCTTGATTTGAGCTGGTGCCTGTGAGAGGGGCAGAGGTGTATGGCTGGGAGGAAAAAGGGGTTTGGGGAGAAACAGACCCCTCTGACTCATAAGTCAGGGGATGGCCGAGAAACACCTGAAGGTGTTTATATCTGGGAAATCTTGACTCAGGAAGTGGGGGTGAAAACATATGATGTGTTCCAGACTTAAATGCCTTCTTATTTCTGAGCTGCTGCCTCTAGCCTACCCAACAGTTGTTTCTGGCAGTGTCTGTGCAAAGTCTAGCTAGCCATCTCAGGAGTGCAGGAGGTAGAACTTCCTATTAGCAGACGTTAAACCGAGGACCCTAGGTCAAGAAACATTCTCCTGAATGCATGATTCCCTCAAGAAGCCATAACAAAACAAGTTGAAGGAGTCTGAATTGAGCCTCCAAACTAGGGCGGTCACTGGAAAAAGGGTTTGTTGTCAAGAGTGTCCATGATATAAGATAAGGGTGTCCTTCCCTCCCCCGACATAATGTGGATTAACACGTCTTTAGCTGGGGTCTAGCTCAGCAGTAGATCATGTGTGTAGCATGTTTAGGTCTGAGCCTGATGCTCAGCATATTCAACAAATAACCCCACCCCTCAAAGAAACCCTCGTTTCGTACGAAAGACCCTAATTTCTACACTATACGAACATGCAGCTCACTCTACCGACTTTCAGGAATCAAGTCTTTACCCTGATTCAGAAATCTATTTCTCTATAAATGGTAGTTTCTCTCATGGACTACATGAGACTCCTTTTTTGGTGTGTTTTGAGAGTCAGACTCTCAATATGTGGCCCAGAATGGTCTCATAATCTAGGACCTCCCACCTCAGCCTCCTAAGTAGCTCAAGAAAGACGTCTAGGACAATGAAGTACATACAAAAGCAGGCAGGCCACCATGAGGGCTTTCAGATTTAAACAGATACATTCTTCGAGGTGCACTAGACACTCGGAGGCATCCGGCAGGTGCCAGGTGTGGAGGGCTATTTACTTTCTTGCGTTGAGCCATTTCCTTCACTGTTCGTTTGTGGTCAAAAGTTTTTTTTTTTTTCTCTCCAATTTCTGATGACTTGAGTTAGTCACAAAGAGGCTGCTCAAATGCATCATCTCGGGACCGTGAAATGACTCACAAAGCAGAAAAACACACGAGGTGACTCAAACAGCTACTGTATCTATCTTAGCTCACCTTTTTTGCTAACTTCAAGTCCTCTATCAAGTCTTCTTCTCCTTGAGAAAGCTCAAAGATCGCCTGCAAAGCAAGAGTACAGACTTGTTCAGTTCTTTCATTTATAAATTCAGACAGTACCAACACTCACATGTTCCGAATTCCCTCGAATTTGCATGAGGCGTGGGGTACACTCAGAGAAGCGTATGCTGAGCATGTGCAAGGCCCTGAGTTTAATACCACATAGGAAAAAAAAAAGTTCAAATTATCCTGAAGCAAACGCATCTTGTAGTTAAAAGTGGCAAAGAAAAGCCTTGTTTGTGAGGATTTTGACAAGTATTTCCCACCTACCAATTCGCCCTTCGCATTTTTAAACTCTGATGACGTCCAAGAGCAGGGAACTACATCAAGGGTGTGAGTGCTGGATTCTGTATCTTTGCTATGGGGGCGATCGTAAGAAACCATCCAGAGTCTGCAGTCAGAAATGGATCTGGCAGAGTTATTAACCAGATCATCACAGTCTGCTTCTTTTATCCCCAAAGAAGGCAAGTCTCAGAAGAAAGCTATATTCTTATCATCTACGTAAGACTGGGATTATAAAAAGAACCCAACATTTTATCACTATAAACAGAATCTGGTGGAGTCAATTCATTCTAAAGTCTCACCAGGCACAATAAATAAGATTAGAGTGTGCAAATTCATCATTTCAGATTTGGCTCCATTAAGCCACCAAATCTAAAGCGCTATGGTGCGCAGCGCACTTCTCTCACCAGGAATCCAAACACTGGGCAAACATTATGGCACTAAAGGACTACCAGCCTGAGATGATAGTCCAGGAACAACTCTACTGTCCCCAGCTGGAGAGGAGAAGTCAGCTGCTTCCAGGCTTGGCCACCACCCTGAGGTTTACCAACGAGAGGGCAATGAAATGGAACAGAGCAGGTGAGACAGAAACCTGGGCTATGAATGGGTTTTTGATCCTACTGCATGTATTGGCTTTGTGGGAGCCTAGGCAGTTTGGATGCTCACCTTACTAGACCTGGATGGAGGTGGGTGGTCCTTGGACTTCCCACAGGGCAGGGAACCTTGATTGCTCTATGGGCTGACGAGGGAGGGGAACTTGATTGGGGGAGGAAGAGGGAAAGGGGAGGCAGTGGTGGGGAAGAGACAGAAATCTTTAATAAATAAATAAAAAAAAAGAAACAAACAAACAAACAAAAAAAGACATTACGACAGGAAAAAAAAAAAAAAAGAAAGAAACCTGGGCTATGGAGACAACCCTCCCCAAGGTCCAGCAAAGTCTCACCTCATGGCTTACTGAAATAATTACACGCACATGAGAAATTACAAAAATAGCACAGGGGTCCTGTGTACCTCTCAGCTGTCTGTCCCCAACAGTAGCATCTTAAATGGACTTGCCTTGGATTTCCTTGGCCATCTGCATTATGGGAGGGAGCTCATCAACTATTACGACAAATGCCCTTCATCCCCAAGAGAGGAGGCCCACAGGATTCCACAGGAGAAAAGAAGAGAAGCACCAGGTTCAGATCCTGACTGCAGCTCACCGCTGCTGGCCCTGCCTTAATGCCTTTCTCATCTGCGCTCTGTCTTTCCTTTTCCTATGCTGGCAGGTTGTACAAGACACACATGGACATGGATAACACTTAGAAAAAATACAGTAAAACATAAGGGAGGAAATCTTAAATCACCTACAATAGCACCCTGCTAATTCTGAGAATGCAGAAATAACAAACTCAGTTTTTCCATCTCTTCCTCCCTCCGTCCTTCCCCCTTCTTCTCCCTTTCTCTCCCTTCCTACCCCCATTTCATTTTTTTTTCCTCCTTCACTTTCATAACACAGGTGACTTCTGGGGGGACTTCCCTTTGCACTCCAAGCAATGAATTATGCCACAGACACCAGGTAGCTGTCATCTAATTCAATTCTAATGCTGCCTACGTGGGACTCAGGTCCCCAGAGTGGGTTCAGTCCCAAGGCTCTTCACCCTTCTATATGCTAATCAAGACCTTAAATAGTTTGACCTGTGACTTTCATCAATGGTGAGAAGTCAGTGCTCCCATGACCCCCCCTCCTTAGGTTAATCTGCCACCACTGCACACGGAACTCAGGGCAACATTCCTGTTTACGGTTTACAGGGTATCATAAAGACTATGAGCATCAGGTGAGGGCAGGAATGAGGGCAGGTATGAGAGCAGCCTACACCCTCTCTGTATCTACCACACCACCCTTCCAGAACTCGTGTTTAGCCATTCCGCTCTTAAAACCATGTCCTCTGGGTTTCCATGGTGATTCAGACAGCAGACAGATGAAATCTCTGGCCTTTGTTTATCACCTGTAACCATCAGCCTCGCTCACTTCCCCAGGGGTCAACTCTCAGGTCACAGTCAGTCACTGAGAGAACTCAGGGCCAGACTCAAGGCAAAAACTAGAAGAGAGGTCATAGAGCAGTGGTTCTAACCTGTGGGTCCCAGTCCCTTTAGGTCCTGCATATCAGATATTTACATTATGATTCATAACAGTAGCAAAAATACAGTTATGGAGTAGTAATGAAATAACTTTATGGTTGAGGGTTCACTACAACATGAGACACTGTATGGAAGGGTCCCAACATTAGGAGGGCTGAGAACCACTGTCACAAAGGAAAGCTACTTACTGTTTGTGGCCTGTCAGACTGTTTTTCTTTTCTTTTCTTTTCTTTTCTTTTCTTTTCTTTTCTTTTCTTTTCTTTTCTTTTCTTTCTTTCCCTCCCTCCCTCCCTCCCTCCCTCCCTCTCTCTTTCTTTTTTTTTCTTCCAGCCTGTTTTCTTAATACTATACAGGACCACTGGCCCAAGGACGTCATTGCTCACAGTGGGCTGGGCCTTTCCATGTCCATCACAAATCAAGAAAACACCCCCACAAACTTGCCTGTAGGCAGTCTGATGGAGGCATTTTTTTCAATTGAGGTTCCTCTTTCCAGACAAGCTAGCTGTGTTAAATTGAGAAAAAAAAAAAAAAACAACAACAACAAAAAAAAAAAAAAGCAGAAACCAGGACAGGCTGAGTTGTCACTGGATAGCACTTCTGTTTTCTTGCCTGGGTCTGACTCGTAGCTAGTACACAGCCAGAAGCTTTCAATGGTTGACAGCCACCTTTCAATCGTCCGCTTGAGGGTGGGAGATTCTACAGGGCAAGTAGTGAAGACCAAACACCACATCCTAATCTCACATATGACTTTGCCATATTTCCACACAGGATTTCTGAGAGTGCGTGCACTATTTAAAGCCTTTGCTTACTGTTGGGTAGGCAATACATCTACAAGGTACCCAACACAGAGTGCACAAAATGGAGTGCACATGGGAAGATCTCAGCTCCTCCTCTCGGGGACTTCAAAAGGAAACATTGCTGCCAATCCTTTGGGCATCCTTCCAGAAACATTTTTATGAACATATAAACAAATTAATATACATTCATATTATTTTATATACATGGTAGCATTCCAATTTTGTTCCCTGATTTATCTACTTAACCAAGCACACATATAAACATGCCTGCCCCATTTCTACATCTGTGTAGTGCTTTGAGGGTTTCAGCAGCTCCTGGTAATAGAGGTTCAGCTCACCCTGAACTAGTAGCGCCATTGCAGGCATTAGCCCACTGAGTAACCCTGCAAGCTTAGCTTTTGACCTGCATGCAAGTAGTCCTGGAAAATCAATTCCTAGGGAAGGACAGCTTGGTCATGAAACCACAAAATTTCAAGTACCCCTTCTGGTTGTCTGAGGGAGAGGAAAAGTGAGAGGGAAGAGGGGGAAGGGGAGGGAGAGAAAATACTGTTAATCCCAGCACCAGGGAAGCAGAAGCTAAGAGTTCTTTGAGAGTTTTGAGGCTAGCCTGGTCGAGTTTTAGGTTAGCTAGAGTTACATGGGAAGACTCAGTTTCAAAACAAAACAACAAAACCCCCAAACCCAAAACAAACAATAAAAACTAGACACTTCCGGAATCCCAGTGGAGGCAGCACGTGAGAAGAGGTGAGCAGAGTTTGCACTGACAAGACCTCTGTGGAAGGGATGTCGTCACAGCTACTTAAGATGGGGATACGGAAAACTCATACAGAAATTAGCTGTCCTCTGTAAGGATGAGTTTTTTTTTAGAAAGCTGGACCAACGTTACAAGAGCCCAATTTTTTTTTTTAAAAAAACATCTAAAAGTTACTATCAAAATATAAATAAAATGACTGCAGTGGGGTGTGGTGGCGCAAGCCTTTAATCCTAGCACTCGGGAGGCAGAGGTAGGTGGATCTGTGAATTCAAGGCCATTCTGTCCTACAGAGTGAGCTCCAGGACAGTTAGGACTACAAAAAGGGACCCAGTTCCAAAAAACCAAAGAGAAAGCAAGAAAGAAAGCAAGAAAGCAAGAAAGAAAGAAAGAAGGAAAAAAAGAAATAGAATATATCGTCATATATATATGAAATTGTGTATATATATGTATATATGTTTAATATAGTATAGATATATAGTATAGTATTCATTATATACATAATTGTCTTTGTGAGTGTAAGAATCCTAACTGGACTCTTGGATTCAACACAGCAAAATCACTTTATTTTTACAGTCGGGCCAGGCCCAGGAAGCTGGATGCTGGCTTTTTAGTTTCTGCCATCCTGTGTTCTCCACAGGATGTGGCTCTCGCCTACAGGTACCTTTGTGGCCAACACACAGGCAGCTCCTTGGGTCCTGAGCTTACCTCTTGTCTCTTGATCTCCTTGGCCGTAAGCACTTGATTGACACACACATCGAAGGTCTCACTCCACAGTTTGCTGTCCCTCCGTTTTGTGCTTGAGGAGGTGGCATTTCTGGACCAGGCTCGGGGGGCCAGGATGTCGGGGCGGCTCTCACTGCGGAAGCTAATGGACCGCTACACAATGAGAAAAAGAAATCAGAGGGTCAGCAGCAGGACTGGGTGGATCCTTTGTGAGCAGCTTCCTATCACTGACAGATACAAACCATGTATCTGCAAGACAGAAAGGGCAGGGCCGAAGCTTTGAGGGAGTGGGACACCCGAGGAAAAAGAACAGGAGCCTTTTCACACAAAATGCTGGAGGCAACATCCTGTGTGACCTGGACACTGAGTAAACCACAGAACGAGACCAGGCAGGCCAGGCTCACATGCGAAAGGCAGCTCTCCAGCACATGCCCAGTGGTTTATTTCTAGTGGGCGTCTACTCTTCACAGGCACGAGGGAAATAATGGTGGATAGCCATAAAGGAAAACTCACCCTTTCCTACAATAGAACCCTGGTATCCCTGGTATCCCCCACCCCTGGAATAGTTTGGGTAGGCTTATCCAGGTCTGATCAACCAGACGGTGCCATCATCCCGATTCTCTGCCACATGGTTTATGAGAGAAAAGGGGAGGGGCACCCTGGTGCTGGGAGTTCAGAGATAACGCAAGCAAACTCTCCCTGGTCGCACGGAACAACCTATTTACCCCAGGAGTCAGGAAAGGGACACACAGGATTCGAAAGCGAACAGGCTTTAGCAAAGTGAACTGATTAAGCTCCTGGATCCCACTGTGCCTGAAGTCTGGAAGGACTAACCTTAGTCATTGTAGTTACACACAGACTCTTTCTGTCTCCAGTAGCTGGGGTTCTATCAGCTCAAAACGTTGCAATGAATATGCATTCCGGGTACCAGCCTGGCGGCAAAGGATGCCTACCCCTGACATAGGCAGAGAGGCCCAGCTGCCTTTACAGGTCCTAATCACCCCAAGTTCAGCCTTGTGACTGAAATATACTCCCACGGGGCTTTCTCAAGACAAAAGAAGGTGAATGTGTCATCTGTAGTCCTTACCCTGCGAGATTTCACCATGCTCCCTGGGAACGGAAAGGCAAGGAGGTATTTCTACACTCAAAAATGCTTTTTTTCTTTTTTAAAAAGATAAGTTCTCATGAAGCCGGAGAGATGACCAAACATTAAAGCATTAAGATGCTGTAGCCTTTGCAGAAGATGGAAGTTCGGATTTCAGTATCCACAACCGTCTCTAACTCTTTCTCCAGGGAATCTGATGTCTCTGGCCCCTGAGGGCACTTGCCCTTACATACATGCATACAAACACACACACACACACACACACACACACACACACACACACGCACTTACTTTAAGATATTAAAATACATCTTTTTTAAGAAGACCGGTTCTTTGGTTACACAGCCTAGGTTGACCTGGAACTCACTCTGTAGCCCAGGCTGCCTTCAAACTCAGGATCCTCCTACATCAGCCTCCCAAGAGCTGAGATTACAGTTGTGTGCTACCAGCTAAAAACCAACAATGTCCTCCAACACACACTTTAACAACTGCCCCTGTGCGCTGCTCCTGGGCCCTTCTTGTGTGAGCTTCTACTCAGCATGGCCAAGAATCGGGCCATAGCAACATACTTAGGACAGCATCCTGCCACTCCCCGTGAGTCACCCCGCTACTCTCACACACCGCTTCTGTGCTATCCCTCGGGGCTTCCTTTGAGCAATTGTCTCTTTCTCAGAGGTATTTCTCCCATTTCCCAACTAACTCCTTACCTGTCTTCAGAACACAACCCAGATATCTCTCTCTCTCTCTCTCTCTCTCTCTCTCTCTCTCTCTCTCTCTCTCTCTCTCTCTCCTCTCTCCTATGACCTCCCTTTTTAAGTGTTTCAACACAAAGTTACTCTGTGTAAAAGCCCTGGCTCCACTGACACAGACTCTGTAGACCAGGCTGGTTTCAAACTCACAGAGATCCACCTGCCTCTGCCTCCTGAGTACTGGGATTTAAGGCATGCACCACTGGTACCCGGCTCAGATCTCTCTTTTTTAGGAAAGCTTCACCAACGTCCTCCCTCCTCCCTATTCTGCCATTTCGATAAATTTCTGACAAAACAGTGACCATATCTTGCTCTATTTATTTAACTTGATTTTAGTTGATTTTACATGTGTCATGTAAGCCTGCATCACTAAGACACTACAGGGTAGCTCTCAATTATTTGAGATCCAACTATGAAATTCATCAATTAGAACTCATTAGCAAAGTTTATATTCTTCTTAAAAATTAGAGTGGGGGTGGGGCTTTAGAGATGGCTCCACCATTAAGATCACTGTTAAATAAGTTAGAATCACCTGTTGACAGAATATTGTCTACCCTTTAAGATAACTCTGAGATAATTTAGCTTCTAAAAATCCCCTTTATGCAAAAACTGACCAGCATTAAAATCTGTATATAATCACTTCATAATTATGCAAATCCTTTGTGAGCAGATATTTAAAATGCCATCAATTTCTCATTTTTTTTCACATGGACAGTAGAGGTGACTTCTAGCTTACCTTCTAATTTTTTAGAACCTGAGAAAATGGAAAATATAACAAGGAGTTTCCAAAGGGGCTTCAGGACGTTTCCAGAGCTTTGTGCAGGCAAGCCCGTGTTGTCTTGCAGGCGGTAAGCAAGCTCCTGGACTAGCAGGGACTTCTGTGGGTCCCGAACTCACAGGAAAGCTCATGAAATGTGAACCACTCCATTTAGGACAGCAAGAAAGTGCTTGCCCAGGTCACTAGAGGTATTGCACAAATCCTGGGATCGCTTAAACAAGTCCCTTATAATAGCAACTATGCTAACTGGGAGTAACTTGAATCGATTAGCCACAGTCCTGGAAGGTCAAAACAAGGCAGGGAGTCACCAACCCATTCTCTCTGTGGCTCTGATGGGTAGGTGGGAATTATAGAACAGAAAGAATACACAAAGAAGAAGACGCAGAATGCGACATTCGCTTCCACTTTCACTGAAGGATCAGTCGCCCGTCTAGTCCACTTTCAGTCTGAGCAGCCTTGGACTTCCCCCAAGGGTCAGAAAGCAGTTCATACCAACTTGAAACTTTCATGTTCTACAAATCGTGTGATTTTTAAAATACAAATTCTCTTCTTTTTCCTCAAATCTATTTCCTGGCATTGCTGCACTGTACGCCTTTCCAATGTTCTTCTAAGTATTTTACAGAAAACAGAATGTGTTCTCTTTTCAGTCAACCATACCTTTTTATGTTAGCATAGAAAAAACTCATTCTTCTCTGGGCATTGGTGGTTCATGCCTTTAATCCCAGAAGCAGAGGCAGGTGGATCTCTGTGAGTTCAAGGCCAGCCTGGTCTATAGAGTGAGTTCCAGAACACCACCCAGAGCAACAAAGACACACTGTATTGAGGAAACAAAACAAAACAAACCACCCATTCTTCAGAACTGTAACTAGGGGGTTGGCAGATGGCTAAGTGGCTAATGTGACTTGCTGCCCTTGGAAAGGACCTGTATTTGATTCCCAGTTTCCACACTGGTGGCTCACAACCACCTGTAACCACAGTGCCAGGGATCCAGCTCCCTTTTCTAGCCTCTCCGGGATTCTGCACTCATGTGCACCTCCCCCCAGATACACAACTAAAACTAAAATAATTCTTAAAGCAACAACAACATAACTGAGGTAAATAAGAGAGCAAAGCACTAAATATGTCTCCATATATGGAAATATATATGCCATATATATAATATATATGAAAATGCCTCTATGAAACTCATTTTTTTTTGCTAACATAAAAAGTTAATAAAAAAGAGAGCAAATTTCTTTCAAGTAAAAACACTGAGGTAAAGTTCAGATAACATAAAATTAAACATCTCTGAAATAACAAAGTAGTGGTATCACAAAACTATTTCCTAGTCCCAAACATTTCACTCCTTAGCAGTGGTTACAGTGGGACCCCAGGGTCTACGCAGACTCCATACTTATTCAATGCCCACCTGATGAACAGTGAAATTATTCCTGGCCGTTGGCTATAATAAAAAGTGCCTGACGGAACAACTTTGTATGTTTGTGTTGATATTTATGGAGGCAGATTCCTTCAGTCTGAAAACGATCAACTTGTATTTATTTTTACCGGATCTCATTTGGATTGCTGGGGTTTCCAAGAGCTCATCTATATTAATATTGATACTTGATGCTAAACGTGTTACCAAATTAACCTTCCAAGCAGGCTGTTCAGCAGTTCCTCTCCCAGACAGGAAGAGGAGAGAGATCACATGCTTTCATTCTCATTGGGTGGATTTATTAGTCTCGTAGGCAAAAATCACTGCTCCTGAGTTCTAGATCATGTTTTGAAAATAAGAAATAATAGACAAATTTTTATACATTCATCAAGACTTTCTCAGTCAGTTGGAGATTTTCTTCATTGCCATTTGGGGGAAACAAGAGGTGAACTACCTGGGGGGCTAGAGAGATGGCTTAGTGGTTAAGAGCACTGGCTGCTCTTCCAGAGGACCTGGGTTCAGTTCCTAGCACCCACATGGCAGCTCGCAACTGTCTATAAGTCTAGTTCCAGGGAATCTGACACCTTCCGAACAACAGAATAAAGTTAAATTAATTTATATTAAAAAAAGAAGTAAACTACCCTAAAGCACTCCTCTTTTGTGTTTTCTTAGTGACTGCCAGTCTTGGGGTGCCATGAGAATTATCTCAAGGATCCTTTGTGCATCCTTAGCCCTTTAGATGTAATCTTTCCAGTTCTCACACCATCCCTATTATAGGAATTCATTCCACAAATGGTTGTGGAGTACCGGCCTTAGGGTGTGGCTTTTGTGTGCAGACATGATCTCTTATATGGAAGAGGATGGGCCTCCTCGACTTTCTGACCCCTTTGGGTCTCTGACTACGCCAAGCCCAGCCAGACCAGGAGAGTGAGTAAGACCTCTCTTATTTTTTATAAGAGATTATGTATGCACACAGAAGTCATGCCCTAAGGCAAGTACCCCAAAACTATGGGTGGAATGAATTCCCACAACACACCCCCATAAAGCAGGTTTGTTTTCATTTTGACAATAAGGAAACTGAGGTGGTGTGTGTGTGTTTGTGTGTGTGTGTGCACACATGGTGTTTCTTCACAATAGAAGACAAACACACTGCTGTGGCCAAATGCCCAACAAAAAAGCAACGCAAGGGAGGGGAGGACTGATGGAGGTGGGTCTTGTAATAATAAAGAAACTGCATCGGCCCTCATAGGACAGAAAATTAGGTAGGCGGAGTAGACAGAAGAGAATGCTGGGAGAAAGAAGCTTAGTGAAGGAGTCGCCATGATTCTCCCANCAACTAACTCCTTACCTGTCTTCAGAACACAACCCCTCTCTCTCTCTCTCTCTCTCTCTCTCTCTCTCTCTCTCTCTCTCTCTCTCTCTCTCTCTCTCCTCTCTCCTCTCTCCTCCCCTCTCTGGTTTTTCAAGACAGGGTTACTCTGTGTAAAAGCCCTGGCTGCCCTGAAACTCACTCTGTAGACCAGGCTGGTTTCAAACTCACAGAGATCCACCTGCCTCTGCCTCCTGAGTACTGGGATTTAAGGCATGCACCACTGGTACCCGGCTCAGATCTCTCTTTTTTAGGAAAGCTTCACCAACGTCCTCCCTCCTCCCTATTCTGCCATTTCGATAAATTTCTGACAAAACAGTGACCATATCTTGCTCTATTTATTTAACTTGATTTTAGTTGATTTTACATGTGTCATGTAAGCCTGCATCACTAAGACACTACAGGGTAGCTCTCAATTATTTGAGATCCAACTATGAAATTCATCAATTAGAACTCATTAGCAAAGTTTATATTCTTCTTAAAAATTAGAGTGGGGGTGGGGCTTTAGAGATGGCTCCACCATTAAGATCACTGTTAAATAAGTTAGAATCACCTGTTGACAGAATATTGTCTACCCTTTAAGATAACTCTGAGATAATTTAGCTTCTAAAAATCCCCTTTATGCAAAAACTGACCAGCATTAAAATCTGTATATAATCACTTCATAATTATGCAAATCCTTTGTGAGCAGATATTTAAAATGCCATCAATTTCTCATTTTTTTTCACATGGACAGTAGAGGTGACTTCTAGCTTACCTTCTAATTTTTTAGAACCTGAGAAAATGGAAAATATAACAAGGAGTTTCCAAAGGGGCTTCAGGACGTTTCCAGAGCTTTGTGCAGGCAAGCCCGTGTTGTCTTGCAGGCGGTAAGCAAGCTCCTGGACTAGCAGGGACTTCTGTGGGTCCCGAACTCACAGGAAAGCTCATGAAATGTGAACCACTCCATTTAGGACAGCAAGAAAGTGCTTGCCCAGGTCACTAGAGGTATTGCACAAATCCTGGGATCGCTTAAACAAGTCCCTTATAATAGCAACTATGCTAACTGGGAGTAACTTGAATCGATTAGCCACAGTCCTGGAAGGTCAAAACAAGGCAGGGAGTCACCAACCCATTCTCTCTGTGGCTCTGATGGGTAGGTGGGAATTATAGAACAGAAAGAATACACAAAGAAGAAGACGCAGAATGCGACATTCGCTTCCACTTTCACTGAAGGATCAGTCGCCCGTCTAGTCCACTTTCAGTCTGAGCAGCCTTGGACTTCCCCCAAGGGTCAGAAAGCAGTTCATACCAACTTGAAACTTTCATGTTCTACAAATCGTGTGATTTTTAAAATACAAATTCTCTTCTTTTTCCTCAAATCTATTTCCTGGCATTGCTGCACTGTACGCCTTTCCAATGTTCTTCTAAGTATTTTACAGAAAACAGAATGTGTTCTCTTTTCAGTCAACCATACCTTTTTATGTTAGCATAGAAAAAACTCATTCTTCTCTGGGCATTGGTGGTTCATGCCTTTAATCCCAGAAGCAGAGGCAGGTGGATCTCTGTGAGTTCAAGGCCAGCCTGGTCTATAGAGTGAGTTCCAGAACACCACCCAGAGCAACAAAGACACACTGTATTGAGGAAACAAAACAAAACAAACCACCCATTCTTCAGAACTGTAACTAGGGGGTTGGCAGATGGCTAAGTGGCTAATGTGACTTGCTGCCCTTGGAAAGGACCTGTATTTGATTCCCAGTTTCCACACTGGTGGCTCACAACCACCTGTAACCACAGTGCCAGGGATCCAGCTCCCTTTTCTAGCCTCTCCGGGATTCTGCACTCATGTGCACCTCCCCCCAGATACACAACTAAAACTAAAATAATTCTTAAAGCAACAACAACATAACTGAGGTAAATAAGAGAGCAAAGCACTAAATATGTCTCCATATATGGAAATATATATGCCATATATATAATATATATGAAAATGCCTCTATGAAACTCATTTTTTTTTGCTAACATAAAAAGTTAATAAAAAAGAGAGCAAATTTCTTTCAAGTAAAAACACTGAGGTAAAGTTCAGATAACATAAAATTAAACATCTCTGAAATAACAAAGTAGTGGTATCACAAAACTATTTCCTAGTCCCAAACATTTCACTCCTTAGCAGTGGTTACAGTGGGACCCCAGGGTCTACGCAGACTCCATACTTATTCAATGCCCACCTGATGAACAGTGAAATTATTCCTGGCCGTTGGCTATAATAAAAAGTGCCTGACGGAACAACTTTGTATGTTTGTGTTGATATTTATGGAGGCAGATTCCTTCAGTCTGAAAACGATCAACTTGTATTTATTTTTACCGGATCTCATTTGGATTGCTGGGGTTTCCAAGAGCTCATCTATATTAATATTGATACTTGATGCTAAACGTGTTACCAAATTAACCTTCCAAGCAGGCTGTTCAGCAGTTCCTCTCCCAGACAGGAAGAGGAGAGAGATCACATGCTTTCATTCTCATTGGGTGGATTTATTAGTCTCGTAGGCAAAAATCACTGCTCCTGAGTTCTAGATCATGTTTTGAAAATAAGAAATAATAGACAAATTTTTATACATTCATCAAGACTTTCTCAGTCAGTTGGAGATTTTCTTCATTGCCATTTGGGGGAAACAAGAGGTGAACTACCTGGGGGGCTAGAGAGATGGCTTAGTGGTTAAGAGCACTGGCTGCTCTTCCAGAGGACCTGGGTTCAGTTCCTAGCACCCACATGGCAGCTCGCAACTGTCTATAAGTCTAGTTCCAGGGAATCTGACACCTTCCGAACAACAGAATAAAGTTAAATTAATTTATATTAAAAAAAGAAGTAAACTACCCTAAAGCACTCCTCTTTTGTGTTTTCTTAGTGACTGCCAGTCTTGGGGTGCCATGAGAATTATCTCAAGGATCCTTTGTGCATCCTTAGCCCTTTAGATGTAATCTTTCCAGTTCTCACACCATCCCTATTATAGGAATTCATTCCACAAATGGTTGTGGAGTACCGGCCTTAGGGTGTGGCTTTTGTGTGCAGACATGATCTCTTATATGGAAGAGGATGGGCCTCCTCGACTTTCTGACCCCTTTGGGTCTCTGACTACGCCAAGCCCAGCCAGACCAGGAGAGTGAGTAAGACCTCTCTTATTTTTTATAAGAGATTATGTATGCACACAGAAGTCATGCCCTAAGGCAAGTACCCCAAAACTATGGGTGGAATGAATTCCCACAACACACCCCCATAAAGCAGGTTTGTTTTCATTTTGACAATAAGGAAACTGAGGTGGTGTGTGTGTGTTTGTGTGTGTGTGTGCACACATGGTGTTTCTTCACAATAGAAGACAAACACACTGCTGTGGCCAAATGCCCAACAAAAAAGCAACGCAAGGGAGGGGAGGACTGATGGAGGTGGGTCTTGTAATAATAAAGAAACTGCATCGGCCCTCATAGGACAGAAAATTAGGTAGGCGGAGTAGACAGAAGAGAATGCTGGGAGAAAGAAGCTTAGTGAAGGAGTCGCCATGATTCTCCCACTCCAGACAGACGCAGGTTAAGATCCTCCCTGGTAAGCCAGCTTGCGGGCTACACAGAATATTAGAAATGGGTTAGAACAATATGTAAGAGCTAGCCAATAAGAAGATGGACCTAGCTGGGCCAGGCACTGTTTGAAAGAATACAGTTTCCATGTAATTATTTCGGGGCATAAGCTAGCCATGTGGGCGGCCGGGTGCCGGGGACGCAGCCCTGCCGCCGCTCCTAATTCAACAGAGGACTTTATTTTGGCTCACAGTTTTAGAGGATACAGTCCATGTACAGCAGAAAAGGGTGGCAGCAGGAATGGGAGACAGCTGGTCACATTGTGTCCACAGTTATAGGAAGTGGGGGACAAGCTACAAATCCTCAAAGCCTATCCCCAGGGGCCACCTCCTCCAGCAAGACACCACCTCCTAAAGGTTCCACAACCTTCCAAGACAATATCAGCTGGGGACCAAGTGAAAGAAGTGATGCTTCATACCGAAACCATGACGATCAGCGCCATGAAGGCAGGGATATTCGTGTGCTACATTCACACATGGAGGGCTTTACACTGTAGAGTGAATGCCCTTGGGATGTTCTTTGAACCGAAGCTTTAGAATTCTGCCAAACCCGAAAAGTAAGGATCTTGCTCCCATTTTATGGATAGGAAACCTGAGGCTCACAGAAGGTGAAATTTTGCTGAAGGCCATGCAATTAATAATAGTTCGATTTTTAACTGTGTGAGTGTGAGGGGGCACTTTGAGTGATAATCCAGGTCAGCTCTGCCCTAGTGTAGGGTTTGTTCGGTACATGAGCCACAGCGGATGAGTTTAATGTAACTTCTTAGTCTGTGACGCGCAGTTCTGAACCAGACAAGTCTTTCTTGTGCAAAGCTGTCCTGTGCATTGTAGGATGCTTAGCGACAGCACTGGTCTCTAACCACAACACACCAGGAGCATCCCCAACCCAGCTGTGCTGACCTAAACATCTGGAGACATTGCCTATGTCCCCTTGGGGGAGAAACACTGGTCCATTTCAAAGTAATGGACTCAGCCTTGGGAGGGACCACATAAGCACAGACACAAATACATGGATCTGCTGGGGTGGGGAGGATCCTGGGATGGCAGTGAAAAAGTTACAGAATAAACAAGAGTTTCCACGAGGAAACCCAGCCCGGCAAATGACGGTCCTCCATCATGTGTTCCTGCTACCATGATATTCTGTTCAAATGCATGGTGTCAAGCAATTGTAGAAACATGACCCAGAACATCTCATTCCTCCCTCTGTTGTTTCTGTCAGAGATCTGGTCACAGCTACATAAAACTAATTCATACAATAGTCCAAGTTACTTTTAATGTATAAGTTGTTCACTCTTGGCATTGTTCATTTACCATTTTCCTATCATAGCTGATTATGGGTAACCCTAACTGGGGAGAGTGAAATCACAGATAAGGGGGGAAGTCTTGGATGCTTTTATCCATAGCAAACAGCAGAAACATATCCAACTTACTTAAGAGCAAATAGCTTCTTGGAGGAACTTCACTAGACTAACCAACAGGGGACCCATCAGCATAACTAAGAACAAAAGATCGGGAAACAACCAGCTGAGAACACAGTTGGTGGTGGAGAGCTCACCTGGCTCACCACTTACAGGGTATTTATGAAATGAAAATCAAGGTTGTCAGACTTGGTTACGGAAGTCCATACACCTGTCTTCCTGTTTATGTCACATGTGTAGATGGGACCAGACTTTTCATTCCCTTCTCAAACCTGGAGTGTCCTCTCTCCATTTCATCTCTAGGCCATCCCCAATCCAACCTCTATTCTTGATGCTCTAACGCTCAGGCCATTACTAAGATTTCTAATCTGCCTTCCCAGTACAATAATGCTATATATAGTGTACATTATCCAATGAGATTTTTGGATATTATTTATTTCTATATGGTTGGAAGAGGCAACATATGATTATTTTTTTAAGTTTAAGTGTAACAGAAATATATGATGGAAAAGAAGTATTTCCAATTCATGCATTCATTCTCTGCCCACCTATAGAAGATAATTAAATATAAGATTTGTATTTGTTATGTAATGATTCTAATTCTTGTATGATAATGAAAAAGATAATGCAAACAAAATAAAAGAACAAATGGCTCATAATTATATTTTCAAGGATAACTACTTTCAAGAATTTTATCTCCTTTCCCCATTAATGTATTAATTCACGTTATGACTGAGATACAGTGGCTCTGAACTCTTCATTTTCTGTTTTCCTAATATCTTAGAAAATTATTACCAACCAGATCTTATAGGTTTCTACAGCACACATGTCTCCTTTTTCATATTGGTCACATCTCCATCATCAAGTGTAGGACAGAATAGTTAACACAGTAGGATATTCGGGAAGATCACTGGCTCATACCATGTATTTAGACTGCTCTTGGGTCACATGGAAAGTTCTTAGATCTAAAGACCAAAGAACAAAGCACTGAGAGGCTGTGATTACCACACTCCTTCCTTCGCCAAACGATTCTCTGTGGAGCGTGTTCTATGTGTCAGTTCAAGAAGAAGGGCAGACCCCATCACTAGGCAGGTACGCACAGACAGTGCCTTGAGAGAGGCTTAGAGCTGCAGTGGTTAACTTTTCCAGTAATAATATAGTAATCATATCTACCAAGTTCTGCACACAGTCTAAATCATATATAAAAACAAAACCCCTATGTACTGTATGATTATGCTTTAAAAATGCACATGAAAATTCCTAAAAGTATTCATAGCCCAAGTGTCCATGACTACTAGACACCAGCTATGTGAAATAAATCCTATCAACACATTACAATAATACATAGTTCATAAAGATCATACTTTTCAAATATAAGTGTTATATAATACTTTCTTTCGGTCCTACATAAAAGCTCCGCACCCAGATAAATGACAAAGGGAGGATGTAGGTAGAAAAAGGACAGGACAAAACCCACGGAGCCATTAGCTCAGTTGGTAAAGCCCTTGCCTAGTATGTATGAGGCCCCAAGTTCAACTCTCAGGACTGTATTCACTAGGTGCGATCGTACAGTCTGCAAGTTTAGCATTGAGGAAGTAGACCAAGGTCATCCTCGGGCACGCAGCAAGTTCAAGGCCAGCCTGGGCTATAGGAGACCTTGTTTCAAAACGACAACAAAAACTGGGGTGGTGGGGGAGACTTAAACCAAACTATTAGGGAAAATAAATAAGATAGTAACCTTAATGAAAGTGGGAGTGCCCCCATGTGAGGTTAAGAGAGGCTGATTGTGCAGCTGCACCCCAAAGTGAGCAGATCACACAAGTGAGGTTAGACAGACTGAGTGACCTTGAGCTATGCTCAGGGGGTAGGAAGTACGCACTAATACTCAAAGTCATTCCGAGAAGAAACATTCAAATGCTGTTTTGGAACGGAAGGCCGCGCACATTCCATTTCTTCCTCTTTTTCTGTGTTTTCCCACAAGGAACACACACTTTGTCACAGACAAGAAAGATGTTCATGTCCAAAGAGAATGAACAGCCACCTCCCAGGGCAATGCATTCCGTCCTTGCTGGACTTGACTCAAATGTGTTTAGCAGTCATGCACAGCTGTGCACGGAGAGGCGGCGCTCAGCATGCAGCTGGCCCATGGGAGCTGGTATTCCCTGTTCCACACGAGAGGCGCACACTCCGGCCCCTTTCAGAGCTGGGCCAGGTTTCCCTCTCAGGCATGCTGGAGAGGGGATTTATGGGCCTGGGGGATCCAGACATCTGTGCTTTGGTTTACCCACAGTCCTGTGCTCACCTTTTCTGGTGAGGAACTGACAGAGAACCCTGTCGTCACCATAAATGCTGCCTTTGTGCTGAGGCCCAATTCCCTAGCCCATATCAGTGCCGGGAGGCAAGAGAAACAAACCTGGCAGTGTGTTGCCTCCGAGACCACTCACACTTGTAAATGGGTTTTTAATCTTTCTGGAAAAGGATGCCAGCTCAGAGTGCCCAGTATCCTCCTCCACTGACTGTAGACGCACAAGGAGAGAACCGCTAAGAATTGATGGAAGCGTCATGTTTGGGTCTGAGTCACTGCTTGGCCTATAATTAAAGGAACTCAACCTGAGAGATGAAACTGGATATCCAAAAGGATCTATATGCCTCTGAAGTGCCAGGAGCCAGGGGAAAAGAAACAGTGCAACACAAAACCAAGCCGCTAGCTGGGTCTGGTGGCACTGGTGTGCTACCCCAGTCACTCATAAGGCTGAGGCAAAGGGAATCAAAACTGTTAAGGACTGCCTGGGCTACAGAGGGAGTTCAAGGCTCACCTAGGCAACTTAGTGAGACCTTGTTTATAAAACACATAAAAAGGGGCCAGGTATGGTGGCATATGCCTTTAATCTTAGCATTTTGGAGGCAAGGGCAGGAGGATGAGCTATATACATGGACTATCTTAGGCTAACCTGGGTTACACAAGGAAGCCCTGTCTCAGTAACAACAAAGGGGGGGATGAGTTGGACACACACAGATGAGACGGCTCAGTGGATAAAGGCACTTGCCACCAAGCTTGATGACCTGAGTTCACCCATCTGGGCCCACGTGGTAGAACGAGAGAACTGACTTACATAAATTGTCTTTTGAACTCCACATGCACACCACGGCAGGTACAAACCCCCCCCCCCCCCCCCCCCGCCAAATAAAAATGCAATAAAGATCTACAAAACGAAAAGTTTGGTAGGAAACCACCTGCCTTGTTATCTCCGTTACTAAAAATAAAAATAAAAGAAACTAAGAGAAGGGAAGTCAATAAGCCAGTTTGCCTCGTGCTCATGATTTTTTGAAATAGAAAAATTATATATACAGGCGCATAAGGCAAGTGACTGCTAGGTGCCAAGTGGTTTTGCCATGCTGCGCTCTCCTTGTTTGGCTTCTCTCCTAATAGGAATGAATGGATAGCTAAGCAAATGGTGAAACCTCTTGACATTGGATCCTGAGCTGCCCCCGGGCCCACTCCTCCTCTTCATCCTCCCTGCTCCACTGGCTGCGTCAGCACTTCCTCCCTTTCTAGCTGGCAAGGGAAGCAAGGACGCGAGAAGGCAATGAGCAGGGTACCAGCTTAGTAAACAATGCTCAGAAGCTTACACTGCACGTCCCAAGGGAGCAAGCTGGCATTCACCATCCTCTCAGATCCTCCCGTGAGCACGGTGTTCAAATACAAGGCCGGAGGTGTTTTCCTCCCCACTAACCTCTTCCCTCCAAATACCACAATGTTCAATTCTATATTTCTATATGCATAACCATTATGAATAACTTTTCTATTTCTGCTCCGTATATACAGCCTAGTGTTAGCTATTTGTCATGACAGTTAAAAAAGGTCAGCAGGAATTTATTTCGTAAGAGAAAAATATCTCTGAAGATTTAGAAGACAATTTTCACATGGCAGACCCTCCCTCGGGTCTGGCTGTCTCATCCTTGCTTGGTCTCAGTCTGCTGGTTTTCAGACATCGCTTAATTAATTTCTTTCTTTCCCAGTTCTCTAGGTCAATGTACATTTCTAAGATGATCAACTTTTTACTATAGTGTTTCCTGTGCAGGACCCCTAGGAATCAGAAGAAAAAAAAATAAAGATAGCCTGGGAAGTCTAAAGAAAAACGGTGAAGTATGAAATCAGGATGGGCTACAGGGGAGGATACAGTGTTCTCGAAACACAAACGCAAAGGTTGACAAGCCAGACAAGGCAATGTTAGCTAGTAATGGGACTAATAGCTCCAAGGGCAATTGTAGAGTAGGCTAGCTACTCGACCCTAGCTTGTTACTGTCATGTGGCAAAGTGAAGCCCAGCCCTGCCATGAATCTACCAGAAGGCAACTCCATCCTGAGAAAAGAACCCAGACACAGGAAGAGCCCAGTGCAAGGTGAAAGCTCACTTGGTACTTGTAGAACGAGTGAGGCCCTCCCTGGCATAGGGTGAACTTCCTGCGAGAAAAGTAGCAAGAGAGGCCATTAGTATAGAGATCCAACATCAAGGGATGAAATAGCACACAGTGAGCTATTGACTCTCACTACTGAACCAAAGCTGGAGAGGAAAGGGTCAAACACAGTTGACAGTCTAAAGACTTTTCAAAATGCAGAACTCAGCAAAAGACCAGATGTGCAGGTTCTCAGGTGATAATGAATCTTCCAGGAAAAGCCCACAGTGAAGTCGTCCAGAGGGCGGAGACACTGGCCACAAGGGACAGTAGGCAAACACATCTTTCTCTGCTTGCTCTGCAGGCCGACTCCAGCAAAATCTTATTTTCTTTCTCTGTTCTTCCCACTAAGAGACCAGAGGATAACCAGGAGTCCACAGTCCCAGGCACTGAGACAGATGGAGCCAAACCCAGACCTAACTGGGTGGTTAAGATATTCACTCATGATTGACAGCAGAGTTAACAGAGAGGTGGGTATAGAGGGCAAGTGGTAGGGAGGGATGGCATCACAGGGCTGTGGTGCAGACCTCAAACAGTGAGGAAGCAGGGATGCAAAGGGCTGTAGGAGAAGCTCAAAGCCTTCTTAGGTAATAACTGTCATCATGAGGTATGTCTCTGGGTCAGTCACTTCAACCTCTCCGGTGTGAAGCTTGGTTTTGCTACATAAACTTCTGCTTAAGCTCCGTGGTTACCTAAATTCTTTCCTTTGAGAAGATAAGAACCAAGGAGAAATCTTCACCTGGAAGCATCTCTCTCCGGGCAACAATTTTCTTAAACGTTC
The DNA here is from genome assembly GCF_014885135.2 of Alexandromys fortis. Lineage (NCBI taxonomy): Eukaryota > Metazoa > Chordata > Mammalia > Rodentia > Cricetidae > Alexandromys > Alexandromys fortis. The sequence goes on from NW_026067980.1 coordinate 5,590,279, forward strand.
AAGGTCAAGATAAAAACATTGCTAAACACAAGTACGCAAGACAAATGAGAAATGGCAGGATCGACTTGCTTAGCTATGCTGCATGAGACCTCATGGGCTGACTTTTGTGGGATTCAGTCTAAAAGGATATTTTTATGATTACAAATTGGTTCCAAGGCTTTGGCTAGATCCCAACCTTCACTTCAAAAGGCAAGCTACGGTAAGAGGTTAAAGAATAGGCTTGGTGAGGAGGATCTCTGTGAGTTCGAGGTCAGCCTGGTCTACAGAGCAAGTTTCAGGACAGGCTCCAAAGCTACAGGGAAACTCTGGTGAAATGGCTCAGTGGGTAAAGGCACTTGCTGCCAAGTCTGGTGGCCATGTTCAATCCCTGGGAGCTTCACAGTGGGAGGAGAGAACTGACTCCTCCCAAGCTGTCTTCTGACCTCCACATAAGCATCACGGCGCATACATGCCTCCCCTCTCCACATGCACGCGCACACACACACACACACACAATAAAAATATAACGGTGCTTGAAAACAACTTGTTAACTAAAAATTACTACTGTAGACAATACTCACTACATAGCTAGTCATAACTAAAGGCTCTTGAATTTATTATCTCATAAATCTTTACAATTATTCTACAAAGGAGCGATGGCCTTTTATAAGCCACAATGGTGACTGTATGATAAATTTACCTCTAAGGAATAAAAGCAAGACTTAGAAATGCTAAGTTGTCTGCGCAAGATTGGCAGTCTTCAAACAGAGAACCAAAGTCAGAACCAAGACACTTCGGGGCTTCTGTTCAACCCGGAGGTCGACAAACCTTTTCTGTAAATAGACAGGCACAGCTGTGTCCAAATCAAGCTCCTTATGGACTTCAAAATTAGAATTTCCTATGGTTTCCACATATAAGAAATACCACTCTGGCCGGGCAGTGGTTGCACATGCCTTTAATCCCAGCACTCGGGAGGCAGAGGCAGGTGAATCTCTGTGAGTTCGAGGTCAGCATGGTCTATAAAAGCTAGTTCCAGGATAGCTAGGACTGTTACACAGAGAAACCCTGTCTCAAAACAACCAAAAAAAAAAAGTAGAAACCATCATTAGTTCATGAGACATGAACAAAGAGGTGACAGATGTTTCCCCCATGCCCCACACCTCGCTGACCCTGGTTGAAACCACAAGTTCTGCTACCATCTACCATCCAGCTCATACCACATGCTGATAACTCAGGAGTTCAGAAACATCACTGGGCAAAACCAGTAAGAGTGTTAAGAGTACATTCCGGAAAGTGCAACTGTGAGGAAAACCGAAGAGAAGTGGCCCTGACTCTGCCTGACCGGGGTTACAACTTGCACACACCTTCTCCCAGGCACCCTTCATCTGCACGTCTCTGCAGTAGCAGGATGATGCGGGTCGGCCTGAAACCAACAGACACGAGCACAGCATAGCTTTCTGCAACCCAAGTCCACGCCCCCTTTCCTGCAAGGTTTGACTGCAACCCAAGTCCACGCCCCCTTACCTGCAAGGTTTGGCTGAAGCGCTTTAACGGTGTGGTCTTCACAGGTGGGATGAGGTTTGCTAGTGACGTGACTCTTGAAAGGGGTTTGACCCTTTTATTACTAGGTTCCTGTAGAGTTAGAAAAAAAAAAAGAGGACAATGTTAAAGCCGATCTTGAATATATCTGCCACATCACATCCATCCTGCTCCATGATAGGGTGATTTAGACCATGAACAGTGCCCTAGCATCTACATGGATGAGCTGGCTGAGCAGTCAGAGAAGAGAAGCGACAAGAGATGCAGACAGAGGCAGAAGGGTAGGGATCCACCCTGCTCCCCCATCCCCATATCCAACACCCCCATCAGTGATTGTTTCATTCAGAGCTTCCACTCAGTGGACCCCTTCTTCCGTTGCTGGAGAGAGAAGCCAGCCAAGATCTCCCAGCCAAGGACCTTGCCAGGCAGTGGCGTGTCTTTTGCTGCTTCTGGCTTCATGCTTTAAAAAACCCTTCCCAGCACACCTTGCTAGAGCCATTCTTTTGTATGCTTTATCTATTCATTTTTCGAAAGTACAAAGATTGCTTTTAATTCATCAAGTAAAAACCTATTTTTAAAGCATTTACTACTCTCTCTGTATGTAGAAGAAGGGTCAGAGGATGGTTTTCCAGAGTTGTCTCTCTTCTCCCATCATGTGGATCCCAGGCTGTCAGTCTTAGTGGCAAGCACACTAACTCGCTTGGACATCGGACAGGCTCCAAATAGTCTTTTTATAATAAGTTTTATTTCTAGGATTATAACAAAGTATCTTTGTGGCTACAATAATGGAGAAACACATGTTAAAATTCGTAAAATATCGAATGGCAAAAGGAAATGTACAGGGAGAAATTTGCATCATGGGTATTGGTTCCATACTATTTATAGCCACACATTTTCAAAGTCACCTCCACACAAAACGTCAGCTGCAAATCTGTAAGTGACTCCAGAGCTGGCTGGCTGAGGAGAGGGCGGCTCCCTATTCCAAAGGACACTAGTCAGGAAAGCAAACACTTTGCAAGAGAAAGAGAACAGTTACCCCCATTTTCCTAAGCTCCATCTGACCTGTAAATGTCAAATCAGCCAGTTGCAGCAGACTTCAACCAATCAATCACTACGGGAGCCTCCTGTCCACCCCCCACCCCCCATACACCCAAGGTGTTCATCTTTCCTTTTCATCCACTGTTCTAAAAGTTTGGAGGGTTGAGCTGGGATTTCCAATTCTTCAGGGGATTCCTACAGATGTTTGGAGAAGTCCTTCCTGAATCTGGAACCCGGCTGGAAGGTTTTCATGTCATCTGATGCCCTTGCCGGTCTCGGAAATTAGAAGTGCCCTCTTAAGACTCACCCTACTTGCTGACATTTTAAGTAGAAAAAAAAAAATTAAACTTATAGACATTCAAAACAATTCCATGGTGCCAGAGAGTGAGCTGCGAGTTCATAATGCAGTCAGTTGCTTTTCTAGGACAGGATGGACCCGGCTGCCAGGAACCTCTCTGACTTCTGGGCACGCTAAATGAGCCGACAGCAGACAATCCTCGAAACATTAGAGAGGCTGAGTTTTAAAATGCAATAGGCGAATCTCCTAACATGAGAGACTGCACTACAAAGGATGGGGGTCCTGACAAGAAAGGTCCAAAAGCTGTCTCCATCCAGATGGTGATATCCTTCAGGATGCTCCTTGCCCAGTTCCTGGTCACCAGTGCCTGAATGATTATTTTTAAAATCTGCCCCCCCTTTACATCATATCTGCACCCTCGGCATACTGAGTCCACACACGCGTGTGCACATGCAGCCTCTTAAGCACTCCCTGAATTTCCCTAAATGCTCCTACTTTCGTCTAAAGGCCAGGGTTGCGCTATTGTTCCCTTTGGCGGCATAAACTGCATCGCAGCACGTGAATAAAGTCCTAGGGGGAAAGGGCTTGGTCTCGGATAGTCCTGCATACACCTTGGAGCCCAGAGAGCCAGGAGTCTCATTTCCACAGCTAAAGCTGTATCAGAATGGAGAGGTCGAAGGGTGAAAGCAGCTGCTGGTCTTGCTTTAAAGCAGGGCAGGGAATGCACTTGGCTGGCTCCAGGAGACCTAGCTCTGCTCGGCCTTCCGTGGATGTCTGACTTTGTTGCCAGTTTAGATGGCCCACTTATGGATCTGCATTATCCATACAGCTATAGGATACATAGTCAATGCCAACACTGGCCCAGCACAGGGATGCTTCATGGAATGGTAGTCAGAACTGCTTCACTGACACATGGCCTCCAAGGGAGTCAACAGCAGGCTGCTCTTTGGTGATCTGACATTCCTAAGCCAAGAGGAATGAACCAGAAGCCACCCTGTGTTTTCATGCTGTGATCCAACAATGCAGGCAGGTGCAACTTCAGAACTTAAATACTTACAGGTTACAGGATCTAAGTGGAGGGGGGAGGTAGGCTTTATATCTGACCCATACGAGCGAAATATGAATTATTGTGCTATCCTTGAGGGCTGCTGTGAGAATAAGAGATTAAAAACAATTCTTGGCCTAATTTGATTTTTCCTATCCATTTACTCAGTCTGTCTCCAGCTACATCTTACTATTGTCCAAAGGGCCCTCTGAGAAAATATTTCCAGATTCTAAGTAAATAGCATTACTGAGAACGAGCAAACGCAATACCGAGGATGTTTTTTGGTTTGCAGGAAGACGACAGAACATAGCCTGTCTGGTCCAACAACGCGCACTGCCAGACCCAGACCGTGCTGGGCAAGGCCAGTGCCACACCCAGCACAAAATGTACTGTTTCCAGTGCACACACCACCACCGCGGGATCCGAAGGGCAGGCAGGAAGGCCCATCACTAAAGAACTCTTAAAGGGTGTGTGTGTGGGGGGGGGGAGGTAGTAAGTTTGAATAGCAGAAGTTCTGTTTAATCTTTTCTAGGCTTTATTGCTTTGTTACACTAATTAGGACTGTCTATACGGTGTTTATTACAAGTTAGATTAGTACACTAGTCTAATTGCTGATTCTAAATAAAGTTTTGCATAGTCCAGGCTGGCCTAGAACTATGTAGTGGAGGCTGATCTTGAATTCCTGTCTTCTTGCCATTAGTTCCCGATATTTTAAATATTTTAAAGAAATATTTATCTATGTGTTGTGGGAATTCATTCTGCTAACAGTTGTGGGGTACTGGCTATAGGGCACGGCTTCTGTGTGTGGACATGATCTCTTATAAGGAAGATTTGGCAGGTCGGAGTAGAAGCAAACCTTCTGGTTGCTCATATCTCCTTGGGCAGAAAGGCAGCTGAACCCACAACAGCTTCCACATTGTTCTGTATTTGTGAATCTGTATTTCCCGTTGAATCCCCAGAATAAAGACTTTTGTAAATTCTCGCATTAATCTACGTAAAACATTTTTATGTGTATGAATATTTGCCTGCAAATAGATATGTATATTATGTATTTGCTTGGTGCCTTTGGAAGCCAGAAGAGGATGCGAGATTCCTTGGAACTAGAGTTATAGAGGGTTGTGAGCTATCATGTGGATGTTGGGAACCAAACCTGGGTCTCTGCAAGAGCAGCAAGTGCTCCTGACTGCTGAGCCAGATCTCCAACTACCTACTTGCCAAAGTGGCTATTTTTAAACATTGATTTTGTGTTTATTGTATTTGATGAGAGCACGAAAGAGACCCTTTATCAAGTAGAGAAAGTTCTCTTGATATCAAGTTCGCTATGGATTTCTACCATGAATCAACATTGACTTTTATGCAAATTTTCCCTATTCAGAGGAAAGGGAGGAGGAAAAGAAGTAAAAGAAGTGGGGAGGTGTGGGTGGGAAAGAGAATGAAGACGGCCATATTTTCCCTAAAGAATTAATGAGCCAACTGCAAACAAAAGGGAATACAGCACTCTGTGCGACTGTACTTTTAACACGAGTTTTTCTTAATGTCTTTTTAAATTCGTTTGCTAGGGAGGCACAGTGACCTTTCTATCCCCTCACTCTGCCTCCCGAGATGTACAAAACAAAGCAGATGGTATCACATAAGAAACTGCCTACCACAGCAGCGGACTGCAGCACCGTTTCTCTCTTCTCTTCCTTCACAACAGTTCCACCGGAAAAGACCTACAGCGAACCTCATTTTCTCTGTTCTTCATTTTTCAGACAGAGTGGGGCTGGGCACAGTATGAAGACGGTGTATATCAATCATGTCTGCAGCTGCCCTGGGATCCCACCTTTACTGAACCACCACCACTCCCCGGGGGGGGGGGGGGGGCACAGGCACTTAGACCACATCACCGCAGGACAAGGCAACGGCCCTGCTTCCTGCCAGAAGTCAGGCAGAGGTGAGAAGTGTTTGTGTTGGTGGCTGCCTCTGCCCGTGAGTTGAGAGGGTGACATGACGGGCCTTCGCAGAGTTCCAGCTGTGGGTGCTGGCGTTACCTCTGGTCCACCCTCCAACTCTCTAAGGAGGCTTTCATCACCCTCATGTTAAATACCAAGTTACCATCTCATGGTGACTGATTTCCCATAAATACATGATATCATACTAATACTGGTAACAGGCTCCTTTTTGTTGCTGCTGTTTTCAAGACAGGGTCTTATTATGTAGCTTTGGCTGACCTGGAACTCACTCTGTAGACCAGGCTAGCTTCCCACTCACAGAGACCACTTACATCTGCCTCCCAAGTTCTGGGGTTAAAGGCTTTTGACTTTAAAGGCTACAGGGTCTTATCTTGGAGCTTAACATATAAAAGTCACTAGTTTATTTCTCTCAACATGCTTTTAAGTTAATTACCTATCGTGCCCAGTTGAAAGGTGAAGAAACTGAGGTCTCAGGTGATCGGCTGGATTAAAACCGTCCAGTTGGATTAACAAAACATGGAAGGGGCACCATAATCTGAGGCAGGCTGACAGTAGAGCCATGGTTAGTGGCCTGGGGCCAGCTAACTTCTTCTGTAGAAGAGCAGAAAGTAAGTTTAGACTCTGTGGAACATCTGGTCTCTGTCTTAAACATTGATTTCTTCTGCCAGATATCAATATTATGCAAATTAACCAATATGGGTGTGGACCATTAAACACTTCATGGATGAACACAAAAATTCAAGTGTCATATAGTTTTTATGACAGAAGCATTATTTTCCAACTATTAGAAACACATTATTTTTAACTCGAGTCTCACAGGAAGTGTGCCAGAGCTGACTGTTGCTGACACTGCTACTCAGTAGCCTTCAGCCTCAGAATGTGACAAACCTCAAGGTGACACCCTCAGGCATTGTACTTTCCCACAGGCACCCTGGGCCACATCACAAACTTGACTTGCAGTTTCTACCTAGGAATGGACATGAACAGGGGCTATGGTTGACTTCATTTCAGCATGAGTAATCCCTAGTCCAGTACATTTTACTTTATAAGTAAATCAGTGCTGTGAAATATCCTTCACACTGCGTGAAGATACTTCGCTGTGATTGCTTTACTAAAGAGCTAAATGGCCAACAGCCAGGCAGGATTTTGGGGGCAGAGAGAACACTAGGAAGAAGAAGGGTGGAGTAGCAAGGAGGACTCAGAGGAAGCAGCCTGGGCTGCACAGAGTAAAGGTAATAAAGCCACACGGCAGCAAGCAAATTCATAGAAAGGTTTAATTTAATTACAAGAGCTAATTAGAAGCAAGTCTAAGGTATAGGCCAAACTTTTATGATTACTAATAAGTCTCCCTATCATCACTGGGGAACTGACAATCCTGACAAAAAAATCAGCCTAGAAATCAGTACAAACATTATCAACTTCCTCTGGTGTGTGAATAAAGGCCATTTTAAACAACACAATCCCTTGGATCCACTTCACAATAAAATGGGGTTGGGGTGATTTGAGATGAAGAAAACAGGATGTACCACAGGTCGATTAACTGTCAAAAAGCACAGACCGCCACAGGTTGATAACCATCAGAAGCACAGTCGCAGCCGCAATCTTGCCTGTGGCAGAAAACGAAATTATCTTTTTTAAAAAAGAACTTTTTATAATGGACAGAAAATTATTCTGAAAAATGTATCATCAAAGGCAGAAGGGGGAAAGATGAGTCCCTGAGCTCATTCCTAGAGCCCTGTGTGGAGGGGACCGGAAGCAGTCATCATCGGCACAGAAGAAACACCACTGCCAAGCATCAGTAACTCAGTGAAGACACGCCCTAGTGGGGCAATGGAAGCTAGGAGAGCTACATTACGACATTGAAGTCCAAGTCAGGGAGGCACCAGTCCAGCTCCAGGCTCCCTGAGCTCTTTTCTGTTACTGTTTTTTGTTCTATTTTGTTGTTGTTGTTGCTTCAGCTTTTATGAATTCACACACAGGCTCCTAATCACTACACTTCCTAAGATGATCTGATGGTGGTCAGCTGACTTCCTTTAGATGCACACAATAAAAAGAATCCCTTCAGAATCAGACTGTCCCCAGGCAGGAGTCCGCTGCCCCTGCCGTATTTGTTTTAATCTGAAAACATGCTTCGCTTTCCCCATGGCTCCCCCCAAATCGGGCTTCTCTTTCCACCTCCACTCTTCTATGAAGGAGGAAGTAAGGCCTCCCAGCTCCCCACCCTTTGGTGCCAATCAAACCAGTGTAAAGTTCATTCCCGTCCTCTTCTTAGTGCCCCAAACTGCTCACACTGATTTACAGTTTATGCTCAAGACTCGCCCTTCAAGACTTCCAGGTCGCACCTACTCTTGCCAAGGCCTTCCCTGCCTGTCAGTGGCTGTCCTTCACCACTAGCTGACACTTGTACTGGCTGGCTCTCTTCCCACCAAGCCAAAAGCTCTACTTCCAACAGCCCTGTTTCTCCCCTTAGAGGACAGTGACAACTTTCTTCATAGCTTGTCCTTCCAAGGACTGCTAATATCTCCCCTCTCATGCTGATGCTTTCTGGATAAAGTAGATGTGAATGGGCTATATACTGTACATCCATCAGTCGTCTATCTTAGTCTGGCTCTTATATTTCCTATGTCATTCACAATTTCTTCAAGGGGAAATAGGGGAATAACCACACAATGCTTATGAAGAACTCCATGGGAAACAGCTGTCTTTTATTGGGGCCTCGAGTCTGTGGCAGTCACTGGACTTAGAGCTTTTCATGGTATGCTCATGGTATCTTAAGAACGTCCTTCATGGCAGTATCCTCATCCTACAGATGAGTCCACAGACGTCTGGGGACCGTAAAGACCACCATGAGGTCACATATCCCAGACAGCAAAGGCAAATGTGGACAATACACCTCTGCTCTGCTATTCAATCTTGCAGATGATGGCACACATGCCATGGGCTTTGAGACTAGCACGTACTCAGTGAACAGGACTGGGAAACTGGTATGTCTTTTATGACCCTTCTCCATTTCTGCCAAGAAAAGGTGAACTTATCAGTCCACTATGTATATTCTTTTTCAAAAACTTGACACTGAGATAATTTTAAATTCATAGTCAAGTTGCAAAGACAGTACAGGGCGTTTCCTAAGCCTTTTACCAAACCTCCTCTCCTGTTCGTGCCGTAAACAACCAGGGACATTTATCAGGACGAAGAAGCTAGCATTGGTACAACACCACGAGCTAAATGTTAGGGGAGTCACTGGGATTCGCCGCACTTCCCACTACTGTCCTGTCTCTCTTCTAGGACCCAGTTTGAAATCCCACATTAATTATATTCCATTGCCTCATCCTTCACGATCTCCCCCAGCCAGGGACAGGTCCCCACAAACAGCGCTCTCGCTACCTCACAGCACAATGCTGCAGCTGTCTAGCTGAGACTTCGGAGGCACACTGGCCAGTTGCTTTGCAGATGCCTCTCGGTGGAGCAGTGTGAGGTTTCCTCCTGACGAGGTGTAGAAACTTTGCTGTTGGTATTTCAGCGAGAGTGCATCAGAAGGGCGTGCCTTAGCATATTACATTGAAGGGGGCATGATGCTGTGAGGCCTGGTTGGTTACCAGTGATGTCAACTTGGACATGTGGTTATGGTGTTGCTATAGGTGAGTGAACCCCCCACAAAAAAATATACAGACACATATATTCCAGGTACCTATGAAGATGTACACACAAGCTCTAAACCCACTGTCTGTGAAATGTGGCCTTATTGGGATCTAGGATCTTCGTAAATAAATCAAGATGAGGTCAGACTAGTCAGAGTCCAATCACAGATGTCCTTATATGAAGGGAAGATTTAGACAGAGACACAGAGATATAGACACATAATGACAGAGAGGTGAACACACAAGCCAGAGAAAAGCAGAAGAAGCAGGGAAGCAGTCTTGGGAAGGCTCAGGGGATACCTTGCTATCAGTTATTTTGTCTCCAGAACAGAGACACAATACATGGGTGCTTAAGCCTTATGGGTCTTTGTCACAGGAGCTAGGAAAGTAGCGTGGCGTCCGTGGATTTCCCTATGGTGAAAGTGCCACCGGCACGTTTATAATTAACGCGTTTGTTGGAGAGAGTATTTGTTTAACCTAGTAAGTGCAAAGTGGGCTTCACTGAAACCTGCAGTATCATTTCTCAGGGAGTGTCTCCCAGCTGCAAAAGGAAAGCCAAGGTGGGCCCTGACAGAGTCCCAGTGTTAGCTGTGGCTGGACGGGAGGGGGCAGGAGAGGGGATGAGCATGCAAGGCAGGATGACAAGAGGCATGGGCAGGACGCGCAGGTTGCAAAAAGGAGACCTTGGAACGGTTTAAACAACAGAGGAGAGGGGCTCGAGGGCAATTAGAGAAGGTTCTTGGAGCTGGCGAGTCTCCCTTACTTTGTTGAAAACAAAAAGACAATAATGAAATAATTGTTCGTCATTCCAAAATTTCCACTATTATTCTTTATCCTGCTCTCTTTCCCTTGGCACACAGTTAATTAGACGGGTGTCGTCTGTTATCAGAAGATGAAAGGCAAATAACAAAACCCAAATTCCAGAGGAAACCTGGCTTCATTGGCTAAACAAGTGACACGGGTTTCAGAATGATTGATTGGTTTTGAACCCACAAGATGGCAACCGGTCTTCAAACTCAGCTCAGAACTCTAACTTTCCTTTACAGATGTTGATCCATGATTTCAACAGGGATTCTGGGCTTTCTCAAGCATCCCAACAGAGCCAGGAAGGATCACCTATAGCTTTGGACTAGCTGATCTCCACAGAGAGGAGACCACACCCTTGTTTGTTCTTGCCAGCTGTGAGTCTGGCTGCCTGCCCTGCACTGGGCACACAGGGAAACTGCATTTCCCCTTTAAGGAATGGCTCGATTCTTTCTTTCGTGTTGGGTATTAGGAGGAAAACACCCCAATTTCCTTCTTACAAAGAAAAACAAAACACTGAAAAGCTAGGATTTGTTTGTTTTTGTTTTTGCTAATGAGGGGAACAAGGAGAGCCAGGAGAAATAATATCCCAGGAGCACACTGGATCAGGTCAGGTTCATACCACACTGCGGTCAGGCTGCCACATAGCTGGGCCAAGGTGCTGAAGAGTCTTCCCACCTTTGATTGCAGAAACATTCAAAGGTAGATGACAGGCCAGGTGTGGTGGCGCACACCTTTAATCCCAGCGCTCACTAGGCAGAGGCAGGTATGATCTCTGAGTTCGAGACCAACCTGGTCTAAAGAGTGAGTTCCAGGACAGCCAGGGCTACATAGAGAAACCCTGTCTCAAAACAAGTAGATGACAGGGAAGTTATAGCAGAACCATTGATTAAGGGTCATAAAACTGGACCTATAGGGGCTTAAGGTACATAATGGTGGCAGAGTATGCCTTCAACATGCATGAGCTCCTGGATTCAATACCCATCACACACACACAAAAGATAGACAGAAAGAAAAAGAAATTAAAAAAAAACAAAAATGAAACCGCTAAAACACAGCCCCTCCCCCACTGTGAGCATGCTAAGGCTGAAGAAAGGTCATTCATCTTCTATGCATCCTGCTTCCTGCAGCACAAAGCCTCCCAAACCCATCTGCAGCTATGGGCTAGCACTGGCCTGGGAGGCAGCTGCTTTTGGAGAGACTTGGTTAGCGAGTAGACATCAAGACAGCTGGCTCAACTCAGAGAGTCCCATCCAAACAGCTTCCCAACCAGTGCAAGAGAACAAACAGAAACAAAACAGTACGGAAAGAAAAGAACACATTTGCTAGGAGAACTTCTGTGGTCTTTGGCTTCCTTCAAGTCCAAACGACACTGGCAAAGTATCTACAGCCCTCTGGTGTTTGAATAAACTCCGTGGCAAAAGGCAGGAGAAGTGGTGGCTGGAGAAAGTGAGGAGGGAGCCATTCTCATTCCGTGTACCCCGGAGAAGCACCTCGTTTCTAACAAACACCGACGGGAAATGTCCAGCATGATGGTTTGTTTCTGAAGGAAGACTCTGAACGAAGATTATTATTTTGTCTTTCTTTTTTGAAGCTAAAGAATGAACCCAGGGTCTTGCGCTTGCTAGGCAAGCACTCTACCACTGAGCTAAGTCCCCAGCCCCTATTATTATTATTATTATTATTATTATTATTATTATTATTATTATAAAGAGATTCACTATGCAGCTCAATCTGGTCTCAAACAAGGGTCCTTCTCTTACCTCAGCGTCTGTCCTAACACTACACCATGCTACATGCGCCCCCTTGCCCAGATGAAATGCCTCAATTCTCATTTTCATTGAAGTTTCGGCCCCATTTTGGAAAAGTGTAATGTCCTTCTTGTCTGCCACAAGGACATTCTTTTTTTTTTTTTTTTTTTTTTTTTCTGAATGAAGGTTTATGGGCTTGGGGGTTAGGGGATGTTAAAAAAGAAAGAACTTTGGAAAATAACTCCGTAAAATATGGGCCTGTCACAGAGCTGGAGCAGGCAGCAGCACAGGTCACTCACACAGCCTCTCAGGAGTGCCAGGAAAATAAAACAGCAGCAGTGTTTCAGACTGCGGCACTGGCCAAGGCCCGCACTCCTCAATTACTTTCAAAGTTATTCATTTTAGTCAACACAAGAAGGGTAAGTCAACATTTGTCCTGGCAGCAAGCCCACATTTGTTATTTTATTAGTCTGCTACTGGCTAAACTGGCCCGAGATTAAACACATCCAATAAATAGCCCTAAAATATTGAAGTTTAGCAGAAAACCACAGTAGCGTTCTCTTACACAGGATGTTACTATTACTTAACTCTAGGCAGAAGGAGAAACACACACCCACACCCTGTAAGTTCCTTTCAGCTAGTGCCAGCCCCTATAGCCTGAAGCTCTTCTTGGTCATGCCCAGACTTGGTTCTACAGACCTTCAGAGAAAGAGGAATCCAAATAGTTAGGTCTCTCAGCAGTCCCCAGCTACACATCTGCCTTCCCAACTTCAAGCAGAACTTTTTACTCTGCTGAGGCAGACAGGGCCCAGAATCTTAGAACTGTGTCACACTTTAGGAATCCGACAAAACAGGAGGCCTGCCGGCGAGGCTGTGTCCCTGAGCTGTGAACCACGGGAAGGTCAACCTGGCAACAAAGATGCAGTGCATTTGGGGCACGAATGCTACAGAAGTGATGTGTCCAGCGCGCTATTCCCATCCCAGGTCTGAGAAACGGGGTTTGGTCCTGGCTCCATGAAACCAACAGGGCACCTAGGAGATAGCAAGGGCAGCCTGATCACTGCCACTGAGTCTTGAGGAAGGCCGCTGTGGCTTTGGAGTTCCTTAGTTACTTCCTACTGACTTCTTGGAACTTGTGGGTGGGATTTAGTTCTGTTCTTGTTTATCCCTGCTGAAGGGACATCCTGGCTCCCATTCCCACCCCTCTGGGCTGGGTAGGAGAAAAAGCTGCACTGAGGCTTCCATCCTTGCTTCAGAGTTGAGGAAGCTGGTGTGTACAAATCTCAGGACTACTGTGAGGATGTTTTGTGAGCTCCCTCAGAGTTTAGGAATGACTCAAAAGCCTCTGTCGAACATAACACAGTTCCTATCACTTTCACCAAAGAATCCATCAATTCTTTGCAAAGTATCCATGGATAAATATGAACCAAACTTTCTGGCCAGAGACCAGTATTTTCTAACCTTGAGCCTATCACGTAACCTCCTCTGGCTTGGTTTGCTAGCTAGACGTGCAATGCCCTCTTAGGGCTGTGAATGTGTACTTTGGTGTGAGCCCCCAGATAAAACCAGAGTTCTAGCCTAGCCCAAAGCCCAAGAAGCAGCGTGCTTTCTCCTCCAGCCTGTTCTCCAGCCCACGGCCATCTCCAAAGCTTTCCACTGTCATACCACTGACATGTTCCGGCCACATATTTTTCATTCCACATTCCTGCCTTCTCCTTCTTGTGGCTTTATTATCTGTTCAGTAAAACTCTGGTTGGACAGAGGAAAACTGGGAGTGGCTTGGCAGGAATCAAGGCTATGCTGGAGGACACAGAAACAGTGGTGAAATTCCGTGATAGCAGCCTGAGGAGGGGGAGGGAGTCAGTACCTGGGTCCTGAGGTCTGCACGGGACAGGCCCCGCCAGCACCCTGCTGAATTATGTGCTGCGGGAGCTTGGGTGCAGCCTTGGCAGACCCCAGTACTTTCTGGAAGTAGGCAACTATAGGTACTCCAGGCATTTAATCCATCAGATATACGAAGCAGAAGCAGAACTTTCCTCATGCAAGCACAGTGTCTCTTGCTTCAGGAAAGGAAAGACTGCCAAGCCCCACATGTGTCCTCTCTAGCCACTTGTCACCTTCTGGAGCTCGGCATTATCTTAGCTTCCCAGAAAATGAAATAGAAGTACAGAAATGAAAAGAGGCGCACAGATCTTGGTCTCAATGTCCCAAAGGATAGGACAGATTGTTCTAGCTGAATCTGGGATGCTGACGTACATCTCAAGCTGGCTGATCATCTCAGACTGTCAGGTCTGCTGTCTGATTGAAGATAAGGCAGGGACCACATTTGCCTGCTAAGTAAAACCTGCACGGTTGTCTGGCTGAGAGTTCCAGACTGCAGGAGAGAACAGATGCACGTCTTTGCTGTCCATTTGTTCCTTAGCTTTGACTGAGGTCAGGTCTTTTGAGCAAGGAAGCCTTTCGGGGATGTGACTCCAGAAAGAAACACAAAGCACTCGTGATGCTTTCTGGCATGTACCAGCTGTCCCCAGTCACCCAGCACCACTCCATCCCTTCAGATGCCTGGCCCATGAGTGTCTTCAGCAGCACCTTCCCATACTTACGACCAGGAAACATAGAATATTTTAGAACATTCGCCTCTCAAGTGAGAACAGAATAAACCCAAATCTGATTATTCTAAATTGAAAATGCCACCAAACAACTATATAAGGATCAGTGAATTGGAAATAATTTTTTTTTAAAATTTAAACTTTCATATTTGAGGTGACATTTTGCCACACACTGAGCAACAACATTTGGAAAAAAAAAAGGCAGAGGGTATGCTGCTCAGGAAACTTGAGGGCGGTGATCTACAATAGAGTTCTATGGTCCTCCTGTCAGCCCACGCACCCTCTAGTAAGTACGTAAATAGTTTCAAAATGTTATTCCTTAGGATGGGTGTGCACGCTCACACGGAACACAATATTGTTGGCCTGGCCACATATTTTCATTCTGCGGCCTATTTTGAAAGACAAGAGTTTGGATTTTTTTAATGCTCACTGACAATGGATTTTTCCAAAAGCGCACTGCAAACACTGGTTCTCTCCGTTCTACATTTGCAACCTTGAAACACAATGATTGCGTGTTATTTTTAACTCCCAGAATTTAAGACTGTATCGTCATCTACAGTCTATTCAAATTCATACGTGACAAAGAAAAGGAGCTTTGGAGATGCAGCTCCCACTACGTCAAGTTCAGCTCATTTCTTTTTTTAAAGATTTATTTATTTATTATGTATACAATGTACTTCCTGCATGTGTCCCTGCAGGTCCGAAGTTGGCACCAGATCTTATTACAGGTGATTGTGAGCCACCATGTGGTTGCTGGGAATTGAACTCAGGGCCTCTGGAAGAACAATCAGTGCTCTCAACCACTCAGCCATCTCTCCAGCCCCAGTTCAGCTCATTTCAACGATAAAAGATAATCAGGAAAACGAAGGATAATGGCAGGTGACTTATAAATACAGAAGCCAAATCACAGACTTTTGGTGAAACAACATGTTGGCTTAGCCTTGGAGTCAGAAGTAAGGGGTACCAGTAAGTTTCTAGACAAAGCAGTTTTGCTGACTATGGTTTGTATTTCTGGGGTAAAGGACTCCTGGAGCAGAGAGAGAAAGTAAAAGACAGGTGGATGGAGTAGAGGCTCTTCTGGACCGGCTCCTTCTTCCTTCTGCCTCTACACTTAGGTATCTGGGCCTGCAAAGCCTTAGAGAACTGTTGCTAAGGCTTCTCTCTGCCTGACCCTAGCACCCTCCCATCTATTTCACAACACTCCAGGACCCGATTGGAGAGAAGAGGAAGCAGCTGTCCAGAGAAAGGAAACCACTTGCTCCAAGAAGTCTTACCCAGGGATTAATTGGCAGAGCTGAAATTCGAATTCTAGCCTACCTGATCTGAAAGCCTTTCCTGCCACCCCCCACACCGATTTCCCAGGGCACACAACTTCCTCGTTTAACAACATCATGGCACGTACAGGGCCATATCCTGCAAGTGCTTTCTATCCATAATGCCTTGAGTCAGTGTTACTAAGTTTCCCACTTCACAGAACAAGCAAATAAGACTCGAATGGGTTCAGAACTGGCCCAGGGACTCCCAGTCAATACAGAGCCCAAGGCCACACACTGTCAGCAAGGTCTGAGTTCTGCTAGCTTCCTAAGCCGTGGGAACCAGGATGGGAAATCTGACTTCACAGTCAGAAGAGAGATAGAGTCTGTGGCAGGGAGTGGAAAGAGGAGAAACTGAGCCGGCTATGGTCTTGCCCTATCACTCTGGGACCAGCATCAGCATGAAAGACAGATGTGAGGTGCTCTGCCCATGTGCCTCTAAGCACATGTGACCCTCTAAGTACACATCTGGAGTAGATGGCATCTAGCAACAGTGGTCTCACTTGACCACTTTCCAGTACATGGCATTCACCGGCTTCCAAGCTCCTCCCCGAGTGCCCCCATCACAGATTGGTGGTCATTATCTGTATGCTAGTTTGCTAATGATTTGGTCAAATTCAGACAGACGTTCTTTGAGAAAAGAAAGCAGGACTTTTGGTTTCTCAACATGGGGGAAACGAGAGACACACTCCGGTCTCAGTACTTGCTCACTGACAACCAAAGAACACTGGAGGCCATATTTTAGTTATTGAATTCTTTATCAATCTAGTCATCACACTATGGAATTTCCCCTACCCTTCTAACAAAGGACCTATTTATAATTAAAGTACCCCGCTTCAGTAAGTCATGCAGAACTCAAAGCAATCAAGCTCACCCTCATCTGCCTGCCTTTGTCTGTGGTCAGTGCTGGCTGAGTCCTGGATGATCCATGCCAGGGGGAGCTGCTGCAATGACCAGGTGCCTCTCTACTCAGACGCACACGCCACCTCCTGTTTAAAAGCTATTTCAGGAACTATAAAACCACACCAGATTTCTTTCCTTCTCTCTCTTTCTTCCCCCCTCTCTCTTTCATTCTTTTGGGTGGTTTTTTTTTTTTTTTTTTTTTTTTTCAAGACAGTGTCTCACTTTATAGCTCTGATTGTCCTGGAATTCACTATATAGACCAGACTGGTCTCAAACTCACAGAGAAACCCGTGCCTCTGCCTCCTGAGTCCTGGGATTAAAGACATGTACTACTATACCTGGCTCACACCAGATAGTTTTATCCTACCTATAAGAAAGGAATGTGAAACTTGTAGTGTGCCTGGGACAGCTTTTAAAACAAACAAACAAACAAACAAATCAATGCCATTTGGACTCCTGGGAAACCAACTTGGTTTTGCCTACAAAGGAAAGAGTAACTTCCTTTCATAGAATAACCACATCAGCTTCTACTCGTAGACAGACACTCAAAACAGAAGCTGTTGTGGCTACTAACGACCTGACGTCTGTAGATGACACTTTATATTTCTTTTGGAAATCCTGCTTTACAGGTAAAGAAAGCAAGATATAGGAGGACGGAGTCCAGTCTCTTCAACTCACAAGAGGTCCAGAGCTGGAATCAAGAACTCAGTTCAGAGCCAGGTGGTGGTGGTGCACACATTTAATCCCAGCACTTGGGAGGCAGAGGCAGGTGAATCTCTGTGAGTTTGAGGTCAGCCTGGGCTTTGGCATTCCAGGACAGACTGAGCTACTTAGAGAAACCCTGTCTCAAAAACAAACAAACAAACAGAATCATGTACAACCTGAGTTCAGATCTCCATCAACCATGTAAAAAGTTGTTTGTGGCAGCATGTGCCTGTAACCCTAGCACAGGGGAAGATGGGTCCAGGAAATAGAGTTGGGTGTGTGTGTTCCCAGAGGTAGACATTAGGAATTTTAGGGAGGCAGGCACAGGCACAGGCACAGGCACAGGCACAGGCACAGGCACAGGCACAGGCACACACACACACACCTACGTTAGGCTCTTGTTAAATACCTCCCCCTGCCTGAAGCTTCTAAGCTGATGATAATACTTTCAAGCGACAGAGGTGTTAAAGACATGCTAAGTCCAAATCAGAAACTCGGGAAGAGAACTGGACATTAAGAGTGACTTGAATTACTCTGAATCTTATTTCTGCATCATTTGAGCTATCACAAATGGCACGAAACTCAACTTTTGGGAAACGATTGAAGGCCTATGAAAATAAACTGAGACTACAGGCTACTGATGGCCCACCATCACCCATACCCAGGTTGTGTGAAATCTAAAATTAAGAATTCAATAGGGGATGATAACTCAGCAGGGGAGCACGTGCTTAGCAAAGGGAAGTCCGTGGCACAGCACTCAGGGGTTGGGGGTGAGAGACCTCTCCACCAGTTCTATCTTAGTTCTCTTTTCTGTATTTACCTAGGGTTGTTATAACACCTTTGAGAAGGGAGCTTGTACTGTCCATGAGTTCAGGCCAGGAATGGCTAGAAGGAACCCTCAGCCCTTCTGGTCATCAGGCCCAGCTTTATCTGTTTCCATTACTTAATTTACTCTCCTTTCTGTGGCTTCTTCCTTCAGAAATACTTCAACTTTCTAGATCAGGCAACTGGTGGCAATTATATATATTATAAGGTCCTGACTTAGCTTCTCAGTTCTAATTAACTCAAGCAGGCTGCCAACATCTAATACCATCTATGAACGGGTACCTTTGGGAAATGCTGCATTTCTCTTTGCTATTTATATCATGTCTTCTGTAGCTATTCCATCTAGACAACTCAGAAGGCATCAGGTCAACACATGTCACCTCCATGTGCAGAAGTTTGTGCCCATCCATTTTTTGTGGGCTTGCTTTCCACCCTAGCAGTGATCTCCTGGCAAATACAAAGTAAGGCCTTGTTTTCAGTGAGGGATTCTGAAGCACAGGCCAGGGCAAAGGTCACCAGTTCACTGACCCGAGCATGACATCACTTAGTGCAGAGTTCTAGCCAATCTTAACAGAGTTCATCTGTAACCCTTTCCAAACAGTTCTGCTTACAAGCCACTCCACTAAGCAATATAACTAGTAGCATGTTACTAGTAGCATGTACACGAGTAGCATGTTCAGTCAACATGTTGGCAAGCCACGTAGTCAAGACTAGGAAAAGAAGGAGCCACCATTTTGCTTGCCTTGGTTGAGAAAAAAAATAGTCCTTGCCTTACCCATTGCTGTACTGTGAATATGAAATGTCTCCCGGACATGTGTTGAGAGCTTGTTCCCTAGCTGCTAGCACTATTTTGAGAAGTACCAACAAAGTTTAGGAGGTGAGAGGCCAGATGGAAGGAGCAGGTCACTGGGAGCATGCCTTGAAGGTTACACCTGGTCTCTGGTCCCTTGGTTTCTCTCTGCTTCCCATCTACGAAGAGGCGAGCAGCCTCTGCCACATGATCCTGCAGCCACGATCCAGGATGATGGACTGAAATCTCCGACACTGTGAGCTCAAACAAGACCCCCCCCCCCCAACCCCTGCAGTTGTCTTTACCTCTTCTGTCATGGTGCTGACAAGCTGACCCACATTCTCACCTTCCTCGGCTGAGCCAAAGGAGATAGCACAGGTGAAATGTCAGCATCGGATGACAACATTATGAGATTAGGGAGCAAGATGGAAGAGGGGTGCTTTGACTGCAACATCCCTTCCCCCATACTTCTCTACTTCCATTTATGCATTGGTTTAAATCAGATTCCACTGTACTTATCATTATTTTTCTTCCTGAGTTTTTTCAAGAGACGCTAAGGCATATTTCTGTTTTAGGCGGTGATGGTTACAGATGATGCCCCTGACCAATGGGACATGGGAATCATCTTGTGGTTCTTTTGCCTATTGTTAGTAAGTACGAAAGGATGCTAGACTGGAATCTAGCAGCTCACTTCCACCTCTGACTTTACCATTTCCATCTGTACGCTCCTGGGAAATCATTGGTGTTCACTTCCCCTTTGTATACTCATTTTAAAAACAAAGATAATTATACTCAGGTGAGCCAAAGGATATAAAGGTGTTCTAAAATTTATAAAACGCACACACAAAAGAATGGGCACCATTGCAAGTGTCATTATGAACAACTTCGGACACACATTTCCCCCTAAGAGCAAGAACATCAAGTCCAAAGATTTGAATCAAACCTCTTTCATCTTTGTATGTGTGTGCATGTCTCTGCGTGTACATGGGCACTTGTGTTCCTGTATGTGTGGAAACAAGAGAACAACCCTGGGTGTCATTCTTCAGGCACTGTCTGGACAGGGTCTCCCACTGCCTAGAACTCATCAAGTGGGCTAGGCTGGGGGTCCACGAAGTCCAGGGATTGGCCTCTTTCTGCCTCTCTAGTGCTGAGGTTACAAGGGCAAACACAAGCCCTCTGTCTTTTAGTATGTACAAAAAAGAGCAGTTAGACAATATCCATAGCACTGTGTCTTGTTGTGTCTACGAAATAGCTATAATATTATTTGGGTAAGAATTAGACGTTCTTATTTTTGCAATTTATATTAAGGTGATAATTTAAAATAATCTTACCCCTAAGTTCTTTGTATATGAGCTGACTTCTGCCTTTTGTCTATTTGTCAATATACAATTTTATATCTGGAATAATAATAAATATAGATTATTAAATGATGGAGATACTAATATTTGCCCTGTTGTTATTTCTAAAATATTTTCAAGGTATTGTTTTACTTCTCCTTTCTAAGGAAGCACATTACATAAAAAGAAACTTTTGGTTTTGTATCATAACATAGCGTAATCATAGTATTTCCAGGTTGAACAATGCTCATGATTTCTGGGCACAATGAGGATGTCCAGATGAATAAGTAAAAACAAGGAGACAGAATGGACACAGCTGGGTGGATTGTGAGCAAGGATGTGAAGTGAGGGAGGTCAGGGGAGGGACAGTAGTTTTCAAATTTACGATATATGAGAAAGTACACCATAGACTAACAGCTCTGGAAAGCAATGCTACAATTGATTAAGAACTGATTTTCAGGACTGGAGAGATGGCTCAGTGGTTAAGAGCACTGGTTGTTCTTCCAGAGGACCCAGGTTCAATTCCCAGCATTCACGTGGCAGCTGTCTTTAACTTCAGTTTCAGGGGACCCAACATCTTAACACATAGATACATGCAGGTAAAACACCAATACACTTGTAATTTAAAAATGAACAAAGACAGAAGATGGCCTCAGACGCTGTGAGTTCTCTGTCCCTGGAAGCACTAAGCAGGGATCGAATGCATCCAGCAGCTGGATGTGAACTGGGCACCTGTTCTCAACAGACCAGGGTACTCAGATGCAGTGACCGGGGTCACTTCCTTAGCTGCTTCTATTTGTTTCTTAAATCCTTGGAAGCAGAGCATGTTTTGCTAACTCCTTTTCTCCTCAATGTAAGAGGCAGGAAAGGAAAAAAAAAAAAGTCCAATGAATTTACCGTTAAGCTTTCTGGTTCAGTTCCAATTACTTGAAGTTTACAAATAAGCAAGGCTGCCTTCTTGAAAAAGAACACAATGGCCCAAGCTAAGAACCACATCCAAGTCTTTCTAGACTTAAAGGGGCCCACTCCTTCCCTACCAGTTGAAGGTTCACAAGCTGATCCTAATTAACTTCTGACAGCTTCTTCTAAGCTAACAGCTCTTGTCTACTAAAACTAGAGAACAGAAAACAAGGTGGGGGAAGGAGGCACCAGAAACCCGTGGTCTCTACTGACACAAGAGTAAACGGTGATGTGATCACAGCAAGCTCCTCATGGGACAAATTACACAAAGACAACCGAACATATACATCACCATGAAGAAATGCCCAGTTTCTCTCCCCCCCCCCCCCCGCCCTCTCTCTCTCTCTCTCTCACACACACACACCAATTCAATTCACAGAGGGTTTTGCAAAATTAGGATGTGGTCAGTAATTTATTTTGATCCAGCAGCTATAATAATAGCAGCACTGGTCCACAATTTTGGGGTGTCTTAAAGAGGGGGGTGAGACACAATTTTTTAAAAATAGATGGTAGTTGGGTGCTCATTATTGGTTTATGAGGAAGGCTGGTGGCTCATGGAGAGAAGCCAAATGACGAACAGAAGGATCGATGGTGTTGTCTCCACATTAATGAACATGTAGAATCCTGGCAAAGACCCGCCTTGTGGTCTTGAGACACATACAGATGAAATCACCAAAACCCTCCCAAGGTAGGGCTTGCTATTGTAGGAGATGGGCTGCCAGAGGAACTGACCAAGGCTTGGGTTGCTCACTCGTTACGAAAACAATGAGCCTTGGATTGTGAAGCAATTTCTGGGGCAGGCAGGTTCATCCTTCTTGTGCCATGTGGTAAGGAGACCAGCGATTTAGTCATTTTGTGGCAATGTGATGCGGTTGGGAAAGTACAGACTACAGTCAGACTAAGCTGTGAGTCTTGGATCCCTTACCACATAGCTCAGCTATATTGGAGAGCCATGCCATCTACAGAAGGGGACTTGGGGACTTGCTGGAGAGTTTAGATCAACTAGACGCAAGCTAAAGTTACCCGAGAGGGGGGAACTTCAATGAAGAAAATGCTTCTATAGTATCAGCCTGCAGGGCTCTGCAGGGCTTTTTTTATTTTATTTTATTTTATTTTATTTTATTTTATTTTTTGTGAGAGAAGACCAGAGTTTTTCTTGTAGACCTGGCTGGCCTTGAACTCAGAGATCCATCTGCCTTCGCCTCCTGAGTGCTGGGAGCTGGGATTAAAGGCATGTACCCACCACCATGTGACTGTGTGCTACCACTGCCTGGCTGGCATTTCAATTAGTGATTATTGGGGAGAGCCCAGCCCCTTGTGGGTGGTACCATCCCTGGGCTGGTGGTCCTAAGTTCTATAAGAAGGCAGGCTGAGCAAGCCATGAGGAGCAAGCCAGTAAGCTGCCTCCAGGTTCCTGCCCTGATGTTGATGATGAACTGTGATGTCGTAAACCCTTTCTCCTCAACTTACTTTCGGTCATGGTGTTTCATCACAGCAACAGGAACCCTGACGAAGACAGGAGGTTAGCACTAACATCATATGATTCCTGTGATCATGCTCAAAGGGAAGGACAGACAAATGAAGCCCTCCCGCCCCATGCATGGCTACGTATAAAACAGTATTTGGTAAATTAGGGTGATGCGCTTGTTTTGTTTTTGTTTTGTTTTGGACACAAGGCCTTGTAGTCCAGGATTGCCCTGAACTCATGAATCCTCCCTACCTTCTGAGTGCTAAGATTACAGGTCTGAGTCACTACACTGGGCTTGATAATACTCATTGAGTTTACTATGTGCCAGTACAAGAATGATCTCATTTGACCTTCACTACGATTCTAGCTGCGCTATCATTATCTCTACCTGAGGCTTGGAGAAGCAGGACGATTTGCCCAGGGTCACTCCACTATCAGGTGGTGGGGAAGATGAGGGGACCCAGATAGTCTTATTCCAGAGTCAATGCCTTGAACAGCCTTAAAGTCAACACGTTAGAGTTAACCTCCTTTCCTCTGTCTTATCCATGTATGTTCATCTTGGAGAATCATATCTCTAAGACACCTTCACAGCTGAACAAACCTTGGAGTGGTGGCCTCGTGACCACATTCAAACACTACCAGTGAGGAATGACCTTTCTCTGGGTAACTTTGGGGCTTTTCACCCGGCAAAATCTGGGGCCAACTAAGCCATCTAGAGAAATTTTAGGGTCCAGTTGCAATA
Organism: Alexandromys fortis; assembly: GCF_014885135.2. Lineage (NCBI taxonomy): Eukaryota > Metazoa > Chordata > Mammalia > Rodentia > Cricetidae > Alexandromys > Alexandromys fortis. Next base: position 5,613,975 of record NW_026067980.1, read on the forward strand.
GCTGCCACAGCTGTTTCCATGTAGTCGGTCACATATACTGACAGTTTGATGCTATATGATGCAGATGCCAAGAAAAGCCAAGCACAGGAAACCAGTGACCACTTAGCTCTGTAACTGACACTCAAGAAGTGCAAATGGATAAATACAGTTATTTATGTATTGGCTTGGGAGGGGCATAAATCACAGCAGAACACAGGATCCACTTTGCTAAAACTTCAGAGGCACCTTCACAGTTATGTGGTTAAGACTGCATCCTTTAAAAGACAAGATTTATGTGGAACATTTTATAAGACTGGTTTGCATTGCCCTCCATTTTTTGTTTGTTTTTCCATTAGGTGCTTTAAGTACTGAACACTGGGCTAAATTCATCAGGAAATCTAGTATTGGATCTTGGATCAAGTCCGATTTTCTTTGTATATTCCTGCAAGTAGCCTCTGTTTTCTGTCCTTATCCACAAAGCTGGGATAATAATACACATTTTGTGATGAACTACAACATGACAGGAGTTTTAACAGAGACCTAGACATGGGAGAATTCGAAAGAGGGTAGAATGCTATAACTTCATATCCAGTGTATGCCATTATTCATAGGGACTATGCAAGGCTACTGGGTAAAACCTAGAACCTATACAACACCTCATGCTCTACACCTGCTATCTGTGTGCATAAACACTATGAGACAAAGACAAGGACAAAAATACCACCAACCAAATGAGGCCTGATGCCAGGAAACATCTATACCCAAGTGAGCAGTCTACCAGGATGCCAGATCAAACACAAAGAAATGTCTGTTTGGATTTCCATTAAAAATAAAACTGAGGGTCAATGAGATGGCTCAGCAGGCAAAAGCACTTGATGTGCAAACCCGATGACACGGGTTCAATCCCATCATGCTTTGGGAGAAGAGAAGCAGACGTTCTCCTCTCACCCCTTCACACACTTGAACCTATACACACTTGCTTGCATGTGCACATGTGCGGGTGCAGTCTGTCTGTCTGCCTGTCCGTCTGTCTCTGTCGCTCTTTCTCTCTCTCTCTCTCTCTCTCTCTCTCTCTCACACACACACACACACACACACACACACACACAGTAAAACAGAGTTAACCCACAACTCTTAACAGCCTGTCTCCACTACTTTAACTTTCTTCATTATAAGTGGTTACCAAACCTTCTATTGAAAACAAACCTCACCATGGGGAAACACATTTCTAACTGGAAATCAGCCTGGTTCATTAGCAGTATCAGCTAGCTCCCCTTCTAGTATTTAGGTGTTTATTATTTAGGTATAATATTTAGGTATTCATAGCACCTAGCAGTCCTAGAGTAAGCACTCCCTCCCAACATAGGAATGATCAAAGTTCCCGTGAACATGGAGATAAACGGGGCAAAGTTGTGTCAATGGGGCAAAGAAGAAATAAACTGTTCAGGTCATATGACATTTTTCTGTAAAAATCCAGAGCCATGCACCAAGCTCCTCAAATTTCGCAGTAATGATTAGAGGTGAAGGATACAGTTAGTCATAGGCATAAAAATGAAACACCTGTGCTGGATGTTGGTGGTGGCACAAGCCTTAAATCCCAGCACTTGGGAAGCAGAGGCCGGTGGATCTCTGTGAGTTCAAGGCCAGCCTGGTCTATAAAGTGTGTTCTAGGACAGTCAAGACGATTACACAAATAAAGCCTGTCTTGGGCTGGAGAGATGGCTGAGTGGTTAAGAGCACTCATTGCTCTTCTACAAGACCAGGGTTCAATTCCCAGCACCCACATGACAGCTCACAACTGTCACTCCAGTTTCAGGGGACCTGACACCCATGGCAGAACATTAATGCACATTAAATAAAAATAAATAAATAAATTAAAAAAGAGAAAGAAACCCTGCCTCAAAAAAAAAACCCAACAAAACAACAAAAAAGAAGCAGCATTTTATTATTTGACACAAACTATCAGACATGCACTATGTAGAAGATTTTTTAAAGTTTAAGATACATCTTTTAAAGAAAAATATAAATATGCACCATTTTTACTTTACTGGGAGCAGTCGTTGAAATAAAAAAGAAGCATTTAAATTAAAACCTGAATAGAAATTTTATTATTTGCTCTTAAGAGAAGGGTAAGAGTCGGCATCATTTTTACCCAGGTACATGGCATCTGGCGAGCATCAAAGCCTGCTCCCCCCAAGCTTTCTCTTAAATGGCCATCACCTTACTGGTGACTGAGTGCTAGAAGGAATCGGCTGGTGCCATACTGCACACACAGTCCTCCCTAGAGAGGGCCCAGGAGGAACTGCCATCAAACATTTGTACCAGGCATAGGTGCTCAGCCACAAGCACTGAAGGTCAACGAGTCCCATCAACCAAGAAGGTCTCCAAATAGACCGGTTTGCTTCTATTGTCGTTTTTACAAAAAAAGAAACTATCGCTTGAAAAACTGCCATAGGATCTAACAATCAATATCTACTTTATAAACAATTATATAATCACCTTCTTTTTAAAAGACAGTAAGTGGATGTGGGTTTTTTTTTTAAACGACATTTTCAAATACTGGTGACACCTACTGGCAGAAAATATATCCCAGTCCACAGCTTGCAAAATGTCTGGTCTACGGAAGTAAGTAGCCTTTAGTGCTGATGGAACCGAGAAAACTTCCCCTGAAACCCACTTAGGTTTCCTTTTCCTAACTTTGCCTCTCTCCATTATTAGGAAGTGAGTTATACCTGACCAATAAAGTTGGAGGCACTTATTTCTGCCTCAAGTTGTGTAAAGTGTATTTTTATTAAGGCAAAAATAATTATAATAATAAAACTCAATGGTGATACCCGAAAGATATTTACCAACTATTCCCCCAAAGCATTCATTTCCCATCCTTGCTTTTTACACAAACACATCCTCACAAAGGAAAAATAAAGCCTATTTTATTTTGTAAATCCAACTAGTAGTGAAGAAAAATAGCATACTAATTCATAAACTGTTACAGCATCTATCCATAGACTGTGACTAACAGGGAATGAATAAGCAGGCAGGTTTAGTTAAGCCTTTACCAAAGTGCGCCAAAACACAGAACAAAGGGGCAGAAAGAAAAAAAAGAACTGGTCAGAATTCACAGCTATTTTCACTATTGTTTTCTTTGGCCCACTTGAACCAAATTGGTTTTGCTTTTTCTCCTCCCAGGAGTTTGAGGAGCCACCAGCCCCACTGTTATGGAAAATTCATATCCATTCCAAGCCTGGACAACCTGAACTCCACGAAGGTGCCAGCCCGTCCAAACAAATGAGAACCCACCACACTTCCGCTGCTGCTGAGACTAAAATCCTAAAAACATTCAACTAAGCTAGGGAAAGGAAAGAGAGTTAGCCTGTACTCAGCATACGAAAACGGGAATATAACCAGAGCCTATTGGAGTCCTGTTGGGGGCAGGGGGAGCGATCTTGTAGGAAGAAATGAGTCTCTGACGCTACGCCCCCTCCTCACCTATACATAATTGAGTGAGCCAGCCAAGTGCGCGCACTGAGCAGTATGTGTGGGGTGTAGGTGGAACTCAAGGGTGCTGTGACAAGGTCGGGCACACACCTGCCTCCAGCTCCACAGCCCACCCTGGTCTTGGTTCCCAGGGTGAGATGGGGGAGAGTGGAAAACCACACACACACACACACACACACACACACACACACACACACACACACACGACGATGAGCTGGCCCTATGGACTCCACCACAGCAAACTTGGGGTCTGATAAAGCAACTGCCTTCTCCAAACCTCTAAAAAATAATGAAGATCGCCTTCTCCTCCAGCTGAACCTAACCAGCTTCAAAGGGCAGCCAGCGATTTGCCAGAGACAGGACACATAGGGAAAAGACAAACCAAACTGAGAGGACTCCCTCAATTACTCAAAGGCACAACAAAGTTCCCAGAATTTCAAGAAGCTTCCCATTCACCAGAGAATAACGCATTTCAGCGGTCACGAAGGAGATCCTCAATTACTCATTTAGCTCATCCCCAAGATGAAGGACGCCCTCCCCCAGTCTCCTTAATTGGTTACATGTGACGGGTAAAAGTGTCCTGTCCAGTCCTTGCTCTCAAACAGCCGCGAAACCAAGTGTGTCTGCTCGGTACCCTGAACCGACGTCCAAGAACTTCAGGTTCTCCCAACCCCGGCCGGGGAGGGGAGACAACGCTTTACTGACTGGCTCTTTGCTGACACCTGGGCCTTCCTGACAGGGCAGGGGGAGGTAGGTGTCTTTGCCTGCTCTAGACAGACCCCGGGGTTCTGAGAGCGCTGCCTGCAGAGGCAGCGGCGAGGAGCTGTAGTTCCCGGGCGCAGGGAGAGGGGACCCCAGAGAAAAGACGTGCGGTGGCGATCTGGAGAAACGCGGCACGCAGGGGAGACGGAAAGAAAGCGAGCGGTACCCAGGGTAAGGCGGCGGAGGAGCCGGGAGGCGCGCGTCCTACCTCGTCCTTGGCCGCCCCGCTGCCCAGGGGTGCCTCCAAACTGCAGTTCGCCCTCTTGACAGTGAGGTAGAAGGGGTAATCTTTGGCCACCATGGCGGCTGCCGGGCCTGCCCTCTGGGATGTCACCGCTGACCCCAGGCGACAGCAAAAATCCCGGGTGAAAGAGGGCCCGAGCTCCACGGTGCTGGCAGCGGCGACACGGACGCTCACAGCTGCTTCTACCTGGTGGACTCAACGCTAGGAATCCAGCGGGAGGGGCGGGGCCGCTTCAGGGCACGCCCACGGAGGGCGGGTAGGTAGGCGGGGCTAGAGAGCCCCACCCCGCCCTCCTAGGAGCACCAGGTACTAATTTGCAGACACCTCTGGTGGCTGGGGCAGTTTCGCCAGCTTTGGGGGCCTCAGGGAACACGCCTACGGAGCTGCCAGGCCGCAGACAGCTCCACTCATAGAAGAACAGACGGTTTCAAGGAGGCTGGACCCGGGCAAATGCCGATAGAGCAAGGAGAGGGGGAAGTTCTAAGCCAGACTTCACATTTTCTTTTTTCTTTTCTTTTCTTCTTTTCTTTTTTCCTTCCTTCCTTCCTTCCTTCCTTCCTTCCTTCCTTCCTTCCTTCCTTCCTTCCTTCCTTCCTTTCTATTCTTTCTTTCTTCCCACTGTCTATGTATCCCTGGCTATCCTGGACACTTTTTTTTTTTTCTAAATGAACGTTATAGGGGTAAGAGCAGCCCAAACAGTAAAATGCACCCACTTAAAGTTTGCAGTTCAGTGAGTTCTGAATACTTTAAAAGCACCGTGTAACCAACCTTCACAGCAGAGAAATCCACCATGGACGGAGTCCCCTCCAGCCACTCACTCCTATACCCACACTGGATTGATTGCGTCTGCGTCCCCTCCCCCAAGCGAAGACCATGCCTTCGAGGATCTTTTCTAGGTTAGTGTTGACTTTGTCAATGCCCAAGAAGCGATTACAAAGTCATTGCTGCAAACCTGCCCATGCCAGTAAAAACAAAACAAAACAAAAAAACAAACAACAACAACAAAAAAAACCCTAGAAACAATGGTAACATTCTCAGTAGGGAGCACTTAAGTAAACTTTCCTCACTATGGAATACGACCCTATAGCCATCAGAAAGGAGATGGGTAAAGGTGTGGAACTGAGACATTTCCTTTATATTGGCCTTAGTTTGAGAATAATTGCACAGGGTTGGGAGTGCAGATCTTTGGTAGAATAGTTAGTAAGGGCGAGGCCGTGAGTTCAATTCCCAGCATCTAAAATATAACAATGTGGAACAAAACAAAACAACACAATACCATTTGTGTTAAGAGCATATCTACAAAAGAGTAGTTTCTTAGTGTTGTGGGTCACCAACATTGACTGGAAGAACCTGCAGCAAGCTTACGCTGTCCCTGATGGCAGAGGAGAAATATCTAGGATTAAAAGGGTTAGAACTAGTGGCCAGGGACTTTAAAGTTACAGGTGATGTTTTTCAATCTCTCACAATAAAAATATATTCACCTGCCACTAGGGAAAAAAAAAGAGGTTAATCTTCTTAAAAGTTATCATTTCCTCAAAGTACAAATTACATTTCTTGTAAACTCGACTGTGGTATCCCTCCGTACGCATGTGAAAGGCACAGATACACCAGGTGTTGGCACAGGGAGGTACTGACTCTTCTTTGCATCTTGGATGGAGGGAGACAGTGAGATGGAGAAATTTAGACCCTGCTTCAGTGTTCTCCGTTTCCAGATGAGGTCAGAACCCACCAGTTCTTACTTTCCCTGGCAGGAAACTGCTTGTGGATCTTCCATCTCAGGTACCAAATCCACACCCCAGCAACAAGCCCACCCGCCATCTTGCCTGACGCGGTTGGAGAGATGATAGCCTTTGCTGCAGGAAGGACCTCTGTGTAAACAGGGCTCCTGCATGAGTGGATCCTGACTGAGACTGGAGAAAGCACCTGTGGTTTTCTTTCCAAGTATACAACCTGAAGCAAAAGGAAGAAAACTGCAGCAGAAGAGGCAGGGGGTGGGAAGGGGCATGTTAGAACTGCTGATTTCCCCTGGGATATTCCTGCTTAGTCTTTTCAGCCCGAGCTGCACTAGAGGTGAATCCTCATGAACACAATCATACCCCCTGCAAGCTTGGCCAAGTTTAGCAGAGGGGTGAAGGGAATCCCATGTCCAAGGACAATCAACCAAGCCAGGCCAAGGGCCAGTGACATGTTCCAGAGCCACAGCACCCCGGGCCTCTCCTTTAAGGGCTCACCCACAATCTTACCACAAGGCCCTGGGCATCAACAGCTCATCTGGGAATGAGCTTTGATCCCTAGTGAGGTTTCCTGGGCTTTGTTCTCCTGCTGAAAAACATATTTACAGCTCTGGTATTGGAGTGCTTTCTTCAATGTTCTTAGGACCGACCAGGCAGTATAACCAAAATCACAGGGTGATAATAAATAAACCCTTAAAAATGGGAGGAAGGAGGACAGCAGAGATGGCTCAGAAGTTAAAAACACTTGCTTCCCTTTAGGAGGATCAGAGGTCACATCAGGTAACTTACAACCACCCATAACTCCAGAGGCTCTGATAGCGTCTTCTGGCCTCTACTGACACCCACACACATGAGAACACACATATTGTGTGCGCATGCACACACACACAATGGGGGACAGAAACTGAACCCCAAGTTTAATTATTTTACAGCAAATAACAATCATATAACAAGAAGCCTACTATACACATTTCATTTTCTCTTAAGATTTTTTTTTGCCTTTAAAAAAAATACTAGAAACTATAGAATCAGCGAATAACATATGCAGCAAACATGTTGTTTTTTTAGTTTTTCTCTAGGGATGGAAAGAAGGACGAAGGGAAAAAGAGAGAATTGCTAATAGCCCATAACTACTTAACTACTGCAGAGTGGCTAAGCTCCAATATGCGTGTGAAAGTGATGATGGAAATCTCCAGTGTCCTTGGGTTCCGATTCCAAGTTCTCATAGACTGAATGTTTCACTACCAGATAGGAGTCTCATCTTTAAATTCTTAAAGATACATACATACATATTAAAGATACATATGTACATACACACACGTTACATACACTAGGCCAGCAATTTGGGGTAGGACATACAAGTTTTGTATGTGGTCCATGGGACATTCTAACAACTTTTAAGGTTTGTTTGTTTGTTTCCCTATGCAAGTTCTGCCTTGTTTCTAGGTTTCAGGCCTCTCTCCCTCTGCTTTATTTGCTGACTCAGGATTTGGGCAAACTGTCTGGGACTCTAAGTAGGGGTGTGAGTGACCAAAGACTGTTAGCCAACAGGCTGTCCTATGAGAGGGATCCCAAGCACAGAGCCAGGCTAGCGGCTGATTTTAGGGAGACTAGACCAGCCCAGTAAGGCCTCCCAAGTGAGCAGCAGGGGTGTCGTGCCCTGCACCCCGCCTCCTGCCCATGTGTGTGCGTGCACATGCACGTGTGTGTGTTTATAGCTCAGGAACAACACAGCCTAACACATGCTCCCCTAAAAACAACAGCACACAACACCCTTCAGAGCTCTGCTTCAGCACAATCAGTTACAAGCCCACAAAGCACTTCGCAACCAGGCAGCGCTCGTCTCCAGCCAGGAGCCTGGAGACTGAATCAAGAAGCCTGCTGTGCATTTCCAGGAACAACGCCAAGCACAAATCCATGGTCTCACTTGTGCTGTGCAGGTCACTGGTGCTTCTGAGGGGTTGGGACGCTGCAGCTGTGCACGCTACTGGTCATTAGCCCTTTTTAATCTAGCCGGTGATCAGGTGCGGTTAGAAGTCCGACCACCCCCTGCTCAGAACAGACCCGTCATGGGCTAAAATCTCAGAGGCTAAAGTGGCTGTGACCATCTCAGCCAACAGGACCATGCTCTATCCTATCAGCACTGCCCTGACTATCAGGGTTGGATTTCTTTTTTTCTTAAAGATTCATTCATAGAGAAGAGTGATTCATTCATTCATCAAATATGTACTGGGCGCTTCCTTGATTAGTTACTTCGCTTCTGGTTTTCTCCCCATTCTTAAGCTTCCCTGCTGGGCAGGTCCAATAAATATGGTGCAATTTCAGACATGGCCTTTCAGATGAGACCTCTGTGGCAAGTTATGCATCAGAGAAGAAAGAAGCAGGTCCATCAGGGCTCAGCCTCCCACCATGCAACCCGCTGTAGCTTCCCTGGCACCTGTAGCCATAGCTTCTACTGGCCAACCAGACAGGGTCATGCAAGTACATGTTGGGCACTCACACGTTCCAACATCTCTCCCCTCCCCTTTCTTTTGGGCGATGGTCCCAGTTAGCAATCAAGCTCCTTCTCCTTTCTTCAACTTCTGTGTTGATGTGAGGAAAGATGAGAAAGCAGGGAACTCTGGAATCGGGGCTGTGATCTACTGCCACACTAACAGCGAGGGCACATACGGTTGTATCTAAAGTCACATACACTGGTACTTCCTCCTTGCATGGGGATGTGTCTCCTGGCTCCAAGACAAATTAGTAAAACTCTGACCCTGGGTATTCTATAACTGGAAGACTTAATTTTTGCATTGTCCAAAATGTTCTGTTTTTAGGAACAAGTCTGAAAAGACAATTAATTTAAAATGACAGCAACCAACAAACAAAACCCAAAACTTGTTGTTGGTTGTTTTAGTTTACTCTTTGGCTCTTTTGGGGGCCTACCACCAGATCCCCAAAGATTACACAAAGAGACTTTTTCTTACTTATGGATGCCTGGCCTTAGCTTGACTTTTTTTTTCTAGCTTTTCTTAAATTATCCCATCTACATTTTGCCTTTCTCTATTTCTGTATACCTTTCTTTACTTCTTACTCCATGGCTTGTTGTGTATCTGGGTAGCTGGTCCCTGGGATCCTCCTCTCCTTCTCTTACTCCTTGATCCTTTTCCATGCCTATCCTTTCTCCTGCCTTGCTATTGGCTGTTCAGCTCTTTATTAGACAATCAGGTGTTTTAGACAGGCAAAGTAACACAGCTTCGCAGAGTTAAACAAACACGATATAAAAGAATGTAGCATATCTTTGTGCCATCAAACAATATTTCACAGCATAAATGAATATAACATACCTATAATTAATATTCCACAACAAAAACCTTTCCCCCCACTGAACTAATTCTGTGGATTGTCAGCCATCATGCCCAAATAAAAAAGAGTCATATTAAAGCATCTATAAAATTTGACTGTGTTGATATGCTATGATGTGTGCATGTTTTGCCTTCTGGTTTGTCAGAGCAACGGTTTAGTTAGAGATGATTCTGTCTCCTGTACACCTTTGGCAACGTCTATGTGCTTTTTGTTTTTGTTGTGATATACTCTTATTCAGAAGCCCAGGCTGACCTAGAACTCACTGTGTAGTCCTGACCGACTTCAACTCACAGCAATCCTCATGCCTCAGCCTCCATTGTGTTGGCATTACCAGCATGGACCACCATGCCTAGCGAAATGCATTTTAAATTTCTCTCTGGAAGATGCCAGAGTTCACTGGCATCTATTGGGGAGCGGCTGGGATGTTGGTGATGACAGTACCTGTGTAGCCCCCCACAACAAAGAACGAGTGCATCCGAAGTGCCAACAGTTTCACCGCTACACTCACTGCATTGTCTTAAGAGAACGCACTGAAATGTGGCTCCCAGTCTAAAGAATCTGCTGGTCTTGACCTTGAAGGTCTTTTAGACCTTGGCCGCTGGATAGGATCAGGTGGCAGCTTAGGCTGGGCAGAAAAAGGAAATCTGAGTGCAAGTGCAAAGAAGCCCAGTCTCGTCTCAAACCTGTCCTGGTGTCCATGCCTGACTCTTAGCCAAATAAAAGATTCCATATCACATGAATGAGTCAAGAGAAGAAAACAGAATGTCAAAGAAAGGAGAGGTACACTGAGAAAATGACTCAGACACAGACACAGACACACACACACACACACACACACACAGAAGCATGTATCACATGTTCTAGTTCATAATTAGAATCTAGGTTATTTTTTAAGGCATGAAAGTAGAAGAGAGGGTTTTTGGGAAGAGGAATGGGGTACAGTGGGAGTGGGAGGAGGACAGGAGAGACCAACGTGAAAAGTATGAACACATACAGTATATTCATTATGAAGATGTCATGGTGAAATCCATTGTCTTGTGTAATTATTGTCTGAAAGAAAAAAAAAAACTACTTCATTATATAAAAACGCCCTTCAAAAGTCCAGTGAAAATTAGTTTCAATAAAATATAAGTAAGCAGAAACAGGAAAGTGGGGGAAGCAGTTTTGCAGATTTGGGCGTTTTCTAGGATCTTGATCACCATGTTCAGTGTTTCAGGGGTTGTGGCAGAAATATAAACTCAGAGATTTAACTACTCAAGGGTTGTTCCATGCATTATTACTGGCTGCACAGGTGCAATCAAAAACTTGTTTCACTCATAGTTCTGTATTAAGATTGATGATCTTTATTTGAATGGCTGGCTATCAGAAGGTTTATTTTACTCAAAGAAATAAGCCACCCCTTGGCATGTTTTTTGTGTACCACCAGTGAGTGCTTGTCTCTTATAAACAATTTACATTTCCTTGGGAGTATTTCTTAATAGGAGGTGAAAATTCAAAATGTTTGTTTTATTTCAAAATTATTTCTTCTCCTCAGCCTACAGGTAACATACACATTTGTGAGACATGTATACCAGCTGTATGTAGAGAAATGAGAGCCCAAAATGTTAAAATCTGGCCTTTGTCAATGTGGAAACGTTTTTCCTTCTACCCACTACAAACACAGTTATAAATGTGTCACATCCATCACCTTTCAGAAGCCACAGACAGTGACTGTGCTACTGTTTGATGTGCTATCAAGAAAGAAAAATATCGCCAGGTGGGGGTGGCACACACCTTTAATTCCAGCACTTGGGAGGCAGAAGCAGATGGATCTCTGTGAGTTTGAGGCCAGCCTGGTCTACAGAGCGACTTCCAGGACAGCTAGGGCTACACAGAGAGAAACAAAAGCCCCCAATTTAAAAACCAAAATTAAAAAAAAAAGGAATAAAGGAAGGAAGGAAGAAAAATATATTACAAATGTATACAATGGGATCCCTTGTAAGACACACTGCATTTCCAGAGAAGCCTGAGGGCAGGGGCTGGAGAGGTGGCTGAGTAGTTAAAATGCCTGCCACACAAGCTCTAGGACTGGAGTTCGGATCCTTAGCATCCAATATAAAAGCACTGGTGATCATAGTAACCACCTGCAATCCCAGTGCGTAGGCAGAGATAGTGGATCCCAGGGCGAGCTAGTGAACTCTTGGTTCAAAGGAGAGAACCTGCTTCAGGACATCAAGTGAAGAACGATCGAGGTAGACACCTGACATCAACCTCTGGCCTCTAACATACACATATGTCCACATATATGTACACACACACCAGACACACATATACATGCAAAAGGAAAGTGAAGGCAAACGGGAATGATGGCGCACAACAGTGCTCATGCCATGGGTTTTCAGTGGACATCTGACATCTCAGAAGTCAGGTCATTTCCTTACCTTGCTTGAAGTGGAATTGAATGAAAAGCTTACTAAATCCACATCCTGAGCCCCATTTGGGGTCCAGTGAACTGGAATGTTTGAGAGGGGAGCTTAGAAATGTGTAGTTTTGATCAACACCGTCAAAGAGCATGTTTGAGTGATGCTGTGTTATGAATCAGAACAGTGAACCGGCTCCTCACTGTTTCCCTCCCCCACTTGCCACCAGCAGTGATCTAACTACAGACCTGGGGATGCTGAGCCCAATGGTATAGCTTCAAAGTCCAGAATGAGTAGAGAAATCTATGTATTGGTTCATGCAAACGATCAAGCACTGGGAATCTAGAGTGCGCCAGGCAACATGCTATCTACACATGGGTGCATAAGGGATACAATGAAAGATGTACAAATCCACACTTTATCCCAGCTCCCAGCAAAGCCACCCACCGGGAGACATGCTCTGACACTTGGAATTAGATTTACAATCTGGTACCCAGGGCTTCAAAGAAAAACACACTTATCTTCATAGCTGAGAGGCACAACTGCATTTAAGTTTTTTTTTTTTTTTTTTTAAATAGCTGTAATGAATGAAAGGAGGGCTGTTGGCTTGAAATGTTTACCTGCAAAAAGACCTGGGGCTGGGGTGTGTGTGTGTTGGGGGGAGGGGGTGTTCTGTAGAAGCCCTTAATTATAGAACTGGTCCAACCAGAAGGAACAGGTTCAGGAACTCTTGGCAAGTATGTGTCTCATCTGGTGGGAGCAGACATTGGCTGTTGTGCCGCAGAGCTGCAACGGGCCCAGAAGCTGAGACGTGCCAGGTGCTTTGGGCAGAGAGAACTTGCTAGGCAGTTGAAGTGGGTGGGCTAACTGAGCACTTTGGCCAAGTGGGAGCTGAGTAATGAGACCTTCTGCTTTTTATTATTTTATTGTATATTTGTAACAGAGACTCAGAAAGCCAGGACTGTCTTAAAACACATTATGTAGTTGAAGACGACCTTGAACTCTTGCTCCCCGCATCTCTACCTCCTAAATTCTGGGATCACAAGCCTATGCCACCACAGCTGGTTTATGCTGTACTGGGGAATGAACCTAGGACTTCCTGCACGATAGGTAAGCCCTCAACCAGCTGGGTGCCCCACCCTAAGTCACAGAGTTCCTGATTTGTTTGATTTTTCCCCCAGCTCACATCCAGGCCCAAGCTCAGCAAACACAGTTCCCATGTGTCCGCAGTTGTGAGCAAACTGAAAGTTTTGACAATAAAGAATGAGCAGAAAGGCCCCAGCCATGGAGTAGCTCTCGTTGATGGTATTATCATCTGCTTCTTCCTCTTCGGTATCATCAGTACAAAAATACCCGATGGTTTTGCCTGGCTAATTCTCAATCGCGGCTGGGGGTAACCCTCATTTTGTCTCCTCGCAGCACTGAGTACCTCTCTCACCCCGATATTCCTCTCTCAAAAGATCCTTTATCTCCACTGTTTAACCACAGCCAGGTATGGGGGTGTAGGAGGGATCATGGATTTTACCCTTATTGCTAATCACATCAGTTCCGGTTCTTTCTACCATACTGGCACATATCAAACAACAAAATGAAAATTAAATTGAAATAGGACTGGTCAGAGATGTCATGAAAGGTAACTCTAGAGGTTTTGCCCCTCCCAAAGTAACAGAGTGTAGTTTCATCTTAAAATTATTGTTTTTAATTACGTGTATGTATGTGTGTCCATGTGTATCCATGAGCGCAAGCATGCAAGTGAATGAGGAAGCCAGAGGCATTGTGAGCCCCCTGAAGTGGGTGCTGGAAGAACACCCACTTAGCCCAGTTCTTAACTGCTGAGTCATCTTTCCAGTCTCTAAATTTCTTTTTAAAATAAGATTTTTATGGCCATGCATGGTGGCACATGCTTTTAATACCAGCACTTGGGAGTCAGGGGCTGGTGGAGCTCAGTGAATTTGAGGTTAGCCTGGTCTACATAGTAAGTTCTAGGTCAGCCAGAGGTATGTAGTGTGACGCTATCTTACATTTTAAAAATTTATTCTTTGAGAATTTCATATGTGCATATAATATTTTTGATCACATTTACTCCTTCCTCACAACTTCTCCTGGATTTCCTCTACCCTCATGCCCCCCATCATGACTTTTTATTAGTATTTTTTATTTATTGAGAATGTAATACATTGCAAATAATAATTTTGATCATATCCTCCCTTTTCTAACTTCTTCAAGATCCAACTTCACACCTCCCTCTCAACTTTGTGTGCTCTCTCTTTCTCAAATAACCTCGAGTCCAGTTAGTGCTGCTCATACACACACGGATGGGGGAACGCCCACCCCAGCATAGTTGAACTACCAGGGACCACATCCCTAAAGAAAACTGACTCTCTCCTCTCAGCCATCAGTTATCAGTAGCTCAGCCCTCGCGTGCCCCTCCCCCACTGGCCATAGCATAGTGTTTGGGATAGGACTAGGAAGTCATGTGCAGGTGGGCTACCAGAAATTTTGAAAAGTAGACATGGGTCCTTAACTTAGCTTTCTGATGGCTCAAAATTTATGGAAACAACTTTGAAACTTAGGGTTTTTTTATGCTGAGTCTTTGCTCTCTTGAGGTAGGGCCTGAAAGGCTGACTGTGTGTGAGGAGAGGAGGAAGATTTTATTTGGTGTTTAAGATATCACATAGCTTCCAGGAGGAGGTGAGTGTGTGCGCTCAATCTCACATAATTTTATTTTATTTTCTGAGGCACTGTCTCATTTATGCTGCCCATGCAGCCTGCTCTTGAGTTTCTAAGCTCAGATGATCCTCCTGCCTCATCTTTCTGAGATTCCAAGACTATAGATGCATCACTACATCTATCCCTAGACTCTTCAATTCTTCATCCCAGGAAGCCAAAGGGAAGGGATGAATACGTCTCTGCTAGCTGCCTGAGATGGTGGCTCTTCACTGCCAACTTGACTAGAATGAGAATCATCTGGAAGACTGGTAGGCGAGACTGTTGGTTGTGTCTGTGACCATATTTCCAAAGAAGATCCACCCTTGAATGTGCCACCTCATGTCAGCATCCCCCTTTCTCCGCTTCCTAGGCAGCCATGATGTGCGCGAACAGAGCCCTCTCTTCCTTTCAAGCTGTCCTGTCAGGTATGTGTTCAAAGCCACACAAAATCAACGAACACTCTGTTCCACCCAAGGAGGGTCATGATCTCCCTCTCAGATTCTTACAGGAGGTGACTGAGAGCTTCTAGCACCAAGACGGCCAAACTCATCTGTCAGTGAGTGGGAGGAAGGGAGGGAAAGAAGTAAGAGAATTGAAATGGTAGAGCCAGCATCATGTGGCCTCCTTTCTGAACTTTAGTAACCCCGAGCTGCCTGCAGGCTCAGAAAACCCAAATGCAACAGTAGGTACAGGGATTTCTCTGGTGCCAGGAAAATGCAGTAAGACACCACTTTTACCAGGTAGGCAATGAATGAATGCCCTGCGGCAACCAAACAGGCTTTTAACATCTCCATAGTTGGCAGCCAGAAGCCCAAGAACTGGCTTAGTGCCTTCCAGGGCACAACAGATAGGACCACATACTTGAGGATAAAATCATCCTCCAGGAGAAAGACTAGCAGAGGAGGCTAGGTTTTTTATGAGTCAGGGGAGGGGAGCAATCCGATCTGTATTTTCATTGCCATAACGGGCCCCATTTTAATGGACGCTGGAGGCTTCCCACATGTTAGACACATTTTCTAGAGTGTTTTAAAAGGGACCAGTGTTTGTTAGACCACCTCAGGCACTGAAAGAACTATCCTCCTTTAGGTGGGGAGGGGGATTTGTCTGGTGGGGTTATAGCAAAGATCAGAAGCTTCTCTTGGATTCTGCTGTTAGGAAGCAATTTGGGGTGTCTTGTTACACTTTACCTCCAGAAGTTTTAAAGGAAATGCCTGTCATCAAAGTTCAAAAATAAATACAAAAATGATGCTGGCAGAGCAAAAAAAAAAAAAAAAAAAACCCAAAGGGATCAGCATGCTGCATCAGTTTCCTGATCATAAAACTTTATAAAAACAACCCACCCATCAGAAAAAAAATGTACAACAATAGCTCATATTCTTTCCTAAATGCTTGCCTCATGCCACCCCGAAAGGAGGTGCCATCACGTTTCCTGAGTCATGAGCTCCAACACCACATCCCTTTCCTCCCTCTCTCAGGCCCACCCATCTGGCATCTTTCCTAAACTTAGCCTCATCCCCAGCGAGGAGCTCAGCGGAGAGGAGCCGACTTTCTCCTTTTCCCCGGCCTATGGAGGCCAAACATCTGTACCAGCTGGAAGCAGGGATACCTAAGGCTTCTTTCCCTAGCTTCATCCTTATATCCTAACGGAACTTTTACCAGGGAAGGTTAAATTACAAAGTCACAAAGTCAGAACATGCAGTCTGCTTCAGAACCTAAAGACCAATTATAAATGTTTACTTGGTGATGGTACACTGTGAAGACTAAAGTGTTTGTCTTCTACCTTGGCTCTGTAGCAACATTTGCTCCCACCCACACCCCCGCCCCCACCCTCTCGCTGCTGAGGATAAAACTCAGAACTAGGCACTGAGATACTTGCTGAGTCCTATATCAAAACTTCCTCTGTGGAATTTTTAACACATCTTCCTTTAGTTCCCGGCACAATGAAAGAAACATACAAGCCCACAGATATGAGAAGCCTGGACACAAATACTGAGTTTTTATTTGACAGCTATATGACTTTGGACAGTTTAATCCCTAATGTCAAACCTCAGTCTAATCATCGGTAAAATTGTGATGTTTTACTTTAGTGTACGCGTGTGTATCTATACGGTACATATGTACCATGAGTACAAGCACAGGTCAAAGAACAACTAATGTAAGTTCTCTCCTTCCACCATGCGGGTCCTATGGATGAAATCACATCATTAGGCTTGGCGGCAGGTGCCTTGACCCACTGAGCTATCTTTCTGGCCACAGTTTCAAGGCTTTAATAAGATAAAAGCCCATGAATGGTTTAATGAGGAGATGCATGTATATCCATATTCTAGACATAAAGTATGTAAGAATGATAAACAATTCAACCCACTCCCTTTTCTCAATGAAGTAGAGGAGGAGTGATAGATTTAGTCATTTGCCTTTTCTTCTTCCTTTTGGAGGGATTAATTCTTTAACTCCACGATCTCAAATACTGACTTGAATGTTGGACACACGAAAGCAGCAGCACAGTAAATTGCAGACTGACCCAAACCGGTGATAAAGGGGCAGTAGCAGGTAATGGCTATTGTCAACTTGATCAGAGTAAGAAGTACTTAAGAGCTGGAGAAATGTGTCCTGAGAGTTAGCTGATGGGAGACATACTATGAAGAATGTAGGTAGCACCATCTGGTAGGCTAGGGGCCGAGAGAGAGAGAGAGAGAGAGAGAGAGAGAGAGAGAGAGAGAGAGAGAGAGAGGAGAAAGCTGGAGGGGTGTGGGATTTCCCCAGTTCTTCTGCTCCCAGCTAAGTGGGAACTTCTCTGTGCCACCACCCCCTCCCCACCATAATGGACTGAACCCTCTGAAACCATGAGCTGAAGTAACACCTCCCTGCTTGTTGCCTGTAGTGGCATCTCAATTGTATTTTAATAAATAAAGCTTGCCTGAAGATCAGAGAGCACACACCTTTAATCCCAGTAGCCACACTAGTTGCCCATACAGAAGGATTTCCCACACCAATGCATGTCTTTAATCCCAGTGGGGCACACGTGTAATCCTAGCCCCAGAGGGGAATGAAAAAACGGGAGGAGACAGCTCTCAGGCACAGTCTTATTCTGAGATTCCTGGAGGCAGGATCACCATATTCAAACTGAGGTTGAGGTAAGAGCCAGTGGCTGGCTGTTTTACTTTTGGGGTCTTCAGGATGAACCCCAATTTCTCTCCCTGAGTTTTGATTAGTCATGCTTCAGTTGCCCTCTTAGGTATCTTGGTTATATAGTAATGAAAAGCAAACTAACATACAGGGCTCAATCTTGGCTCTACTACTGAATTTGCTAGGCGACCTTGGGTAGGTTACGTGACCCCCCCCCTCCTCGCCCCCATGTATAGCTTCTTGAATGCTACGACAAAGTGATCTAGAGAAAAACACTTACAATTGTGTGCGTCTATGAAACAATCAAGATGAAGGTGTGTGCAGGGGAACTGTCTTTGCTGTTCCATGTTTACTTGGGAAAGCCTTCAGCTAACACCGTCACCGTCTCTGCTGATAGAGCAGCCTTTGCCCAGAGGCAGCACACCCAGCACAAGCAGTCTATAGTTTGGATGACTTCAGGACTGTGATAGCTCACCAGAAAAAGGAAGTGCGGAATTCTCATAGTCAGGAACTGCAAGTGGAGACTGTCCCAGTGGGTGTGACAAACACTTGGACCAAAAACAATCTCCAGGGGAAAGGGGTATTTCATACACCTAACAGTCCATCAGGAAGCAAATTCAGAGCAGGAACCTGGAAGCAGGAACCATGGGAGCAGAGGCCATGGAGGAGCGCTGCTTACTGGTTTGCACTACGTGGCTTTCTCAGCATGCTCTCGTATACAACCAGGACTATCTACACAGGGATGGCACTGCCCACAGGGACCTGGGATCTCCCACATCCATTATTAACCAAGAAAATGCCCTACAGACCAATCTGGTGGGAGGAGGCATTTTCTCTATTGAGGTTCACTTTTCCCAGATGGCTATTGCTTGTGTAAGTTGACAAAAGAGAAACCAGCCACAGATAGAGGCCTTTAAAGCAAATGGCAACGCGAACAAGAGGTTCAAATAGAGAGAAGATCCACTAGGAGAAAAACAGAAAACACTGATGAAAAACGGAGACAGACACGGCAAGTGGGATAAAGCTGGCCTAAAATATATCACCGTCACTTAAAAATAAATACTTGGCTTCACAGTGGCGGTGTTATCTGCGCAACAGCCTTGGCTCCTTCCCTGTCTTCTTCCTACAGGCCTGCTTCAGCTGTGACAGCTCCCTCTTCCTTCAGTGGACCTACAGCCTCACAAATTCTCCTCCAACCATAACTTCCTTTCGGCCTGGAGGACCCTGGTTAGCTCTGCTCTGGATGGAACACACAGTGTCCTGGCCATGAGGCCAGAGACTACCGGATCCTGTGCAACCCAGAGCTATGCTTCTGGCACAAAACGCTGACGCTGATGCTGATGTTATATACTTATGTTCATATGTGTACTCATGTGTGTGTACACAGGTATTCATGTACATGTGGAGGCCATTGGACAACCTTAGGTGGCGTTCCTCCTGAAGCACCTTGTTTTTTGACACAGGATCTCTCAGTGGCTTGGAACCTGCCTATTAGGTTAGGCTGACTGGCCAGTAGACCTGGGGATCCTTTCGGCCTCTGCCTCCCATAACACTTGGATTAGAAGAACATATGACATACGACCATACCCAGCTTTTTCTTTTTCTTTTCTTTCCTTTTTTTATTTCTTTTTTTGAGACAGGATTTCTCTGTGTAGCCCTGAACTGAAACTAGCTTTGTAGATCAGGCTGGCCTCAGACTCACAGAGATCCTCCTGTCTCTGCCTCCCAAGTGCTGAGATTAAAGGAGTGAGTCACCACCACCCGGTGATAATATGGGTTCTGGGACCTGAATTCAGGGCATCGTGCCTGTGCAGCAAGACCTTTACAAATAGAACTGTCTTCCGGTCACGTTGCAGCAACCTCTAGTCTATAAAAAAAATGAAACTAGAGTTTCTCAAAAAGTCCTAAAGTTCGTTACCTTAAACATTCCCCCCAGTAGACTGCAGCTAGCCAGGGGCAAGCACCATGACTTTCTTGCTCAAGGCTGGCAAAGTGACGAGAAGACAATGAATAATGCTGACAGCTGATCAGGGGGTCTGTGTCAGGTGCTGGTCTTTGATTGTATATTTGTTATTTCACATACCCCTCACAACACTTCCGGGAGTATTTAGTATGAGAAGCCAAGGCACAGAAAACTCAAGCAACTTGCCCAAAGTCACAGAGTTGGTAAGTGGAAGAACTAGGGTTCAAATTCAAGGGTTTTACTTCCCAGAGCTGGAAGTTCCCAACTATGAAGGGGACCATCAATAGTCTGCAGGGCAACCTGATGCTACAGCTAGTGATGCCAAGGTCAAAGACCCAGACCTGTGTGATCAAAAGATCATCAGACAAGAGCCAGGAACGCAAGGCCTAAATATTGGTTCTAAAATCCCATGATGACTTCAGTTGATCCTGGTTCTCCGGTCACTGGTTTCCCGGCTGGTCAGTCTCAGGATGAGATGGACACTCATCAGTTGTATACGCAAAGGCTAGGGTCCCCCTGTGCCTAATCTGCAATCCATCCCCTAAGCAGCTTCATCCATCAAGCCAGTTACTTAGTCTGTGCGAACCTCAGTTTCCCCAACTACAATTAGAGTATAATTGCCCTGACTTCAAAGAGAGGAGGCAAAGATTAGAGAGGGACCGGGTTGAGGAGCGGACACATGGTGCTAATTCCATCAACAGCAGTGGGCTTAATTAGAGCAACAGAGCAGAAAGGGAGCCCCTGAGGAGGAGAAGACATTCTCAGAGCCAGAAACCAAAACCAGCCAGACACTGAAACCCCGGCACTCAAAGACTGCAAGGGTATGTCTGCCACAGCCCCCACTCCGCAACTTCATACTGAATTCTTGTTCACGAAGTGGAGGGAGGCAACAGGTTGGAGTAACCTGTGTGTGGAAGTAAAGCCACCATGGCGATTTACAGAGTTCACATCCCATAGGTGATAACGGTAGGTGCCATTTGTTCTGTGCCAGACCCAGGATAGGTAAAACCTGCTCAAGAGGGAACTGCCCTGTTCACTGTGTGACCTAGGTTGGTCTCAGACTCGCAATCTTCCTGCCTCAGCCTCCTGGTGTTAGGATTATAGGTATGCACCGCACACCTAGGACTAGCCCTATTTTATAGCAAGAGTGCAGATATTGCATAAGTTTAAAGAACCCATTCAAAGCCACAGATCTACTGAGTAGCCATGCCAGAACTCTGTCTCCAATGCTGACGGCTTTAATCATGAAGCCAGAAGGTAGGTTTGCCTACCACACAGGTAGATAGCTTTATAGAAAGGGCCCCAAAGTCCCCACTTACCCCCCCCCCCCCC
>NW_026067980.1:5637441-5648419 GCF_014885135.2 Alexandromys fortis
TTCTGTTTGTGTGTCTGCCTGCCAGCCAGAAGGGAACACCAGACCCCATTACAGATGGTTGTGAGCCACCATGTGGTTACTGGGAATTGAACTCAGGACCTTTGGAAGAGCGAGCAATGCTCTTAACCTCTGAGCCATCTCTCCAGCCCTGTTAGCTTTTGTTTTGTTTTGTTTTGTTTTTTTGTTTTTGTTTTTTGAGACAGGGTTTCTCTGTAGCTTTGGAGCCTGTCCTGGAACTAGCTCTGTAGACCAGGCTGGTCTCGAACTCACAGAGATCCGCCTGCCTCTGCCTCCCGAGTGCTGGGATTAAAGGCGTGCGCCACCACGGCCCGGCATCATTTCTTAATCTTACATTTAGCCTGTGACAGTCTTCATGCCATTCTCCTACTTCCTGGGGACAATAGTCATGTTGGAATCTAAGATTCCTTGAGAACCGACTAGGAAGAAGTGCCGCCCCTCCAGACACTTCACGCTGCAGTGAGGAAGTCACTCCAGAGATGCTCACAGGGCCTAGAAAAACATGTTAAATCTGGCTGTGGAAAACCAAGGCTCCAGCACAGAACCCATTCTATAACACAATGACATGGCTTTCCCAGCAAATCAGTGGTGAGGGGGGAAAGATTTTCAGGGTAGCCATACAAGAAATGGTTGGGCCATGGCGGGATCCAGCCTCTGGCATTCATTCCTCATACTGCCTAATATGAGGTCCCAAGTCAAGTATGGGAACACTGTTAGGTCAGATGAAGGGAGACTGCTAAGACACGATGGCCTGTGTGAAAATATAAAAGGTCCTCATGAGGTTGAGGTCCACACCACTGGGCCAATGAAGGAAGTGGCATGCCACAGGGGTTTGCTGTGAAATTCCTCAAAGCAAAGCGTGGGTAGAGGTCAGAGATCATGGCAGCTGGATGACGGACGAGTGGGCTGCTGATTATATTATCCTCACTCCTACTCAAATGTAAGCAGATCACAAGGTTCACATTTAATGCACTAAATTGGCCAACATAGAAAACGATAACTTCTGGACAGTTCTGGTGAGGAGACCATGAACAGGTTACACTTACAATCGTGAAGAACGGGCAGTCAACGAACATCAGCATACACTAACATATGGACACAAATATCTTGGCCAATATTTACAGTTGTGAATCTACCACAAAAACGAGTTCAAAGGATGGAAAAATTATCAGCATACTATGATCTAAATAGCGATAAATTCAAAAATAATAGATTGGCTGTAAGTACAAGACATACACTATACTTTAAGAACTGTACTAAATGTTTCTATCCATTATTCTCCTCTCAACACTTTGAGGGGTGTTATCGTTCCCATGCAGGGAGAAAGAAAGCAAGAAAGTCTCCAAGATTGCCGGGATGAGGCAGAGCAGGAAATCCAAGTTGGGAGGCTTCAGAGCCCTGCGACGATGGCCCTGAAATACTTATTTAGATGGCAGGACAGCCACTGGGTGAACACTGTGAACATTAAAGAGTGCACGTAGGAAGCCAAGCAATTTGGGGAAATGCAGTCTTAATATAAACCAAAAATAGAGTGCATGAGGACACGCATGAATGCACATGCAAAGACTTTAGCAGGGGAGGAACAGAGATCACGGCTATGTGAGAAGAAATGTCTCCCAATCACAGCTGCGTGGCTTGGTGACCTTATAACTAAAGGTGTAAAGGGAGCTAGGTGTGGTGGCCGTGCTGGTGAGCAGGAGGCTCAGTTTACGGCCAGACTGGACATAACTAAATCCCAGAGGTGTTTCTTAGGAAAGGAGAAGAAAGAGGGAGGGAAGAGGAGCAGGAAAAGAAGAAAGACTAATTAGATCTCAGGATATTTTTCATTACCAGAACCAAAGCTAAAATAATCAATTTTTTCCTTTTCTTTTCTTTTTGTGTAGGTTTTTTTTTTAATTTATTAAAGATTTCTGCCTCCTCCCCGCCACCGCCTCCCATTTCCCTCCCCCTCTCCCAATCAAGTTCCCTCCCTTGTCAGCCCAAAGAGCAATCAGGGTTTCCTGCCCTGTGGGAAGTCCAAAAACCACCCATCTCCATCCAAGTCTAGTAAGGTGAGCATCCAAACTGCCTAGGCTCCCACAAAGCCAGTACATGCAGTAGGATCAAAAACCCATTGCCATTGTTCTTGAGACAGGGTTTCTCTGTGGCTTTGGAGCCTGTCCTGGAACTAGCTCTTGTAGACCAGGCTGGTCTCGAACTCACAGAGATACGCCTCTGCCTCCCGAGTGCTGGGATTAAAGGCGTGCGCCACCACCACCTGGCTTTTGTGTAGGTTTTAAACATTGTTTTTATTGAGCTACACAAATTTCTCCATTTCTCTCTTTTCCTCCCCTCTACCTCCCCCATGACCCTCACACTCCCAATTTACTCGGGAGATCTTGTCTTTTTCTACTTCCCATGTAGATTAGCTCCATGTATGTTTCTCTTAGGGTCCTGTTTGTTGTCTAGGTTCTCTGAGGTTGTGGACTGTAGGCTGGTTTTTCTTTACTTTGTATCTAAAAGTCACTTATGAGTGAGTATATATTATATTTGTCTTTCTGGGTCTTGGTTACCTCACTCAATATGTTTTCTAGTTCCATCCATTTGCCTGCAAATTTCAAGATGTCATTGTTTTTACTGCTGTGTAGTACTCCATTGTATATATGTACCACATTTTTTTTTATCCATTCTTCAGTTGAGGGGCATCTAGGTTGGTTCCAGGTTCAGGGTATTACAATTTTTTTTTTCTTTCTTGAGACAGGTTTCTGCTATATATCTCTGACTGGCCTGGAACTTGAACATCCCCCTGCCTCTTGCCTCCCAACTACTGGATTAAAAGCGCAAGCCACCATGCTAGACTAATAATCAAGCTGCGGCAGAGTTTCTGCACTGCCCTTTGGGTCACCTTCACCTGCAGAAGACCCTTATCCGTATCTAAACCATGTGATCATTGTGATCCCACATCAGTCTCAGTCCCTACGTGGAGGAGAATGTGTATCCCAAGTGGTAGAGAATTGAGGGTTGAACCCATTGCTCTCTATATGCTATGCTAGCACACTACCAACTGACCTGTATCCCTAGTTTTCATTTATGATTCTATGAGGTGTTTGCCATAATCTGCTACGAATACATTATCATAATTTGAGGAAAGGAAGGGAGAATATTTGGGGGAAAGCCCTTCAGATTCTAATCACTAAACAAAAATAAAGATTGTAGGGAAATTGGATGAAAATAGAGGATTAAAAAAATTGGCTAGAAGACAGGAGAGTAAATGCTGGTGCCTAACCCTCAGGCTCCCTAGGGGGCGGGTGGGCCTGCGGTCAGAGAACACTGCAAAGAGGTGCTGGTTTTAACAGCTTATGGCCATCAAAAGAAAACAACACAAAAGTTTGCTGAACACAGAGCTTTAAGTGATTCAAGTTCAAAGGAACAGAATTTCAGGCGCTGGGAAGAGAGGAAATTAAAAGATGCCCGCAAATGGCTGCAGAGAAAGGATGCAAAGACAGACGGTGGGGGCATGGGAGAGATGGCTCAGTGGTTAAGAGCATCGGCTGCTCTTGCAGAGGACCGGGGTTCAAATCCCAGTACTGACACGGGAGCCAACAACTGTCTATACCGCCAGCTCCAGGAGATCTGATGCCTTCTTCTTACCCCCATAGGCATCAGGTACACATGGGATGAATAAACATACATGTTGACAATACTCTCATGCTCATAAAACAAGAGATAAATCTCAAAATAAGAAAGTGGAGATGGTGTTGCTGTTGTTAAAGGGGAAGGGTATTGTTATTTCTATAGGAAATAACCGGACTAGCAAGAGACTGAGAAATGGTAGAATCAACAGCAGTCGGTGCTTCTGATCCACTTTCTGTAGACCACACTGACCTCAGCATTTAACAGTTTCTATTTTCATATTTTCTCTTCCCATTTTTGCATTTATTTCCGTGGGGGCACACGTGTGAGCGCGTGCGTGTGTGTGTGTTGTGTGTGTAGTGACATGTGTCAGAGGACAACATGTGTAAGCAGGCTTTCTCCTCTCCCACAAGGGTTCCAGGATCAAATGTGGGCCCTCGGACCAGGGGAAGTCCCTCTAGGTTACAAGCCGTTTCTCCTGCCACGCTGGGCATTCTGAAGCATCATTTACTTCAATGCCCTTGATACCCACATTTCTACTAACGGCTCCCGTTACAAGTTCTCGCAATCGCTGTGAAATCAAGAGGTTTGCTTATCAGCCCGACCTTTGAATGACCAGGACACAGGTATATGACCCCGGGTCTCACTGTTGGACAAGAATCCAGTTCAGAGCTGATGACCCAGGTGGATAGTGTCCTGCCTCCTTGGCTTTTTACCTAGAGAGATGGTCAAATAAACGTCCATGCAATCCACACTTGATTGGGAAAATTAAAGACATCGTAGCAGAATGCTCTGCGTAATATAATGAACACAACATCCTTACCATCCAAAACAATACTTCAACATTTTGTTAAATTTGTGTATAGTAGGGTTTCTTTAAAAAAAGAAAGAAAAAAAATAACATTTTCTATGCAGCTAATAACCCTTACTTCTTATTTTTACTTTATTG
This sequence comes from Alexandromys fortis, assembly GCF_014885135.2. Lineage (NCBI taxonomy): Eukaryota > Metazoa > Chordata > Mammalia > Rodentia > Cricetidae > Alexandromys > Alexandromys fortis. The sequence goes on from NW_026067980.1 coordinate 5,642,021, forward strand.
AGCTCTACATTTTCTCTGCTCCCCTCTCTGCCTCTCCCCTCCCCTTCAACCTTTTCCATAGTTCCCATGCTCCCAATTTACTCAGGAGATCTGTACATACTTCTTATAAGCCCACTTAACATTACATTACAAAATGCACATGACATAAAAAATCAGTTAGAATGACAAACACCTCATTCTAAAAGATACAATTTCACTGTTACATAGCCATTGACACTAATATCAGAATATTACCATCATACCTAAAACATACACACCTGGAATCCCAGCACTTGGGAAACGGAGGCAGGAGGATTGCTATGAGTCATATTGGGTCAGCCTGAGCTATACAGGCTGAGAACAAATTTTCCTTCTGCCATAACAACTTTGCCTATGCTGGAAAATCTGTTACAACAGTCACAGACTACCCTAAGCCTTCCTAGCTCACACCTGCTGCTTAGCACGATGCTTTAGGTTTCATTCATGTCTTGGGAGGCAACTAAGGGTCTAAGGGCTGTATTATTTGTGGGGGAGGTCTCTTGGACTCCCCAGACCAACATCTTAAAGGGATATTTACCATGCCTGGCACCAAGGGTTTTGTAGATATCTGATGGCTATTATGGAGTGTATTATTGCCCCAAGTGGTGTAACTTAATTTTTAAAAAGTACACACACACACACACACACACACACACACACACACACACACACACTGATTATGTTTTTAAGGAAACATAAAATAATGTTTCTTCTTTATGGCTTTTTTCAAGCATCCTTGGTGTCATTTGTCCTTCCCACTTCCCCTTCCTAGCTAAAGCCCCACCCAGCTCCTTCTTTCTCACTCTTTTTATTTTCTTGGCTCCTGCTGTTATTCCAGGTTATATATTCATTCTCTCTCAAGCGCTCTTTCTTTCTCTCTGGAGGGTGGGGGTTGAGACAGGGTTTCTCTGTGTAGCCCTAGCGATAGCACAATTAATAAAAAAAACCCAGAGTCAGATATTAGAGCTCAACCTGAAGGTTAGAGAAGCAGAACAGCTAGTCACTGGCTCTTACCTCTACCTCAGTCTGAAATGGCGATCCTACCTCCAGGAATCCTCAGAATGAACCTGTGTCTGAGAGCTCTCTCTTCTCATCTTATATTCCTCTCTAGTTCTGGAATTAAAAGCGTGCGCCACTACTGCCCAACTTCTATGGCGAACTAGTGTGGCTACTGGGAGTAAAGGTGTGTGTCACCACTGTCTGGTCTGTAAGACTGACCAGTGGGGCTGTGTTACTCTCTGATCTTCAGGCAAGCTTTATTTATTAAAATATGAAGGAGATGCCACTACAAGGACAGGCTTGCTTATCTTACAGTTTGAGGGTTTGGTCCATCCTCATGGGGAGAGCATAGCAGCAGGAGCTTGCTGTCACTACACCTGGCTGTCCTGGAGCTGTCCCTATAGACCAAGCTGGCCTTGAGTTCACAAAGATGCACCTGCCTCTGCCTCCCAAGTGCTGGGATTAAAAGAGTATGCCACCATCGCCTGGCCAGGTGATAGATTCATATCTAAGGATTTGGAGCTAGGAATCACAAATAGGAGAGAACATTTGATGTTTGTATTCTGGGTTTGGATTATCTTGGTGTAGTATTTCCCTGTTCCATCCATTTACCTGCAAAGTTTATGATTTCATTTTTCTTTAGAGCCAAATAGAACTCCATTTGTGCATACACAGCACATTTCTATTATCAATTATATACTATATTATCACATAGCTATTATCTATTGCTGAAGGCACCCCACACTTCAGACATAGAACTTGGAGGAATTAGGTTGGAAGTGACCTGGATGGAACCTCTATCTTGAAGACTATTATCTTGTAGTATCCATAGCTATGCAAGTTGCCCAAGGAGAGAAGCAATCAATAATCCTATTGAGCTGTTTAGCATATGAGCCATAATGACTAACCCAGCAAGATATTCCCAGTGGTGCAATAGTGGCACACACCTTGGCGGTAACCAACAGCTGTCTAATCAGACTTAAAGCCAGCTCTACAAGAAGGAATTTGTGCTTGCCTGTGCTTGGTACTATAAAGCTACTACCATGGGCTGATGAGGTCTTGGATCCTAGGGAGGAACCTGTATAGCCTTTAGCTGCATTCTACATAGTTACCCTAATACCCACAGTAAGTGTAGCTCCATCCCTTATCAAATCAGTTTCTTTTTGTGGAAGACATAGACCTTTGAAAGTCACAAGAAGTTAAAATGCAGAGAAAGACCGACTGTAGGTTTCCCGGCCCCAGTTAGTACATCCACAATACAACTCCTCTACAAAATGCTCAGAAACATTGTGGGAGAGGAAACGGAAAGACTGGAAGAGACAGAAGAAGGTCAGGGCACCTGCTATGAGACAGTGCCTTATACATGCGACAGGATGCTGTACCCATGAAAGCAAACGTGGTAAACAAGACCAGCACAATGAAAATATAGTAGACATGGCAATGCCCCACCCCCAGAAGAGCTTCAGGTAATACCTTCTGAGAGAGGGAAAATAAGCCTTCTCCAAGCACGAGCCCCCTGATAGGTTACCCCGTCCTAAGTAGTCAGCCCTAGACACACATTCATATCAACAGCAGGTAGTCATTATACATATTATTATTATGTACATGTACGCATATACAACTGTGTGTATACAAACACACACATCTCAATGAAAAAGATGACATTGTGAGAGGAAGCGGGGGTGGGGGTGGAGGAGGAGTTAGAGGCAGGACCAGGAGGGGTAGAAATGCTGCAAATACAAACTCACATATGAAATTTTCAAAATGTATCTTTTTAATTTAATTTTTAACAAGTGAGAAGAAGTTTCATTCCACTTTGTGGCTGATCAGCATTGGGCTGCTTGATTATCCCAGGCTTTGCTGTTCAATCATTGGCTGGCAGGAGCTTAAGCTGCTTTTCTGTGGCTGTTAGGAACTGGGCTGCTCTGAGTGAGTATTATTGTATCAGTTGGGAATATGCTGAGGAGGGAAATTGGTGGATTTGTTCATTTGTGTATGTTTACATTTCCTGGTTATCTATCTATCTATCTATCTATCTATCTATCTATCTATCTATCTACTTATCTTATTGTTATAAGATGCAGGACACATCCATCCCTTCTGCATGCGCAAAACTGGTTCTCTCAGGTTCAGACCTGTACGGCTGTCTCGTGGGGCACGCACACTCTCTTTCCAGGTGTACATCTTTCTCTTTTGAATGTTTGGGAACTAAATGAAGTTTGGAATATACCCCAGAGGAGCCTCTAGGGTAGATTACACCCACACATTCCATAAGCTGGATAACTGTTCAAACTTTATGATTGATTTTTTTTCCCCTTAGAGCTGGGAACTAAAACCAGGGCCTTGGCATACTAGGCAGCTGATCCAGCTCCCAACTCTACCCCTAGCCCTTCACTCTTTCAAATGCTGCCCAGCCTTCTGCTCCTATGAAGACCAGTAAAGTTGAGACATTATATATGAACAAGACTGATGCACTATGGATATCAGTAAGGCAACTGTCTTAGTCAGGGTTTCTATTGCTGTGAAGAGACACCACAACCATGGCAACTCTTATAAAGGAAACATTTAATTGAGGGTGGATTGAGGACAGCACCGTTACGGTTTCAGAGGTCCAGTCCATTATGATCATGTCGGGGAGCATGGCAGCATGCAGGCAGACGTGTTGCTGGAGCTGACAATGCGACACAGTGCAGGAAGTCGGCTGTCACACTGAGGGAAGCTTGAGAAAAAGTGACCCCAAAGCCCCACAGTGACACACTTCCTCCAACGCGGCCACACCTCGCAATAGTGCCACTCCCTTTGGGGACATTTTCTTTCAAACACCACAGCAAGCAGTGTCACAAAGCCGCTCTCTGTGCTCATGAGACACATTTAAAAAGATGGTCGTTTTCAAGTGCTGGAGCAATGGCCCAGCAGTTAGGAGCACTGGCTGCCCTTCCAGAGGACCTGGGCTCAACTCTCAGCACCTTTATGGCAGCTCACAACTGTCTGTAACTCTAATTACAGGGGATTTGACACCCTTTTGTGACCTCAAAAGGTACCAGGCATGTATGTAAAATACCAATACACATAATAAAATAAAAACAATTTAATTTTAAAAAATGATGTTTTCAGACGCTGGAGAGATGGTTCAATAATTAAGAGTGAGTACCATTCTTGCAGAGGACCCCAGTACAGTCTTCAGCATCCACACCCACACTGGGTGACTCATAACCTCCAGCAATTTTATCTCCAGGGGTGTCAAATACCCCTGGCCTTTGGTACCATTACACACACACATACACACACACAATTAAAAGTGAAATAAATTAGTTTATAATGATGGATTAATAATCTTTCTTTATAATTCCTATAGTTTTCTGCAGCATCTATATAATGCTAATATGACTAAGAATTAAGAATTTGAAAAATAAATGTATTTGTGTGTTTTATGCAAGGACAACCTGGTTACACACAAAGATTCTAGTTCTCTTTTTGTGCATTCATAATTATAGCACATTTTTTGTTTGTGAGTTATGATCTTCCTGCCTTAGCCTCTCTAGTACTGGTATTACAGGAGCACACCACCAAACCTGGCTTAATTTTGTTACCGTAAGAAAAGCTACTTAAACTTTCTCCATGCCTGACCCCTTTCCATCAGAAAATTGTGTATGTGGGTGTGGTACGCGTATGTTCAAAGCCGTGCTTTGAAAACAAGTGTACTCCTATATTAAAATGAAACCAATTTAAAGAGATATGGAGGCTCAATCTTAGGTGAACGTATTTTGTTTCAAAGTAAGAGGCCATTAATTATGTGCTTTCACTTTCGAGGGTCTAGGCCACCTACCAGGACCACGTGGTTCTCTTGAAAGAACTCACAGGCCCCCGAGGGCCTTTTCTCCTGAAACACAGGAAAGACCCACCATGTGGTATAGCACCCGCAGGGTGGAAGGCAGGACTGGAGCTTGGTTACTGCGGTGCCCTGTGGCTGAATCACCCATGGCTCACCTCACCCTCTGGAAACAAAGAACAGAGAAGTGGAACCACCCACCTGCACGTGGGCTTCCTGTTAGGGGGCAGGGGAAAGATTTCTTATAGGTCAAATCAAAGATTTCTCACAGATTGAGATGCCTTAAGTTTTTATTCCCTCAGTTTCCACAGAGGTATTCAAAGGGGGAGGGAAAAAATGACCTGTGCCTATTTCCTCCGTTTTCCACAAGGGAGAGAAAAACATCATAAATCCACCCCTTCTACTTCCTCAGAGGGAGGAAACTCCTGCCACTCGGGAAGGCTGTTGGTGTTTGGTGCAGCATGACTGACTGTGGCAGAAACGTCCTTCCTCACGCACGCAGCTGCAGGGGCAGAGGTGCCCACTCACAGCAGGACACGGCACCTTCTCACTGACCTCTCCTCCTGAGGCTGTGTGACCAGGCTCGGAGCTAGGCTGAAGAGCAGATGCTTGCTTCTATCAGTAAAGGCCATCCCCTTCCTGTGAGCGCTTTAAGAGTGCCTCCCTATTAGTTTCAATTTATTACAATTCTTGAGGAAATGGGAAATAATCGGGAGCCATTTTCAATTAAAAGTTGCTTCCAAAGCATTCTGAACCATAGCATGGGGTTGCTTTAATTAGTGGCCTCACACACTTGCTCATCATACAGTAGTGTATTTACTCAAAGGTTTGCCCACTCAAGTCCAGTGTCCCCACACAGATCAGTCACACTCACGTTTGGGGGTGCCAATGTAGCTTCAACCCAAGCCAGGTCCCAAGAGCCTTGCAGGACAACATAAAAAAGACTTCAGGGAAGGGTCACTGAGGATGTGAGAGGATTGGTCCATCACAGTCCTCACTCTCGCCCATATTCCACGCATTTATCATGAATTCATCCCTTCAAAACACAGGATTTTCAGGAAGTATGCTCTCTGTGGTAAACAAATGGTTCCCCAAGGAAAGTGAACAGCTGGGCTCTAATTCAGAGGCGAAAAGACTGGTAGCTCCCTCCTACGTTTCAGAGAAGAATTGAAGTAATAAAAACACTTTTTAGGTGCTGGTGATCAAACCTGGAGTTCCTAGTATTGTACTAGCACGAACTCTACCACCGACAGCATGCCCAGTCCCTCAATAGATTTTACTTAAAAGGAAAAAGGAGCCTGGCAGTGGTGGTGCACACCTTTAATCCCAGCATTCAGGAGGCAGAGGCAGGTGGATCTCCATGAGTTCGAGGCCAGCCTGGCCTACAAGCTAGTTCCAGGACAGCCAAGACTGTTGTTATACAGAGAAACCCTGTCTCAGAAAACCAAACAAGACAACTACAAAAGAAAAAGAAGGAGGGGGGGAGGAGGAGGGAGGAGGAAGAGGAGGAGGAGGAGGAGAAGGAGGAGGAGGAGGAGGAGGGGGAGGAGGAG
>NW_026067980.1:5648476-5756264 GCF_014885135.2 Alexandromys fortis
AGGAGAAGGAGAAGGAGAAGGAGAAGGAGAAGGAGAAGAAGAAGAAGAAGAAGAAGAAGAAGAAGAAGAAGAAGAAGAAGAAGAAGAAGAAGAAGAAGAAGAAGAAGAAAGGAACAAGCCTGGAATCCAAACATTTCCATCTCTGATGCCTTATACTGAACAGAGAACAGTCAACTGGGTTTATACCCTTTGCTACATCCCACCAGCAGATTGGCTACTCAGTGGAATTAATGGAATTAGCCTTTCGTTTTTAATTGGCTGGAAAACAAACTGGAAGTTTGACCTGCAGAAAACACAATGAAGAAAGGAGAACTGAAGAAGATAACTGCTCGTGAAGCAGGTTATTTTGTGAAGCCACTCAGCGCTGGAGGACAAGGAATGCCCAGTGGGGCAGATCCTGTGGAAGCCTGCCCCCTTGTAAGCCCTCAGCTCCAAGGCCACCACCTTCAGTAGATGAGGTCACAACAGACCGGAACAGGTCCTGACAGATCATTCCCTGCTAGGAGTCGGCAAGTCGCCTGACAAGGCTTAGCTCCCGCGTCTAAAGCCACCCAGCACGTTATCATGTGCACAGAACCTTGTTAACAAGGCGACCTCAACCTCAGGACTCCAAACTGTGTCTCAGAGAACACGGTTAACTGTTGAGATGGCAGCTAAGCGCCATCCAGTACACGGTGTGGGCTCAACAGTCCCACTCTCTGGAAAATGACTCCCTGGATGTGTGCAAAAGTGCGTCTAGTAAGACTGATCATCCAGGACAATTTTATCTAAAAAACAGAAATTAGTTAATATACGTTATGACCTAAAATACCCATAAACTATAATATCATGTAGCCCTTAAAAGTAACAACATAGGGAAAAAATTATATTTCCCCATTTTTCTACAGGAAATCAAAACATTTGTAAGGCTGAAAAACCACTATGAGGTAAAGCAATGTTACACAGATATGCAACAAATAGCAATCTATACTGGAAAATATAGCACTAGGTGGGCTTTCTTAGTACAAATCACTTCCACATTTTTAGCTGTTAAAATCTAGATTTTTTTCATATGGGTTATCATTGGATTTTTCACTGCCTTTTTTTTTTATTTTAAAAAGCAAAAAGTAGTCTCAAACTTGGGGATAAAGTATTGAAAGGTTTTGGGGGGGAAAGTCATTAAAGCCAAGGAATAATGCAAATCTGGGGACCTTGGCAAGAGGCCCCTTCCCTCCCACAGCGCCAGAGCCCGGACACGGCATAGCATCTGACTGAGCAGTAGGGCCTGGCTGAGGCCACAGGGAAACAATAGCTAACATTAGCCACTAGGGAGAAGCTAAAAACTTAAGTTCCCGGGCTTTAATCAGTCTAAAACACCAAGAACCCAGCACATCACAGACAATCACAGTGAATCTTCCCCAAAGACAAACGGCCTGTTTGTGTGACCTGCTCCAAAGGGTCTACCTATATAATGAGGTAAATCTGCAGCCTCGGCTAGACAAAATTTAAAAGTGGAATTCTGAATACATGTGTGTATTAGAGTATGTGTGTGCGCGCGCGTGCGCACACACGCGCTACATAGCTGTTTTTAAATTAGTTTGAGACAGGGCCTCACCCTGTGGCTCAAGTGGCTCTTAAACTTGGAATGCCTTTCTTTGGCCTCCCAACTGCTGAGAGTCCAGGAGTTGCACCACTACACCTGGATTAATTTTTTTTTTTTTAAAAAAAAAAAGAATGTTGAGTTATAAGTTTGAAAAAAGGCTTAGACTACATAGTGAGTGCCTATCTCAAGAAATGAATGAATGAACGAGATGAATGCCTGGTAAAGTCTCAACCACCTGTCACGGTTTCAGTTACGGGAAGATAGCAACACCCTCTCCTGACTATGATACATATGGCATGGGGAGCTGGGCAAAGGTAATCAAGTATTTTCTGCATTTTCTCTCACTTTCCCTGCAGCTTTTCAGTGTCTATGAATGTTCAATATGCGAGTTTATTAAACATATAAAAATAAGAAAATGATGATGGATAAAGTCCTGGTTGCCTGATTCTGAGAGTCTGCATCTCCTACCCAACCCTAGGCAGCCTGGAAGATGACATTCACGGACTGGGTTTGCTCCTCTGCCCACTGCATGGATCCCTTCACATAACAAGACCTTGGATGCCCAAGTTCACAGCAGAGGACCATGGCTCCCCACTGCTGCCTCTGGTTGCTAGGTTTTCAAAATCTGGGGATGAAAACAGGGTGGTCCCTCATCCCTCAGGATCCCAGCCTTCTCGGGTCCGGAAACACCCATTCCTGCAGGAAGCCTTTCGGGGGTGACTTAAGCCAACAGATCCCGGGCATTATCTCATCCTGGTGTGTCAGCCTCTGCATTTCCCTTCAAGTTGCTAAGAGGAAATGAGATGCCTAGTTCCCGCAGCCTGCCTTGTTCTGCGGGGGAAACATTGAGTTTTGCTCTCTCCTCTTCCCATCCTTCCAGACTGTCACGCTTCCCTCCTTCCTCCCTTCCCCTTCCTCTGCGCTCCTCTTACTTTTTCTTTTCCTTTTCTCTGCCACTAAACCGTACTCGCAGTCCCTCTTTGCTTGTTTGCTTCTGTTCCCAAACAAGGTGACACCATGCAGCCTGGACAGGAGCTTCAGTGTCCGAGTAGTTGAGGTGACAGGTGCACACTATCGCATCCAGCAAAGAGCACACTTTTTAAGACCACTCTAGACTTTTGCTCTTCTACACAATGAAAAACAAAACAACAACAAAACCAAACCCACCCATGTAATATCCAGGAGAAGGCAGACAGCAATTGTCAACAACACAGGGTGGGGAACAGTTCAGGATGTGCAAATAGTTATTCTATGTCCCATGCTGTATTTATCTTCCAATACTGAAGCAAAGCAAATATTTGTGCCCGAGTGGCCGAGGGGGTAAGGAGGAGAGACGCTGCTCCAGCCATTCCCACACCGTACAGATAAGAAGGCTGAGCTACACACGAGCCTGGACTGGACGTCTGCATTTAAAAATACCTTGATGACAACACACATTCCTGAGCACAATGTACTGTTTATCCATCTTGTCCCTCACATGAGGTTAGGGATGCATGCGTTGACAAGGGACTTGGAGCAGCACTGTGACGGAGCACTGAGCAGTTGGTAAAAGTCCACTTGAGATACCAGGATGGGAGGGAGCTCTGTCCCGACGCGTGTTTCTGGGGACTGCTTCACTTCATCTCATTTTAAAGTTGGCAAGATTAATGCTATCCCTGAATGGTTTAAGCAGTTTCCAGGGGTTGATTTGGAAATTCACCTAAAGACATTAAAAAATTAATGCTATTTATTTTCAGTTGGGCCTGGAAACACACATCTGTATAGTTTCTCAGAAGGCTGAGGTCGAGAATTACAATGTCAAGCCTTGTAATGTCAAGGCTGCAACTTAGTAAAACCCTCTCTGAAATATTTATTTAAAAAATGGATAGGGCTATAGCTCAGTGGCCCTGTGCTTGCCTGATGAGGCCCTGGGTTCAATCCCCAGTGCTGTCATTATAATTACAATCTTTATTTGAAATTTAAAAATTATTTTTCCTGTTTCAAGAAAGACTTTAAAAAGCTTTCTCTTCTCTGGTAAAAAATTCTAGGGTGCTGCTTTATTAAATTTCACAGTTGGAAATATTTGCTAGGATATAAGAGGACTTTTTTCCTTAGCTGTAAGATTAAGATAGTTCGTGTTACATACAACACAAGGCCAAGGAAAGCCTGGAGCCCTAGCGTGTTTCCACCTCAGCTTAGGACACTTAAATCAGCACTCTAGGGAATAAAGATGGTGTAAATCCCTTCTCCCTTTACCCACTTACACGTGTACCACCAACCCCAAGACTGTTCTGTTCAAGTTCAAAGTAAACCAGAAGAGCTAACAACCATGATCTCTTGGCATGTCCGCTGTCTGTTGTCTTAATGGCAGAATGAAAGGGAGGAGCCTCCCGTGGCTGGAGTCTTGCCCTAAAGCAGTCATAGCAGAATAACCAGGACATTAGAAAGAGGTAGCAAGAACCTGCTGGCTCCCTCTGCAGCCACGGCATGCTGCAAGAGAGCTTCCACATCCTCTGATTAGACACTTGACCAGTTCACTGCCATCAACTGCCTGGCTCCTGCCTCTTCTCTTCCCATCAAGGTGCTCGCTTACGGGTGAGCGGCTGAACGACTCAGCCTTCCTGTACTGTTAGCACACAGGCACCCCAGCAGTACACAGCATGCATTCCATACACCAATGTCAACAGCCACAATCTGATGAGATGCTTCCAAGGTTTAGTTACATAGTTTCATACTCAGAGACCTCACCCCTGCAAAGACCACTTAATTACAAAAATTCTTGGGGGTGATTCTGTACATTTCAGAGTAGCTATGGCAGCACTCTGACTCCGTGATTTCCATTTTCAGCCACTGGATTGATTTGAAAGGGGTACTTCCATAAATTACAGCCAAGTTTTCACTTAACAATGGACCAAGCAAAACAAACATTCAATATGCATGCATATATACAAACACAAAAATAAAATGAATAAAAACCACACGCACACACTCACACAAACAGAATCTCTCTCTCTCTCTCTCTCTCTCTCACACACACACACACACACACACACACACACACACACGTTTCTAAATGAACTGGAACCCACCAGCTAATAGCAGTATAGTTGTTTATGGAGGTCCTACAGGGGCAGATTCTTGCCATTTCTTTTATTCTTTGCAAAAGAACCGTTCCTTTTGGCATGTTGTAAGCAGCACCCGTGCATCTTTAGATCGACGAGGTGATTTTCACAAAGTCTAAGAGGGAAGGACTTCCAGAAGCCGATTTGGACTGGGGAAATGCTAAGATGGTTCGTTCTCCACGTGCTCATGTTAGCTGTGGAAGCTAGATTCAAAGTTCAAAGTCTGAATCCAGAGATTGTGGCTCCCTAAGAACATTCCAGGCACTGTTAGCCACATGTGGGACCTGTTTATATTTATATTCCCATGGATATATGTGTGTGTATGTGTTTATTTTAGTGTGAACTAAAATCAATTATGCAACTAGCATATCTAATTTGGACTTTATGAATGACCTTCTTGATTTTGCAACTGTTAAACACTTTTAAAAAGTTAGGGGAAGAAATGGGTGAGTTCTCCTAAAATTTAAGCAATCTAACTTGTTGGCATGTGAGGGGAGGAAGACAAGTATTTTTTGTTATCTGTCTGTCTGTCTGTCTGTCTGTCTGTCTATCTGTCTGTCTATCTTGGTTTTCCAGGATAGGGTTTTTCTCTGTGTGTGTGTTTATTTTTGATTTTTTGAGACAGGGTTTCTCTATGTAGTACTGGTTGTCCTGGAACTCGCTTTGGAGATCAGGCTGGCCTCAAATTTAGAATTCAGAGATTCACCTGCCTCTGCCTCTGCCTCTGGAATGCTAAGATTAAAGGCACGGGCCACCATGCCCGGCTTGCCTTACAGTTTTTTTTATACCGGTCTCCACTGAATGGTTGAGGCAGTCTGTCAGTTAAAGGAGCCCCAGTGGACATCTGGAACTTAGCACTTGACTCCTCTGAAGAAGAGCTTTCCCTGCTGATCTTTTAAACTGACTAACCCTTTGCCATTTCCCCTTCCTACAACACATGTCCACCAAAACACGCACATGCACACGTGCACACACGTACACACGTCCTGGAAGACTGTCTAACAGAAGGTCAGACAAGTGCTGCTGACTGTCTGGAAGCAAGGCTGGCCTGCACATCCACACTCTCCTTCAGCCCCCCATGGCTCTTCAGGGGGCTCTCCCCAGGGTGGTCACAGTACAACCCTGGCAAATGCCATTTACACAATAGCCAGACATCAAAGTCCTGCTGATTTAGAGGCTTCTGGAGGAAATGTCCTTGGTTGACACGGTATTTTTAGAGCACCTTTTTTCCTTATTGTTGAGCTGACTTATAAATAACCACAGCTTCTGGCCACGGCTGGACACTAGGTGACCACGGCTGGACACTAGGTGGCCCAGGTCGATGTTCTATATTTTACAAACAGCCGCAACATTTTTCTAATGGCACAGGCAATACATAACTACATCCCCCTGGTAAAGACTTCAAACTTAAGGAGGGACATCCTTCCCAGCCTGCCACGAGGAGCTGCCCCGACCAGGAGGGCATGATTATAAAGGACACGGCTGTTCCCTTCAGATGCATTTACGTGTCCCTGAAAATAGAGATATCTTAAAGCTGCTTAGTCTAACACTCCAGTGACATCATACTTTTGTAACTTTCAAAAGTGTATTCATTCATATCAGCAATTACTTTTCCTCTATGCTAGTGCTTGCTTTGTTTGTTTGTTTTTATTTACTATCTAGCCCGGCTGGTCTTTACTTTTCACCCTCCTACCTCAGCCTCTTGAATGTTGGGGTTGTGGGCACATGCCGTGATGTCTGGTTGAGTCATCTTTCAGTATTAGCTCTGCCTGCCTGCCTCCCTCTCTCCTCCCCTTCTCCCCTTATCACCTGCTCCAACCCTCTCGGGATTTTTCTTTGTTGTGTTGCATTATACAGTGTGGATATATATTTCATTTTTAACAGCAGACATAGCAGTGTGGGCGTGTATTTTATATCTCCCAGGATGGATATACATTTCACGGTTCATACTGTGGGCGTGTATTTTATACTTAACACCGTGGATATGTATTTCTACACTTCACGGTGTGGGAATGCATTTTCTATTACACAGTATGGATACTTATTTATATCTCACAAGGTGAAAATTCCATGCCACTAAGACTTTGCATTTTTTTCTACACTTTTCTTGGAAAGTAAAGATGTCGAAGAACAAGCCTTCCTTTAAGCTCTGTCCTTCTTAGTCTCTAGGAAATGGTCCCTGGTTTCAGCAAAGTAAAACATGTGACATGAAAGAGGGATTTGCTTCAGTTCTGCTACTTCTGGGGCAATGTCAAGTTAATAGGACACTGAGTCCACAGAATCCCGGCTCAGCTATGTGGCCTTTGGACTTGTCAAACACCTGTGAATCCCAGCCTCATGCTGGCAAACGGAACAGCCCTATCTGAGTCTGCCAGCAAAGGACAAAAAGACCACAGGTGAGCCCTGGAACGTGGTGGCCTTAGTACAGGATGATGACTTAGCGCTTCCGGCAGACGTCTACTCAATATCGAAATACAAACTACTTTCTGCTGTGTAAAACTCCAGTTCCTGCTCAGAACTGATCTGCTCCCTTTGGAATATCTGGTCAGCACTGACTTCGCACTCCAGAGTGAAAGGCGGGGAACAGAGACAGGGCAACTCCACATCTTGCAGGATTAGCTTTGCTAAGCGCTGCTCAACTCCTTTTCCTTCGGCTAATCATTAAATAAACCAATGGAATGCCCGACACGGGTGCAGGAAGCCCGCTAAGCCTGCTGGGAGGATCTTGCCTGTCTCTTGATTTTCTACACACAACTACTGAAGAATAAAGAAAAGGAACAAAATCTTCTAGGCAAAGAATCAAATTAAAACAAAACAAAACAAAAAAAAAAAAAAAAGGGAAGGGAACATGAAGGCCACAACTGCTGACACCACCCGGATTCCAGTCAGCTCTCTCGGCCTTGACGTTAGAGAAGGCCTAACAACCATGGGCCTATAGGTTGAGCGTTGGCTGGAGGTGTCTACATCAATTTCTCAGGATTACACAGTGTAAGAGGAAAACAGAGGGTGGAACTTGGGGCCAAAGCAATAGTTTTGGGGTCCTACAAGCCATTCTCTCTTTACTGTTCCATCTGTTCCATCTTCCCAGGTATACCACTCACACCTCAGGTGGCAGCCAGCCTCTGCAGGTGTCCCTGTCCTTGAGTGAACTCCTCTTTGAATATGGGCTATTTGTGTTTTGCTTCTAGCCCTATAGATTATAGGCACGTGAGGGGATGTGTAAAGTAAGATGTATTTCATTAGGTCAGGTTAGATTATGTATACATTGATATAACTTTCTCCTTCATTAGCATTAAAAATACAAGAGGTCTTGTGGAAACTGTGAGGCAAGAGCTGAGCGAAGGTGGTCTCCACGTGACAACCAACAAGAAGCCAACACCATCGGTCTCACAGTTGGAAGGAACTGAATATGGCCAGAGTCTGGGAACTGCCTTTCTCCTGTGGAACCTTGGATGAGACCACGGTCCTAGCTAGTATCTTCAGCTCAGCCTTGTAAGACCCTGACGTGAAGGACCCAGTCAAGCCGTGTCAGATCTTCATCCATCACAACCACACAAGTACGCTATGTTGAAGCCGTAAGTTTGTGGTTATATTGTTATAGATACCAAGTAGATCACATTGGCCTCTGCTTCTCCACATGATTCCTCAGCAATGAAAAGCCAGAACTCCTATCACACCAGAGCTGGGCCAATGGGATGATGCCTGAGTTGAAACGAGCTCTGTAACAAACATCACCACACACACACACAAAAAAAAAAAGAGCTGCATTTTCGTTTTGTTTGTTTGTTTGTTTTGTTCTCTTTTTTTTCCCCTCATCATGAGAAAGAACATGCACTTTTATATAAAATGTTTCTTCATGGCCAGATGAACTTCCTGGGAGCGCTTCCTGACTTCCTAATTCATTTACCAGCCACCAGGTCCTGACTGTGCTAAGTCCTGCCTTCCACGTTAACCTTCTTGAACAGTCAGCAAGGTCCCAACATATCCCTTTTTCAGAACCTTTATGGCCTGGAGAATCCCAGCACAGCGCCTTACAAGAATCCTAATAGGTTTGCTAGATGACACAACAAGAGGCATCACACTGCACCGAAGTTGACTCACATGGCAAAAACTGCAGCTCCCGCTTTGGAAATCAACATAGCAGTTACTCAGAAAATTGGGAATCAGTCTACCTCAAGACCCAGCAACACCACTCTTGGGCATTTACCCAAAGGATGCTCAATCATACCACAAGGACATGTGCTCAAACATGTTCCAACGTGTTCCTAGCAGCATCATTCGTAATAGCCAGAACCTGGAAACAACCTAGATGCCCCTCAACTGAAGAATGGATAAAGAAAACGTGGTACATTTACACAGTGGAGTACTACACAGTGGTAAAAACAATGACATCTTGGAATTTGCAGGCAAATGGATAGAACTAGAAAAAAACCATCCTGAGTGAGGTAACCCAGACCCAGAAAGACAAACACAGTATGCATTCATTCATAAGTGGATATTAGACATAAAGCAAAGGATAACCAGTCTATAGTCCACAACCCCAGAGAAGCCAGGAAACAAGGAGGGCCTAAAGGGAGACATACACGGATCCCCCTGGGAAGGGGAAGTAGACAAGATCTCCTGAGTAAATTGGGAGTTGGGGGGTGGTGGAGGGTGAAAGGAGATGGGGGAGGGGAAACACAAGGGATTGGGAAGCTTGAGTTGGGGGAAGGACAGAGGAGGGAGAGCAAGGAAAGAAATATCTTAACAGAGGGCGCCATTATGGGGCTAGTGAAAAACCTAGCACTAGGGAAATTCCCAAGAATCTACAAGGACGACCCCAGCTAAGAAATAGTGGAGAGGGCACTTGAACTGCCCTTCCCCTGTAAACAGACTGATGACTACCTTAACTGTCATCATAGACCCTTCATCCAGTAACTGATGGAAGCAGATACAGAGATCCACAGCCAAGCACTGGGCAGAGCTACTGGAGTCCAGCTGTAGAGAGGGAGGAGCAATAATATGAGCACAGGGGTCAAGACCATGATGGGGACACCCACAGAAACAGTTGACCCGAGCTAGTGGGAACTCACTGACTCTGGACTGACAGTGGGGGAACCAGCATAAGACCAAACTAGGCCCACTGAATGTGGGTGACAGCTATGTAGGGCCACTGGCCATGCAACCAGTATCTATCCCTAGTGCATGAACTTTGGAGCTATTCCCTATGGAGGGATACCTTGCTTAGCCTAGATACAGGGAGGAGGGCCTTGGTCTTCAAGTGATGTGACAGACTCTGTTGACTCCCCATGGGAGGTCTCACCCTTTCTGAGGAACAGATGGGCAGTCGGGTAGGGAGAAGATGGGGGGAGCTGGAGGACAGGAGGGAGAGGGAACTGGGATTGGTATGTAAAATAAAAGAGTTTTTAAAAATACAAAAAAAAAAAAAAAAAACAAAGAAACAAACAAAAACCCTGCGGCTCCACGATGATCATCTGCCTCCCAACACCTGGCACAATGGTTGTCACGTGGCAGCTGCCCCTAGATGCTCCACGGTGGAGTTGAATAAAAACATACCACTGCTCTCTCTCCATGCTCTGAGGTCCTCTGTTACCCTGGAGGCCCCAGGTCTAACAGTTGCACTACTGAAAAAAGAACCCAGCCTTTCCTAGAACCATGATCAGTACATAATAATTATTCAATAGTTAACGGGACAATGTTTAATTTAGCTAACAACCCTATGAGTCCCATTTGGGTCCCTAACAATTCCTTTTTGGTTATGGCCTGGGAGTTTTACTTGTGTTTGTCACTTAATTTATTTAAACACAACTGGAAGGAAATTAATTAAATAGGGATGAAGGAGATAGGGAGTGTATTAAAACATCAGACACGGGTCTGCGTGTAGATACTGGAAGCAGGCTGAGAGGGTTAATCAGTAGAGCAGATGAAAACGACGGAGAAACTGTGCTGTGTATTCAGATGGGGCCCTGGCAGAGGTGGGTGGCAATGGGCTCAGAGCACAGGGATGAACGCTGCAGCTGCTGCTGCCACCGCCACCTCCGCTCCCGCTGCTCTGCTGCTGCAGCCCTTTGAACGGGCTCCTATGCAGCAGAACTATCTGCAGGAGGCTTGCAATAAGGTGTGCGCCTGCACAAACAGCACAGTCCTCTCCCCGTGGGAGCCCCACCTCAGTTCCAGCCTTGAATCAAATGTCTCAGTGTCCCAGGGCCTTGCGCCCTGCCCCTTCTCTTTCCTGTCAAAACCCCCGAAAGCCAAGACTCACTCACAATGGCAGGTTGCTCCTTAGGTGTCTCCCTCCAAAGACTTAAACAAGGAAAGCAGCCTTTAAGTATCACAAAAGTTGATTTACAAACGACTTTCATGGACATCACCTCACTTAATCCTAACACGCAGCACACAATAGGCACTCAGTATTTACTGAACGGACAAGAACCAGCGGTTCAGATCCGCTAAGGGTCATACGATAAACCAGAAGTGGGACAGTGAGGAGCTGCCTGGAATCCTGGCTTTCTGACTGTACGCCCGAGTCCCCTGTACTCTGACGAAGTCTTTCCCCAATGCTAAGGACCAGATTCAGGCCTGTGCTTATTGTACTTACTAGGTATGCACTCTGCCACAGAGCTAACTATCCCCAAAATTTCAAAACCACAGACAGAAAATTTACCTGTGGAGGTCAGAGGACAAGCTGTGGGACTCCTTCCACTGTGTTGGTTCCAGGACTGAACTCAGGTCGTGCTAGGCTTGGGTGACACATGCTTACCCAGAAGCAATCCCACTGCCTGCAGCAGGAGAATCTGAATTAGGAGGGAAGTAATTTCCCAACTTCCCAGAATTTATACTGGGAAGACAATTTCTCCTGCCTTGGAGACAGTCAGAGCCTACCTTCACTGAAGCCTGATTCTGACTCTCAACTGTGCAAACTGTTACCTGGGTCCAGCTGCATTTCACACCTTCCGTTCGCTTCCCCAAGCACACAGTGACCTCCTGTGCTCTCCAGGAAAAAGGCTCGCATCCTGAGGGTAGGAAGAAGCTTTTCTTTCCTTGTCTGGTCCTCCAGAGAGTTGTCTTCAGCGTAGTTCTTGAAAGCAATAAGCTTTCAATTTATAAAAAGTTAGAATCACTTTGTCCTTTACTTAATTATTATTGTTGTTGTTGTTTTGTTTTGTTTTTTTTCGAGACAGGGTTTCCCTGTGTAACAGCCCTAGCTATTCTGGAACTAGCTCTTGTAAACCAGGCTGGCCTCGAACTCACAGGGATTCATTCACCTGCCTCTGCCTCCCGAGTGCTGGGATTAAAGGTGTGCACTTGTCCTTGATTTATAAACACAGGGCTGAGCACTGGGGATGAGGGAATGGCACTGTGCCTGCCTCGGAGGATCCTGAGAGGCACCAGAGTCTTACACACTGACATGCACCACTACAAGTACCACGGGCATGGGCAGAGTGCACCTCAGGGCAAGACAGACCCCTTCTAGTGGTAGCACTCTGGTAAAAACCCAGAAGTGATGGCCTCCTTCAGCAGACTCTTCAAAGCAAAAAGTGTTAGCATCACATTCAAAGTACCTGCAGGTTTATTTGTGGAATGAATGAGAGGCCATCTAGGATTTCCTTTAAGACAATGTAAATAATCAAGTGCGTGACTATGGAAACTGTGTTACTGCTCTTCATTCTGGCCAGGAAGCCAGCGTGTGGGACTCTATTAAAATCTCTTACATTGTGTGCAGGCTCAACAATTCCTATAATAAAAAAAAAAGAAAAATGTTTGGAAGATCATGCTACATGCAAGTTCTGATCTTGGGCCTCAAAGAACGCTCATTCCATTCCTTGTGGCCTCAGTTTTCCCAGCCGTGTGGCAGCTCTGCTATCTGGAGAGGGCCTGTTAAAGACTAAACGATAAGATAAAGTATATGCGAAGGGCCTGGAGCTGTAATAACTGTAGGAACAATCTCTCTGCCATAAAAACACAGCAGAGCTCGACAATAGGTGGCTTAATATTTTTCCTATAAGGCAGCATTGGACCAGGCACTCCTAGAACTGAGCGCACAAATGAGCAATTGCCATCCAGCCCTCCCAGGAAGACATCTCAGCACACTCGAGGTACCTGTGACTTTCTCTGAAGGCTCAACTCAATACTAATTATTATCAGCAGGTATCCAGTTCTTTCTTTAGCAAAACCACTCAGGGGGTTTTAATTTTAATCTTAATTACCGTGAATCAAGCATCCTTCGCCTCCTGCTGATATGAAAGCCAGCCTTTTATGAAGTTACTTTATTCTGCATGTTCCTGGGGATGATAAAAATAACACCTCAGTGGTTTGTACCTACAGAATCAGGAAGTCTCTTTTTGGGGGGAGAGGAGGCAGAAACTTAAGTAATCCATTAAGAGCCTACATGAACTTCTTACAGCAGCAGCTTTACACACACACACACACACACACACACACACATGTTCCATGAAGTTGGCCTTGCTATTTTCATATGTGAACTGGGGACAGTGATCATGTCCACACAGTAAAAATTCAGTATAGGCGTCCGAGAAATGGTTCTGTCGGTAAAGCACTTGCTAAGTTAGGTTTCTCCATGAGAACCTGGGTTGCCTGGATACGGCAGTGGCTTCTGTTGGTACTAGCATCTAGGAGATGGGGTAGGAGTAGAGACAGGAGCATCCCTGGAGCTTAGTTGTCAGTCAGTCCAGCCAATTGGTGGCCTCCAGGTTTAGTGAGACACGCTGTCTCAAAAAATCAGGCAGAGGAGAGCAATTGAGGAAAACACCCAGCAGCCACCTGTGGCCTGAGTGCGTGGACGGACATACACGTGCAAAACTCAACATACATACAGTGCACACACAGGGGCTCTGTCAATAATCGCCAGTTGCTTTATTATTTTTGTACCTACGTACTCTAAAATCACACATGCCTCCCACCATGCTCTTGCCTGGCAGCTTAGAGATGGTGGCATGCCAACTCTAGTAGCCCAAAATAGACGGTCCTTCTTTACCTCTGGGTGAAACAACAAGAAATTTAAATTATCAAACAAAGAAAACATACTTTCTATTTTTAGACACAAACCCTAAAGCAGAACAACGCTGGAAGAATGTCTCTGAAAACATTTTTATCTAGGTTGACTGTTTCTAGAATTTGGAAAACAATGTATTCTAAAAATACAACCTCTGCATTCATCTTCCCTGACAGCCCCTGGAAAGTGGCCTTTCACCTTGGCTGGGTCAGGGAAGGGCCTTTTGGCAAGTCTGTCTTACAGAGTGTATTCTATGAGTTGTGATCTTAGCCCCCCGTCTGTTTGTCTGTCTGTCTGTCTGTCTGTCTGTCTCTCTCTCTCTCTCTCTCTCTCTCTCTCTCACACACACACACACACACACACACACACACACACACCACACCATAGCCATTCGAAGTCTATTTAATCAACAGCTATAAGCATAGTCCTACGCTATACCTGCCCGATATTCTAAGGAGCACTTGGGGAGAGAATAATGAAACTCATTTCAGGTCCTCCAGGGCTCAGATCCTAGATTTTAGTTATTCATCAATTCTTATATCACATGTACTACACACCATAACCACGACAGGTATTTCGCACATACTAACTCCTTTAGTTTCGTCCTAACAGTAACCATGTGAGACAGCTACTACTGTCATCCTCAGTATACAGAAAAAGAAACTGAGGCACGGAAGAGACCAAGGAGCTTGTTTAAGATCATGCAGTTCTTGCGTAGTTGGGTGGAGTGAAAGTCATCTTGCATCATCTCTCCACCACACCACCGCCTTCTATCGGGGGCATTCCCTCAGACTCCACCTGAGGACCAGTGCCAGGGGTAGTTATGCGTCCTCCAGGTCCCTGCTTCCTCTGTGCTTGCAGATGCTTAATCTCCTTCCCTACTTCTCCTTTCCTCCATCCTCTCAGCTCCAGTCAAGGATAGAATCTATGTGTTGAGATCTCTCATCACAGTCCCACCCCAGTACGGCAAATTCTGCTCCATCTTTCAGTCTGCTCCGGCCCTCCATCCTCGCCTGGACCGTCTCCAGCCCCTCCCGCCGGGGTCTCCAGCACCTCCCGCCAGGGGTTCCAGCCCCTCCCTCCAGGGGTCTCCAGCCCCTCCCGCCAGGGCTTGCTTGCTCTAGTTGTTCTTCTCGTGCTCTTTTTTTCTTACAACAAATAAACACAAAACAAAACAAAAACTTTACCACGAGTATTATATGATCCTGGCAGAAAAACCGGGAGTTACAGAGAAGTAAAAAGAAGCAAACTAAATTAGCTGAGCCTATCTGCAGAGATGAGCCGTCAGCAAGCCACAGCAGATTTTCTCCTTTATACAACACCATCGGTGTACCCGCTTTTTGTCTACGTTCTTTTGTCCCTTATTTTATGGGTACGCGTGTTTTGTCTACATGCATATATGTGCACCATGCCCTGTGCCCAGAAGAGTATGTGGACCCCCTGGAGATGGAGTTACAGATGACGGTGAGCTGCCACACGGGTGCTGGGACCCGAGCTCAAGTCCTCTGAAGAGTAACCAGTGCTCTCAACTGCTGAGCCATCTCTCCAGCCCCTGAAGTTTTACCTTGCTTTGTTTCTTAAGCAAAGATTTGGGGTTAATGTGAGGCAAATCAGGTCACATTTCTCCTGGTCAAACAGAAACCTTCAGTATTGCCTACAACATCCAGCCTTGTGGATTTGGTTCCTGGACCCTGCCACCTGATCTCCCCTTGAGGAGCACAACAGAAGGCCTGAACCTCCCCTACATGACTCATTCAGCATTCACCCCAACATATCCCAGCCCCATCCCCCAGCAGGAAAGCCCTACCACCTGAGAGCAGAGATTGGGGACAGAGGTTTCCTCTGTAGAAATAAGGGATTTCCTCTGTGCTGAGGGTCTCCAAGGTCCCCAGAGTACCCAATGTGCGCTCTGGTTCTGCAACTTTGCCCTTAAAGGGGCAGGCTTCAAGTACACGCTTCCCCAGATTCTCTCCCAGACAGCTTCTTGGGGTTGAAACAGATTCCAATAAAAGGGAACTGGAAACCTCACCACACTGCCCACCAATGGTCTTGCATTCAGCACAGAATGGGTCCCCAGGAGGCACAGCTGGCAAGTGCCTGGCCCCACATTTCCCAAATGCATCACCAGAAAGCCCCACAACAGTGTTCTTTGCCTTGACTTCTGTGGGTCAAAATCATGGACCCTTGGTTTTTTTTTTTTTTCTTTCATGAGCTAAAGGTTAAAAACATGAATAGAATTGTCCCGAGTTGTTTCATGTGCTCTGCAATCCGTTAGTACAGCATATCGTTCTTAGTGGTCATCTTGGGGAAGAAAACGTGAAGCACGCAGCTAAAAAAACTTCCCAGCCATGGGCTGAGCCAGCAGCTTAATCTAACCCTGACCCGATGCAGGCACTTATGGCTCAGCCTTTCCTGGGGCTTGTCTGAATGACTGCTTGTCCATGGTCAGGTCTACAGATTGGCTTCTGAAGGGCTTTTCTTCTGGACTGCCTTGTACATTGTCCATCCACCTTTACTCAACGGCACAGATGGGCTGCAATGCAGTATTGACCCTGATGCTAATGGGGTAGACATGGGGTGGGGGCTTGACCCGCTGTCTCTGAGACACCCAGCGAGGGGCTGGATCCTTGAAGTCCATAAACTGCTAACCCCTTTGGAAAGCATCGAGTCACCTAAACCACACGAACTTCAGAGGATGGAGAGAAAAAAAAATGACCTATGTCAAATATCTGCCTGTGAGACAAATCAACATTTTTAGATACCCCAGCTTCTGCCTTTAGTTCTTGATCCCAGCGGTTTCAAGGGCCAACATGGAACCAAAAGACTCTTAAGCAACGTTCTACGAGTCGTGACCTCTTCTGCCTCTTTACTGTCGCTAAGTTGACCCTGGCTGCTTCTTTTTTTTTTTTTTTAGATTTAGTTTATTAAATATTCTAAAAATTATGTGTATGTGGAGCGGAACGGGGGTCATGCTTGTGAGTGCAGGTGCAGTGAGCCAGAAGAGAATGTTGGATCTCCCGGAAGTACAGCTACAGATGAGTGTGAGCCACCTGATGTGGTGCTGAGAACTGAACTCGGTCCTCTGAAGGAGCGGTATGCACTCTTAACCACTGAGCCATTTCTCCAGACTGGTGTAGGAGGGTCTTCTATGTGTTGCTTTCATTGGTCAATTAAAGAAACTGTCCTGGCTTTTAGATAGGGCAGAATTTAGATAGGTGGAGTAAACTGAACAGAATGCTGGGAGAGAGAAAGCAGAATCAGGCGGACGCTATGGCTCTTCTCTCCGGGACGGACGCTGGTCAGACTCATGCTGGTAAGCCACAGTCAAGTGGCTACTGCTTCAGGGAACACCAGGTTTCTTCAGTCAGAGTCAGGCAAGTGACCCTGAAAAATGAGACCAGAAGATGGAACCAGATCTGGGGGAAGAAGGCAGGAAAGAATGGCACTGGTTATATGTTAGCCCACCCCAATATCTACCTTGTCTGTGATCTACTAGAGCGTGGGAGGGTAGAGGTGTGGGGGTCAGTCCTGTGCATCCAGGGCTACAGGATCTCCATGACACAGGGCAGCTGCGGGATGTCCAGGAAGAATCCCAGGGAGGGCCAGGATGGATGGCACAGCAGAGACCAGGAGCCTCAAACCAGACCAGTTGATTCTTTGTGATGAATGCCTGCATGTAAAAATGTATGGATAAAGGGCTTCACTGTGTCACAGTGCAGCTTCCAGGACAAGATTTTTCCTTTCAACTTTATCTTGCTTTATTGGGGGGGGGGGCAGGTGGTATTGGGAAGCACGAAGAGAAAGACACAAAGAATAAATAAAAAGAAGGTGAAGAAGAGGAGGAAGAGGAGGAAAAGAAGAAAAATGGCCCTGGTTGACGTGATTGGCATCAGGAAGTGATAGTTTAGCAGAAGACACCAAACAGTAGGTGGGTGGGAGCCCAGGCAGAGTCAGCTCTAGAAACCCCAAGAAAGCATTTCTGGGCCACGGCACTTGAGGGCAGCCCACAAAGGCCCACAGCATCTCTTGAGAAATTTTTATACATGCCGCAAACAATACCAGCTAAGTGAGGCAGCACCTACTTGTGATCACCGCAGCTGGACGACAGAGGCAGGAGCATCCCCACAAGTTTGAGGCCAGGGCTAGATCCTAACATCTCGTCTCAGGTCTGCAGGTCTACAGAAACAATTTCAGGTCAGCCAGGGCAAGGTCCTAACATCTTGTCTCCAAACAACAACAACGGAAAGGTAGGGTTATGAAAGACCAAGGATAGAACATGGGACAGAGGTATAGTCTACCACGGTAGGAAAGAGTATTTTCTCACAGACACTGGGAAGCAGAACCAGCTTGGAGTAGTAATAGAAAGCAAACAGATATTTCATTGAGTTCATGCTTCTCTAATTCTTTAGTCCATCCATTGTCTTCTTGCATGAACCAGGGGTGGCCACATTCACCCCCTGCCCCGCCTTCACCCACTTCTATATAGGAAAACCTATTATTTTGAAAGATAGTTATCGACATATTAAAAAACCAATTTCCCACATGGGTTTTTCTGAGCAGATGTGGCAGCGGGTCTAATCACTACTGTCATTTTGAGTAATTGCCGGCAAACGTGGTATTTTGAGACCCAGGCAATCAGTGTGATGCGAACAGACAATTATCATAGCATTCGTAGACGTCCCAGGTACCTGCTAATACTGCTGCAGTTTACTCCTGTTTGCAGAACAGAAATGTGCATTTCAGTGGCGATTAGCAAAAATAAAGGTGCGCGCGCGTGTGTGTGTATGTGTGTGTGTGTGTATGTGTGTGTATGTGTGTGTGTGTGTGTGTATGTGTGTGTGTGTGTGGTGGTGGCAGGGAGAGAAATCAACAATGGTAACACTTCAGGGCATTTCCAGAGCAGAAGATGGCAAAGGACCTGTGTCACTATGAGGGAGAGGAGCATCCCTGAGAGGAGGGAGAAAAGGTGCCTGCTTAGCCTGACTTCCTCGAGGGCTGCAGGAGAGTCCCCCTGGGTGCAGAGGTCCCTCCCAGGTGATTCTCAGGCAGAAGCAGTTGCTGAGCCAAGCACTCAGGTCCGGTGAGCCCTCGGGAAATGTGGACAGTGTCTGGTTCCTTCCTACCTCTGATACCTTTTGCCTGGTATCTTGACATCAATATCACAACCAGTAGACCTCAATGGTCTCAGGTGTCACTTTCCCCTGCAGAAATCAAGGAGTTGGCCCTGCATCACCTAGACAAGTTGGGCTGAAACGAACCTGACTCAATTCGGTCATTTAGGTCTAGAGAAAGAAAACAGTCTTCAAATATTCAAAATGTAAAAAACCTAGTCCACCTATGTGGAAATGCGCTTCCTAGTACGGCAGGTTAGTGTCTTGTTGATTTATCTGGATGGTTCTAATGTACAGTCCGCTGTGGTGGGGAAGTCATGGAGGCAAGAGTTGGATGCACTTGGTCACATAAAAGCCAACTAATCCAATCCAGACATTTCCTCATAGGCAGGCCCACAGGCTGGTCTCCTCAGGGATTTCAGGTCCTGTCCCGCTGACAATCCATATTTGCTGACACACAGGGGACACCAGGAAACTCAGAGGTGACAGTTGGCCACGGCAAAGGCAAGGGCTTTGGACAGATCCTGGGCCTGAGCTGTTGTCTGGGAACCATGGACTGACTACCTATTTTTTAAAGGGGCTCTGAGTTCACAATGGTCAAGGTCCTGGGGGCAGCTTAGAAAGCCTACACCTGCCTGGACCCTCAGGAGGAACTCGGATCCCTGTGCTAGGCAGCAAGCAAGGAGTAAAGTCCTATTACCAACCTGAAACTCCCCATGAAAGCAGAGCCACTCCCCCCGCACTGGAGATAGCTGAACTTAGTGGTTGTTTTGATTTGGAGACAGAATCTTACTAGGTAGCCTAAATACTCTTCAGAGCTCGTGATTACCCGCCTCTTACCCTTGACACCAGAGTGCTGGGCTTACAGAAATGTACTAGCATGCCTAGATTTAAAAGAAGTAAATTAAAAAAAAACTTTATACTATTTGGCTAGGGAGATAACTCGGTTAGTAAAGCACTTGCCTTGCAAGCCTGAGAACCCACATTCAATCCCCAGAATCCACTATGGGGCGGGGCGAGTGTGGTGGTGTTTGTTTGTAATCCCAGCACAAAGTGGAGACAAGGAGAACCCCAGGGGTCACTGCCAACCAGTCCAGCCTTTGTGACAAGTTCCAGGCCAGTGACAGACTCTGTCAAAAAACAAGGTAGATAGTTCCTGATGAATGAGACCATTGGGCCTCCATACACATCTGAACACACACCTACCTGTATGTGCACAAACATGCATGCAAACACATACATACATACACACACTCTTTTTTTAATTGATATTTATTGAGCTCTACATTTTTCTTTGCTCCCCTCCCTGTCTCTCCCCTTCCCTCTTCAATCCTCCCCCAAGGTCCCCATGCTCCCAATTTACTCAGGAGGTCTTATCTTTTTCTACTTTCTACTTCCCATGTAGATTATATCTATGTAAGTCTCTCTTAGTGTCCACATTGTTGTCTAAATTCTCTGGGATTATGGATTGCAGGCTGGCTTTCTTTGCTTTATGTTTAAAAACCACCTACGGGGCTGGAGAGATGGCTCAGAGGTTAAGAGCATTGCCTGCTCTTCCAAAGGTCCTGAGTTCAATTCCTGGCAACCACATGGTGGCTCACAACCATCTGTAATGAGGTCTGGTGCCCTCTTCTGGCCTGCAGGCAGACACACAAACAGAATGTTGTATACATAATAAATAAATAAATATTTAAAAAAAAATAAAAACCACCTACGAGTGAGTACATGTGATAATTGTCTTTCTGTGTCTGGGTTACCTCACTTAAAATAATGTTTTCTAGCTCCATCCATTTTCCTGCAAAATTCAAGCTGTTTATGAGTTGTACAAGTTCCTTGGTAGAATTTTTGGGATCACTTATGTAAACTATCATATCATCAGCAAACAGTGAGAGTTTGACTTCTTCTTTTCCAATTTGTATCCCCTTGATCTCCCTTTGGTGTCTTATTGCTCTAGCTAGGACCTCAAGAACTACACTGAATATATATGAGAGAATGGACAACCTTGTCTTGTTCCTGATTTCAGTGGAATCGTTGGGAGTTTCTCTCCATTTAGTTTGATGTTGGCTGTTGATTTGCTGTATAGTGCCTTAATTATGTTTAGGTATATTCCTTGTATCCCTGATCTCTCCAAGACCTTTATCATGAAGGGATGTTGTAAAAAGCTTTTTTGGCATCTAATGAGATGATCATGTGGTTTTTATTTTTCAGCTTTTATGGTGTATTACGTTGACAGATTTTCATATGTTGAACCATCCCTGCATCTGTGGGATGAAGCTGACTTTGTCATAATGTGTTCTTGGATTCTGTTTGCCAGTATTTTATTTAGTATTTTTGCATCAATGTTCATGAGTGAGACTGGTCTGTAATTCTCTTTCATGGTAATGTCTTTCTGTGGTTTGTGTATCAGGGTAATTATAGCCTTATAAGAGAGATTGGCAATGTTCCCTCTGTTTCTATTGTGTGGAATAATTTGAGGAGTATTGGTATTAGTTCTTCTTTGAAAGTCTTGTAGAATTCTGAGCTGAAACCATCTGGGTCCTGGGCTTTTTTGTTGTTGTTGTTGGGATACTTTTGATGACTGTTTCTATTTATTCAGCAGTTATAGGTCTGTTTAATTTGCTTATCTGGTCTTGATTTAATTTTGGTAAGTGATATTTATCCAGAAAGTTGTCCATTTCTTTTAGGTTTTCCAATTTTGTGGAGAACAGGTTTTCAAATGATGACCCTCTGTATTTCCTCCATGTCTGTTGTTATGCCCCCCTTTTCATTTCTGATTTTGTTAATTTGAATAGTGTCTCTCTGCCTTTTGGTTAATTTGGATAGAGCTTTGTCTATTTTGTTGATTTTCTTGAAGAACCAACTAGTTGTCTCATTGATTCTTTGTATTGTTTTCTTTGTTTCTATTTTGTTGATTTCAGTTCTCACTTTGATTATTTTCTCTTGTCTAGTTCTCTTAAGTGAGTTTGCTTCTTTTTGTTCTAAAGTTTTCAAATGTTCTGTTAATTCACTAGTGTGGAATTTTTCCAGCTTCTTTATGTAGGCGTTTAGTGCTATGAACTTGCCTCTTAACACTGCTTTCATTTTGTCCCATAAATTTGGGTATGTTGTGTGGCCATTTTCATTGAATTTTAGGAAGTCTTTAATTTGCCCCTTTATGTCTTCCTTGACCCATTGGTGAATGGTTCAGGTGAGCATCGTTCAATTTCCATGTGTTTGTGGGTTTTCTGGAATTATTATTGCTGTTGACTTCTAGTTTTATACCATGGTGATCTGATAAGGTACATTGGGTTATTCTAATTTTTTTTTTATTTGTTGAAGTTTTTGTTGTTACCGAGAATGTGGTCAGTTTTTGAGAAGGTTCCATGAGGTGCTGAGAAGAAGATATATTTTCTGTTTGGATGAAATATTCTATAGAATTCTATTAAGTTCATTTAAGTCATAACATCTGTTAGTTCACTTATTTCTATGTTCATTTTTTGTCTGATTGACCTGTCCAGTGGTGAGAGGGGAGTGTTGAAGTCTCCCACTATTAAGTGTGTGGGGTTTAATATATGATTTAAGCTTTAGAAGTGTTTCTTTGACTTATGAGGGTGCCCTTGTATTTGGTGCATAGATGTTCAGTATTGAAACTTTCTCCTGATGGATTTTTCCTGTGACTAATATGAAATGACCTTCTTTGTCTCTTTTGACTGGTTTTTAGCTTGAAGTCTATTTTGTTAGATATTAGGATAGCTACACCCGCTTGTTTCTTAGGTCCATTTGATTGGTCCAATTTTTCCCAACTCTTTACTATGAGACAATGTCTGTCTTTGAGTCTGAGATGCGTTTCTTTGTATACAGAAGAAGGATTGATTTTGTTTTCATATTTAATCTGTCAGCCTGTGCCTTTTTATAGGTGAGTTGAGTCCATTTACATTAAAGGATATTAATGACCAGTGGTTGCTATCTCCTGTTAATTTAGTTTTCATCATTGGTGATGTTAATTTGTGCATTTTTTTTCTTCTTCAGGATTTGCTGTAATGAGATCACCAATTGTCTGTGTTTTTGTTGGTGTAGCCATCTTCCCTGGGTTGGAGTTTTCCTTTTAGTATTTTGTGTAGGGCTGGGTTTGTGACTAGGTATTGGTGAAATCTAGGTTTTTCATGGAATACCTTGTTTTGTCCTTCTATGGTGATCAACAGTTTTGCTAGGTATAGTTGTCTGAGCTGGCATCTGTGGTCTCTTAATGTCTGCATAATGCTTGACCATGACCTTCTGGTTATCACTGTCTCCAATGAGAAGTCAGGTGTAATTCTGATAAGTCTACCTTTATATGTTACTTGGCCTTTTTCCTTTGCAGCTCTTAACATTCTTTCTTTCCTCTGTATGTTTAGTGTTTTTATTATTATGTGGCAAGAGGACTTTTTTTGGAGGGATCCAGTTTATTTAGTGTTCTGTAAGCTCTTGTATCTTTTTAGGCATATCTTTCTTTAGGTAGGGCAAGTTTACTTCTATGATTTTGTTAAATAAATGTTCTGTGCCTTTGAGTTGAACTTCTTATTCTTCTATACCTATTATTCTAAGATTTGGCCTTTTACATACACACACTCTTATAATGACTGCCAACTGAACGACAGCAAGACCCAGGAACAAAGTGTATTAGCAGTGGGCTTTCCTCTGGCCATTCTAAAACATAGGCAGATCCACGGGCTCTCATCCACAGCTTGAAATGAAGCAAGAGTAAGCCGCAGATCTCCTGACCCTCCTGCGTGCTATGCTGCTATGTGGAAATTTAAAAGGAATCCTACAGAGGGCAAGGGGCATGGGAGGGGGGTGGCTGTCCTGTAAACGAGAGATGCATTGGAAATGGAAAACATGCTCTGGCCTCAAGAAACTTTCCACCAATCCAGATGGCTCCTTCTTTGCACCCGGGTCTTCAAGCCAAGCTCCTGTGAGCTGCTCAGGCCCTTGAGAAGGGCAGGAAAGTTCTTCCCTCACACGGTGCTCATGGTCAGACGAAACTAAAGAATTCTATCAGTTTTATTTGCTGGATGGGCAGAGGTGGCAGCCCGTTTGTGCCCACAGGGCATGGGAGCAACCCTGTTTTCACACCTCGTATTTCTAGCAGGCCTTGGCCGACCCAGGCTACCCTTGCCCCCTGGGGAACCTCTGATGAGGCCAGGTGGCTTAGGAACAGCTGACCAAGCCTTCTTGCCTTTCATTTGGCCCTGATAGTAAATGTTTTTAATGGGCAATGGAATAGTTATTAACACTCCTCCACTGGAAAATGTTTGTGGTCACAGCTGAGTGTGCCCGTGACAGCTCCTGACAAAGGACTCCCACATCAGAGAATCAAGTGACATCTTAGAGTCGAACCTCCTCTCGCTTTCCTCAGCACATCTAGCCCGGCATACTTTACTCCTACTGTGGGGCTTCGCTTGGTTTTTCTAACAAATCACATAGGGTGTGCTTTGAAAGACGGCCTAATTAAAACATAGTATTTTAATTAAAACCCAGTGTTTGCCAGAAGACAAAAGACGGCATGTGTCTTCCTCCACCATCTCAGGAGGGAGAGAGACTGCCTGGGAGGAATCTCCACTCAGCAACCAGAAGACTCTTCCCAAACATAGACCATAGCCTTGCTTAGCATAGACTCCCCATGGCTGAAGTCTTAGACAGTGCAGAGTCAGGTTCCTGCCTAGCACCTAACAGCTCCATCTGTGTAGGAACAACACAGTCCATCTACCACAAAGGCTGTACACCTGTTTTCCCTGCTCACACTTCCTTTCTTCTCCCCACAGACCCGGTTACTTCTTCTTTTATCTTCCTCTTCTCCAAGGGGCCATCCTTGACCTCTCATGACCAGGCCGCGGTCCTTGGTTAGATTTCCTAAAGCAGCTTCCTCCACATCATCTGAGGCTTTACTGTTCCTCCCATCGCATCATATTCCTGCTGCTCTGACCGTGAAAACCTTCTCCACCACTGGACCGTTAGGGTTGGAATCAAGAATGTCCCCCAAAGATGCTGGGCTAAAACGTGGCTGTGTTTTAAACGCTGGGCTTGCACCTGGGCTTTGGGGAAGCAGCCAGACTAGGAGCTCTCAGAGCTCATTTGTAGGGGATGCAATGATGGGTCTACAGTTTGATGAGCGACAGAAACTTGGGCGGTGGGACTTAGTTACACGGAGTGGATTCATCTGTCCCTGTCTCCTCCTTCCTGGCAATCACAAGGTGGACAACCTTTTTCCCACTCTAGGCTCCATGCCATGACAGTCTTCCTGCTCAGCCAGGTTCAAAGGAGTGGAGCTGGTCACCCTTGCCTAACACCATGTGTGAAAATAAACAAGTGGTCTTTTAAGTTGATTATCTGGGGGGCAGGGGTACTTTGTCTGCAATAGAAAGCTAACCCCAAACCTTGACTGGCCTGCTCACCATGAGTGCAGAGAAGGCACAGGACATGCCCAATCAGTAAGGATATGAATGGACAAGAAACAGAACCAAATGACACTGACACGACCTGTGAGGACTCTGTTATACTAGAAATGTATTCCACGTCACAAAAAGCCGTTCCTAAGGGAAGGACTTTCTGTGACCTTTCCCCACAGATCTGAACTCTAACTTTCTCCCACAGAAGCCCCCATGCCTGTTTGAGACCACATCACATGGACTACAGCATCATCTCAATGTCTACTTAGTTAAACATCGCCCTTCATTCAAACACAGACGCCCCCCCCCCAGGTCCCTGGGGCAATTCTGTCCTGACTCTGGTTTCCCAGGAACCCATCCATCATGTGTAACACGCAGCGTCATCGTCCACAAACATGGCTGTTTCGGGAGGTTTCCTCAGCAGACCATGGAAGAAGCCCATCTTTCAGGAACTCTGCCTCCCCATGGGGATGACCAGCAGAGCGGCCAGCACTCATTCGTGGAGGCTGGCAGTCATTTCAAGTTCAGCCATCCCAGTGTCTGGTTGTGTGCTGGAGGGAAATCTTCACCGAGGGACACAGCAATGCGTCAAAGTGCCTCGTGGCAGAGGACACAATGTTGTGGGGGCACAGGTGCTTGAAACGAGTTAGTCCTTCTGCCGCCACACAGAGTGAGAGGAAGCACAGTGTGGAGAGACGCGTGTGCCACGGCCTCCACGAACTCACTCCTTCCTTCTAAGACCCCCATCTCCCAAAGTTTCCCGAATCTCTCAAAGTAGCAGTATTAGCTGAGGAACCACTACTGGAAACATAGACCTCTGGGTGACATTTCAGCTTCAAACTGTAACAGACCCTGAGGCGTGAAGGTTTGTGTGCCTCAAAAGTCATGAACTGAAATTCAACCTCAGTGTGAAGGCATCGGGGGAGACCTCTGGGAGTTGATTAGGTCATGGGGGTGGGGCCCTCATACATGGGGTTAGTGCCCTTAAGGAGATCCCAATGAACTCATATTCTTTTTCTTCCACATGAGATTACAGGAAGCCAACAGCCTGCAGCCCTGAAAGAAGCCCTTGCCAGAACACAGCTGTGCTGCCATCCTGTTCTCCCATCAGTGGCTGATAAGGCAGCCAGGCTATGGTAAAATTTTAAAGCAGCCTAAATGGAATCTCATTTAAAGTAGACCCGTCTCTGTTTCTTTTGTGTTACGTGCTGATTTAGAAAAAAAAAAAATACAGGAGGCAGGCAGAAAGAGAGAGAGAGAGAGAGAGAGAGAGAGAGAGAGAGAGAGAGAGAGAGAAACAGACAGACCTTGTGCTTAAATTTGGTAAGATTAAGTGGAATGACTCTTCAGTCTACTTCGGTCCTCCTAAAGCCCACTCAGAACTTCTTAGAGTTTTCCACCATCATTAAGGCTTAGAGTTAGGAGCGGCATTTTAGATTATACACACTGTCCTTTTCAAGTAAATTATTCCCACAAGGCAGGAAGGGGTCGGTCTGTCAGGGTCTCAGCATCACTGACTCGGCATCATAGTTCCCCCATGAGCCATGGGTGAAGGAGACTGGGAAAGAATTCTCCATCTAGTTGAGAGAAGCAGGCATAGCTTCAGCCACTAAAATGGACGCCCTCATTTGAATGGGATCGTTACAAAGCACACTCTGGTATTCTACCATCGACTTAGAACCCAGACTCTGTTCTTTCCCTGACCATGGGTTAGCAAGCACTGGGTGTTGATTGACAGCTCTTCACAGTGAGTGGTGGCAATGCCATTAAAGGGAAAGAAAAGACACCCGAGAGTGGCATGTTGCTGATACTCACAGAAAGTTTCCAGGTCTACCAGTGATGGTGCCCTAGAAAAGGTGAACTGTTTTCACAAGATCTGTTCAAGTAGAGCTTGATTTTTTTCTCTTAGTTTTTTTTTTTTTTTTTTTGGTTTTCATTAAAAAAAATAAAAGAAACGTGAGTATGTAGAGGAAGAAAGACATTCTTAAAATGCTGCCATGACCAACTGAGTCTTGCTTTCAGTAACTTTCAGAGAAAGAGAGGAGGCAATGAAGTAGCCACCCATTTCCTGTTGTTTATTGAACTTAGCCTATGTCAACTACTGCTCCAGATGTTTAGAATGTGAAAAAAAAATAAGGTATATACTAGTATAGGTAATAAAACATGTATGACTGCGGCACGTCACAGCTTCCACTGTGAGATTTTTAATTTAATTTGCATTTCTGTTTTTAATTTTTTTGATTTTTTGTTTTCTTTATGGGGAGTTGCGAGGGTAGAGGGTGGATACGGAGGGATGGGGAGATGGGTGGGCTTGGGGTGCATGATATGAAATTCACAAAAAATCAATAAAAAGTAAAATAAAAAGTATATATGGTGTGGCAGGCGAAGGTAAATATTATTAAAAAAAATAAATCCAGGTAAGAGGAAAAGGGGATCCTAGTATGAAGGGTGGGATGGATTTGCTACTTCCAATAAGAGGACAGAAAATGCCTTTTATGGACATCTGAAGGAAACTGAGGCAGAAGCCACAGGAGTGACTACCTGACTTTCCACAGAGAGAGAAATGACAAATGCAAATGCAAATGCCCCGAGGTGCAAGGAACTAGCATGGGTAGAGGTCAGGACAACGGGAACACAGGGAAGAAGGAACGGTGTAGCAATCAGTTAAAGAGCAGCACTGGGCTGGGGTTGACACCAGGAGAAGGTGTCAAAGCCACTGAAAACCAGGGAGGCCTGGAGGGAACACAGTAGGACTGGGCTTAAGGAGAACTGTTGTGTGGTCAGCTGGGAGGAAAGTGGATAACAGAGAGGCAGGGGCAGAAACAGGGAAGCTAAGCAGGGGGCCCTAGACTTGTCCAGCCACCAGAGACAATGCCCTGGACAACCGCCCAGCTGGAGCAGGCGAGTATCGTTTGAGTCTGGACCTGTTTAAAGGCAACCTGCCACACAGTTCTCAGTTCTCATCTATTGGTCACAAAGGCTTGGATTTCAGAGAAGCGCCATCAAAGGGAACCAGGGAAAGAAACTAATCTGGAAAAGGCCACGCACTTTGCGATTCCAAACACGTGACATGTTGAAGAAGACAAAACTGGAAGCAGCAGGCAGCAGCTGTCTCCACTCCTGCTAGGGAAGAGAAGCCAGCAAGTAGGGTTTTTAGCAGTGGCCGTGGCTAGTGAGATGCTGGAGCAGGAAGGGGAAGGACACTGGAGCTGAAGAAGCTCAAAGTCAGCCCGGAAAAACAGCAAGACGCCATCCTCAGAATCAACAAGCAAAGAAAGTCTGTGTAGAAGGGTAGGGGCCACTGCAAAGCACAAACCTCATAGATGCCACATCCTGAAAAGGCCACTACACCTGTCAGACAGTGGTGGTGCACACTTTTAATCCCAGTCTTGGGAGGCAGAGTCAGGCTGAGCTCTGTGAGTTTGAGACCAATCTGGTCTACAGAGGGAGTTCCAGGACAGCCAGGGCTACAGAGACAATCCTTGTCTCAAGAAACCACCACCACCACCACCACCACCACCACCACCACCACCACCACCAACAACAACAACAACATCAAACAGGCACTACACCCTACCCCTGTCTTTGCATCCACTTATGTCTAAATATCTTTTAAAGAGTTTCCACTCCCTGGTAACTAAAGTATTCAAATATATCAGTCTATGGGGGCCATTCTTTTTCGTTGGTTTGTTTTTCAAGACAGATTGGGTTTCTCTGTGTATCCCTGGTTGTCCTGGAACTCAGAGATCTGCTTCCCAAGTGCTGCCGCCACCACCGCCTGGCATGCGCGCCATTCTTCACAAACGACTGCACTGGTATTTTTTGTGCTTACTACAAGCAAGGGGCTAAATTCTTCAGTAAACTAACTCATTTCCATCCTCACAGCTTTAAGGAAAGAGGTTGATATGATTTCAATTTTATGGGTGCGTCAAGTTCTGGCCACAAGCTTCCAAAGACTGTAACTCTGACCATAAATCTAAACAGGCAGCAAAGAGTGCAAGAGCCCTCATTGAACCTGAACCACGCCGATGTCCTCTCACTGGGAGCCCAAAATGACAGCTGACCTGCAAGCATCGAAGCCCTTAGCATCCGTGAGGCTCTTCAAAGTCCTGGGGTTTCTTTGTCATTGAAAAGTTCATGCACGCATTGCTTGACCTTTGACCTAAGAATCCTAATAACGGACCAGACGGAAAGCAAGATGCAATGTGCTTATGTTAATACTTGTCAAAGCTAACGTGCGATGGCAGACTCAGATCAATCTTCTGAAAGTGGGGTTCCTGCTGCCTAACCCACAAAGGATCCTATAGGCAGCATAAACAATAGCGCACCCCCAATTCGAATGCCCACAGATTACAGATATGCGCATGCTAACGAAGGCTGATCTCCACAGCCTGCCTGTTCCCTGGGCAACAAGAGCATTGTTAATAACTGCCACATAATTCATCAAGGCCTCCTCTGACTAGGGGGAAGCTAATCTCCCCAGGTAGCAAGCGCCAGAATGGTCAATTTTTTTTTTAAATAATCTGGACTCTGTGAAAGAGATAAAATAATCGTTTTGTTACTCTATGTCTGGTTGAACATATTCTAACAGTGAACATGGCTTTTGCTCCATGGAGACAGGAAAGCATTCTCCCCGTTTACACCAGCATACATGCTGAGTGTTCATGCAACACTACAAGTCACTAGAATAAACAGGGAATGAAGCATGGGTGTGCCTGCTGCATACTTCACAGGGTGCTAATGTGACCAACTAGATGGCCTATCAATCATCCGGCACTAAAGCTGCAGAGCAGAGGCTTTGTGCCCTTTGTCCCTTGTCCTGAGCAGTGTGGAGAAGCTCTGGTTCTGAATCTACAGGCTTTGACTGTGAAGCCGCAGGACACATCCAATCCCCAATGTCCTCGTCTTCAGAAAGGGTCAGGGGACCGCTGTGAGACCCGAGTGACGGTTTGGAAAGCACAGAACATGTGACTAGTTCAAGCACCTCTCGAGGCCATGCTATTTGCTAATGCAGTAATAAGCATAGTAGCACTAGGACGTGTGGGGCAGACCTGGCTGCCGTGATCTGTAACACGTTAGGACCTCGGGCACGCTACGGCTTCCACATGCCCTTTCCCTCATCCTCGAGGGGTGAGGTATGATGAAGAGCTGAAATGTGAGCAGCCTCAGAAATGTGAGCAGCCTCAGATCCGCCATGTAGCAAGCGTTCACCTGGCAACGGCGGCGACCGCCATGTGTATCTACTGTGAAAGGCTCCAGCAAAGGAGTCCTGCATCCCTGACATTCTGATTCATGCTAGTGAGGCCGCTCTGACACATCCTTCCAAGGATCCCAGACTGAGATCCCTTCATTCACACATCCATGCATTCATCCCAGACAAGCACTGTTTGCCGTGAGAGGTCACGGGTTGTCAGGGAACTTGTTAAGAAGCATGGCTGTACCACATGCTGTAAGAAATTCAGGACAGTCTGCTGAATGAGCAGAGTCCAAAAGATCTCCTAGCATTAAGCGTCTGGATAAATCCATTCATCTTAGCTTCTGTCCTCGAATGTTTAAATCCTACCTTCTTTCCCTCTTATAATGCTCTGCCTTTCCCCAATGTTTCTCTCCTCCTTCCTTTCAGTCATCTATGCAATGGAAGGGATGCTAAGCCTATCTTTAGCCAATGTTTACTGAGCATCTACAATGGATTAAGGCCTGTGCGGGGTGCGGAGTACACGTTAAGGCAGACCGCAAGCTTCCTGCGAAGAGCTCTGTGACTGTCTAGGAAGAGTGAGAAGCCAGCAGGCCTCCCAACGCTGGGTGATAATGGCTATGACAGGAACCCATCTATGATGCTGGGATGATTGGGAAGACAGGGAAACAGAACTGAGACTGGCCAGAGGGAGGGGCGCAAGGAACGCTGGGAAGTTTTGGTTGGCAGCTGGATATCAAGGACACGGGGGTGAGAGTCCGGGGAAGTGCTAGGTGAACAGCGTGTATTCCAGACCTAGGGGATAACACGTGCAAAGGCCCAGGGACGAGACAGAACTTAACGACTCTGAGAAACTGTACACGGGTCAGGCGAAAGGCAGGTCAGGTAGGCAGGGCTCAGATGGTGCCTGCTTTGGGAGCACTTGAGGAGTCTGGGACCTGGAGATGGGGATTGTAAACTACCTGGCGGTAAATGAATACAGGTCAGGACTCAGGCACACACGTCACGGGCTCCATTATGGAGGGAGCCCTGAGGTTACTCCCCTGCACGGAGGGGACCTGTTTCTCACCTCTCATTAGGAGAGAGAGAGCAAGCTCTGAGTATGTCTAGACGCCTCACAGGGGCAGACGAGGTATGGACACGGCTAAAAGAATTCAAAAGCACAAGGTGTGGTACACACTTGCAGGAGCTTCAGGAGGGTTTATCTTGGGCCCTGTCCATTGGCAAAGAAAACACAGGAAGAATGTGAACTCCGCTTTGCACACACCCCTCCACCCTGGCTCAAATCTCAGGTCCATACATCGCCTTTCACAGAGAAGCCTCACTAGGATTGAAAGGAAGGATCACTGCCGGTCTCATTGTCACCAGTCAAGAGGGCCCTCTGAAGGAGAGGGACAAACGTCTACAAGCACCTCCCAGACTTAGCATGGAACAGGGATGCTTCATGAAGAGGGATGGGCCTAAGAAGCTGAGAATGAGCCTTTCCTGCTAGGCTCTACAGAAAACACTCAGCATCCCCAAGCTTAGCTTTCACCTCCCACTGGCAGAAGGGACACAGGCTGCTCAGGGACTATCACCAGGGAGCCAGGTGGTCCACATCTTGGACTTCATCCTGCTGTGTAAAAAGGGATCACACAAGCATATTCCTGGATGCCCAGCAGTGTTATTTATAACAGAGAAAGGTCTGTGCTCACATAAATTCCTAAAAAAGGATGGGTTGAATGAATCTGATGACTTCATTTGACAATGTAGTTTTTTAAATAGTGTTTCTAAAAGAATATTATGGGATGCAGTGATGCACTCTCAAACAGTAAGTGCAAAGTCCCCAGATAAATTAATACGCACCATGATCCCAAC
Organism: Alexandromys fortis; assembly: GCF_014885135.2. Lineage (NCBI taxonomy): Eukaryota > Metazoa > Chordata > Mammalia > Rodentia > Cricetidae > Alexandromys > Alexandromys fortis. The sequence continues at coordinate 5,680,739 of NW_026067980.1, forward strand.
TTTTAAAACTGTATTGCATATAGGGCTGCAAGATGGCATTTGCTACCAAACCTGATGAGTTGGGCTCAGTCCCCAGGACTCACAGGATGGTAGGAGATAACCAACTCCTGTAAATTGCCTTCTGACCTCCACATACATGCCACAGCATGTGTGTACACATACACACATACATACAAACAAATAGAAATTTAAAAAATCATATGTGCTTATAGAAACTTAAAAGGCTGGCTTATAATACATACAGCATTTAGGAACATGTGGATGTCATAAGTTTGTGGACACAGAAGACAGCAACAGACCTCAAACCCGATGGCACAGCCTTTGCAAGCCTGCAAAGGAACTCCTTCCTTGGTTTCACTGCTGCCCTTCAGTGTGTCCGAAACAGTATCACTTTATTCTGTTCTGTATGTCTGAAATATTTTTGCAATGCAAACATTATAAAGAGGCATGAAGAATGACAGGAAGGCAACATGCCAAAACACAGCTGCTGTTTTGAGGTGGGTCCATCGAGTGTCTGACTCTTCACATTTCCCTAAGCTTCCACAGTGAACCCCTGTTCACCTTTCCTAGGGCACCATCACTGGGCTACTTACTCTTTTATGCCCAGCCCAGGCGCATTGGCTTCAGGCAGAGCTGAGTTCTTGTGTGGGGACACAGCTGGTCTCCTGCCAAAGCCTTCACGAGACATGGAGAACCCAGCTAGCTCCCCACTCACGCAATCTCTCAGCCGTTAGGATTTAAACCAGCAAACTGCAGAGGGCCATACTTCCTTTCCAAGCTCAGCCCACGCGCATCCTCTGACGTGAGAAGGGATTTGGAGGCGGCTGCCAGTACCCTGCAAATGGCTCTCAAAAATACACGCTGCCTCATGTTTTGTTTCTGAAATAGTCTGTGCTCTATGCTCTCCGGAAGCTGGAGGCTCAATTCAATTCATTGGAGGATCAATTCAAGTGGCGGAGAAATAAGACATCAATTATTTTGCCAACTATGGAGACATTCCTGTCCCAACTGAAGAACGATTCTTTGGTGACAGGTCATCCTCCCCTGGTCTTCAGGATCTTCTTAAAGGAGTGCTCGATGGACAGGCTTGGCCAGGGTCCACAAATGCCGGGGAATCACAGTGATTTAAGAGGTTGCTAGATAGTTTAGGCTAGCCTCAAACTCACAATTCTCCTGCCTCTGTCTCCTAAATGCTGGGACTGACTGCATATGTGTGCATGGACGCAAACATTCAGCTTGGTGGTTTACTTCTTAATCAATGGATAAATTTACCAGTGCAAACAGTTCCTAGCTTTTTACATACAAATGTGTTTCTTTAAAAGGGGTACTCCTTAGGGCTCTCTCTCTCTGTTTCTCTCTTGGTGTGTGTGCATGTCTGTCTGTCTCTGTTTTTCTTTTGGGGTGTGTGTGTGTGTCTGTCATCTGTCTCTGTCTCTAATTCTAGAACATTTACTAAAAGTGCCCTGTGTTCTCAGTATTAGGTGAGAACTGAGTGGGAACCTGACTACTGCCCCCTAAAAATGCCCATCCTCTAATCTCGAAACCTCTTGTTCAAAGCACACATGCCGTGGCCGTATTACCATGTAGGAAGTGGAATCAAAACTGACAAGTGCCTTTCTCACTTTCCTAACCCCTCATATCCTCCACCAGGAGCAACTAACTGAAAGCCCCCCTTCTCCCCCGACACTTTCCACTTACACACAGCAACAGGGTCAAAACAACTCTTCAGCTGGTTGTGACACTGCCTTAGTCCCTGCTTCAGAGGCAGGGGGCCTGAGTTACCAGGTCAATGGCCTCTTGGGGCGAAATTATGAACTATCCACAACAGAAGCAGCACCTCTTCAGGGCTGCTGCTGTGAGGGTTCTCCTGGACATCACCACTCGGATGCACGAAAACAAAGTCCTTTTAAGCAATCCAATGGAGAAAGACCACTTCCTCACCAGAGTAACTGATTCACTGCGCTCAGAGCTTAGATATCGTTGCATTTATGGTGAGACAGCTTCTCGTGGGTGGCTCCACCCACCACTTAATTCAGTTTAGCTCATCTGGGTGCACACGGAGTGGCAGATTTGAAGTGAAAACCTCTCTCCTGGCCATGCTCAGTTATGTCACACTTCCTGTCCCCTCTATATGACTCTAAGGTCAGTGGAACTTTCAACACACCTGTCTTATGCCCTATAATATTTTGTCTCTAATGTGAACAATTGTTATATGTGGCAGTAAATGGAGGAACTCCAACCTAGGTTCTGGAGATCTGCTTGCCAAGACTCAGACAAAAAGCCAAGTAAATCCGAAAGAAATGGCTGAACCCCTAAAATAGCCCCTTTAGTGAAATGGGTAGAATTTTCTTATATAAAATCTCATTACTGCGACAAAGCATGATGCATGAGTTGATCAAGATAAGAGGAAACATCTGAAATTGCACAGGGAGAATCATCATCTAGAAATGATTCATTAGCTGAAGCCTAGGTGACCTGAATAAGAAGACAAGGCAAAGGCAAATCAAATTTAAAATTGCCAGTAACCCTTTCTGCTCAAGGGTCAGCAGCTCTCTGATAAAACGCATCTGGAGACATGTATTTTTGAACATGAAATGCCATCTTGAAGCTGAGAAAACCGTCTGCTGATACAGGATCTTAGAAATGCCTGAATAAAAGTCCTGCCCAGCACCCAGGTGGCTAGAACCTTATCAGCATCCAAGGACACGGAAATGCATGAAGGCTAAAGACTTTGGAGATCTGGACAGTCTTTGGATTCTAAAAGTTTGACAAAATTAAACATATCCAAACAAGCAAAAAAAAAAAAAAAGTCTTATTGCTGATGAGAGAAGTTCCATAGCTTCACCTGTCAATAAGACAATATCCAATGAATAAAGAAAAGCCCAGAAGAATGGCTTTCTGTTTTGTTACCATGGCAACCGAGTAAACTAACCCAACTCCATCAATCTGATGGTGTAAAAGACTAGGATAGATAAGCACCATATGGTGAAATAAAGACACATCATTAGCAGTCAGCTCAAGATCATGCCACCAAGGCTGTTACATCAGGAAATTTGGAAATAATTAAAAATAGCTAAAAGAGCATTGTTCATATTGGCAAATAAATGGCATTAAATGAGAACCTAATAATTTATACTCAAAGAGCTTCCCATTTTCCACAATGATTTTAGAAGACCGATTGTCCAACCAAACGGAGAAGCTGAGGCACAGATAGTGGAAGTGGCTTGACCAAGGTTCCACTGCTAAATATTGGAGCCGTCATATATCATAGAATGCTTTCACGGTCTCTGTTGGAAACACCACAGTGTTACACGGATCTACGCTGCACGAAGGGTGAACCGCATGTCTAAGATGAATAACTAGGAGGACAGGAGGAACCTGGGGGCCTCAGCTTCCACTCTAGCTCCTAGCCTGGATAAGAAATGGAATACACTCTCAAGAAGGCTTCTCAATTGAGTCAGTCACAGGACCAGAGTCCATGAATAGGAAGTCATCAAAACGAAACATCTAGGAAATCCAAAGGACGTTTCCGACCTCTGACATCGCAAGCATTCAGCCACCACATCACTGAGCCTCTTCTGCAAGCTGTGCTTTTGCAGAAAAACGCAACGCAGTGGGTGTTTATTGGGCACTTAGCAGCTAGCAGGTATTACACTTGCCTTTCTCATCTTCACTGTCTTATTTGACTCCAAAGTCACACGGAGTCTTTTCAGCCTCATTTTCCAGATGAGGAATCACTCCACATGAATGCTGAGTCCAGAATCTTCACTAAGATCTGCTGAACCCAGAGCCACTCACTTTACCACGCTATTGCTATCAGAATCGTGTTCTAGCCTTTGGGCCAACCCGCGACTAGGATTTCCATCAAGTCACTGACTCCACCCACTTACCAAGGGAGAAACAACTGCTCTATCTTTTTGAACCAGCCTTTCAAACTGCACAGTGGGATTAATGTAGATTCTACCCAGATGCCTAAGTCTCTAATTCATTTTATAAGGGAAAAAAATATGTGGACAATAAACAAGTTGGCTTGACATTCAAGTTGGCTATACAACTGTCTCTAGTAAAATGGAGACGAGATAAAAACGGGAAAATCCTGCTGGTGACAACTCCACAGTCAGACGATGGTAACCCACTTTAAGTGTACTGCATGGTAACAAATTACATCCACGCTAAGAATAGAGCTGCCATGGTGTGCAGGGGAGGAGTGGGAGGTAGAAAGGACCAAACTTACACTTATGTCAAGACTGCATAGGCTGATGGCGTCTTCATCCTGAGCACTCTGCTTTCGCTTCCGCTGCAAAACAGATGGAAAAACAATTTAGACAGGACTGTGGGTCTGATCAGGAAAGAAAAGCACTCAAATAGTGCACGCAACCCTTCTCACTACCATCATCCACCCATAAGCTTCAGCCAAGGACACATGGTAGTCGGTTCAAGAACCATGGGGAATTAATAAGCTCTGAGGTGAGGTAATTGGTTTATATTATTATCATTCATGTCAACACTCTCTCTCTCTCTCTATCTCTCTCTCTCTCTCTCTCTCTCTCTCTTTTATTTAAATGTTTCCATATAACATTTAGAAATTTAGATAGTAGGGTCTAGTTCTGACTGACTTGGAAGAACAGATCAGAGAGGAAAGAAAATCTAATTTCCTTGGAAATACCTGTTCTAAATCTTGTACTGGGCCATGATGTAATCAAAGGCCACATTCTGGAAATAAACTTAAAACATTGTCTCCAACCTTTCCACTGAAAGTCATAAAAACTGACACTTAGGGATGGAGATAGGGTAGCTGGATAGTAGACATTTGCCTAGATCATAGAATTCGATCTCCAGAAACACACACACACACACACACACACATTTTAGAATCAGAAAAGTCATTATTCTACTACAGATATTTCAGATGAATTTATGGCAATACCACTAAATTAGATGCAGAAATATATGTTCCCCTTTATAAAGCACCAAAGACATCTATCTATAGACTACAAGAAAGCACAGCCAAGATATGCTCAGCGGTCTTCAGCATGCTCAGGTCTGACTGAGCCAAGTATTTCTGGGGTCCTCAAATCTGTAGTTATGCTGCTTAGAAGAAAAGCTGCTGGAAGACCAGGATGACTGGGGTGACGTCACGGGACTGTCTGGAGAGGTTTGGAGTCTGTAACACCAAAGGAGCCCACCTCCTTCTCATTCAGAACTCTGAATTTGCACAAAGGCAGGGCTTGGACAGCGACCAGAACTGCCCACGATCACTTGAACAAAGGCTTGCTGAGCAGGTATCTACTAGGTGCCAAGCTCCGTGTTTGCTTCTGGGAAGGCAGGGGTCGGCCATTCCCATGGCTAAAGGATGCACATCCATGCAAGAGAGACACAGCAAATATGATTTGCCCACTCTAGACCCCAGGGAAGTCATTTCACTTTTCTCAACTCCAAGGTTGGGATGGCAAGGTGGCGGTGACATCAGTCCTCAAGAAAGGAAAATAAATATATCCTTTTCCTGTGGTCCTGGGTGTCAAGCCCATGGCCTTATGAGCCTAGGTGAGCAGAGCAGAACACCAGTACACACCGTTGGTGCTCTGAGAGTAGGCTGGAGAGTCTGGAGTGCAGGGATGGAGGTCTTCTCAAGGGAGGATGCCCTCTATAGCAGTGAATAAAGCATCAGACAAGGATGGGGATGGACTGGGGTTTCTTTTTATAGAGCCAGCTACTAAGCTCTTGGCATCAGCATCTCAAGGATTCTGCGGCAGTCTGAGCCACTTCAGTGTGGAAGCTTAGAGGCCCCACAACTCCATTACTCTAGAGGACCACCCCCCCCCCCCCCCACACACACACACTTCAGCCTCCCAATCAGCTAAGGTTACAGGCATGTACTCCTGCATCCAGCCAATATGGTAACTTTTTGAGATGGGTATGGCAAGAAATAGGTCCCATGGTATAGGTTGATAAACTGAGGTTGGCAGGCAGAGATCAGCAATTTGCTGGAAGTTACACGCTATGCTATGATATTCCAAATTCAGGATTCTACTTCCAAACCCTTCACACTCAGTTGTCAGCATTGTGGCAAGGGTGCACATCTTACCCTCCACTGGGAATGTTTGGTGGGGTCTTCTACTTGGAATACTTGCCCTAAGAATGCACAGCAGGGCAAGAAGGCAGATGTGTGTCAACCAGAAACGTGCGCTAAGTCTAGCAACAGCTGCAGGGAGGTTCGGCTGCTTAGAGGAACCCAGGCCCTCCCCGAGTTTAGCTGTTCCTGCTTTGAGATATGCTGCAGTACAGAACCTGGGACCTTGATGGGGTGGAGCAGGAAGAAACTCAAGTGTCAGATATTATCTATAAAGCCAAAACAGCACTCACCAGGCCCGCCCACTGTGGGCACCACAGATGAGGCGTGTGGTATCAAGCCTGGAATAAAAGCAACACAGCCGTGTGACATGACTTGGAATTGTCAGGTCACCTATTTTGTGATGTACAAATTCTGTCCCTAAGGCCCTAAAGTATTTTGTCAGAGTACACAGTTCTCTACAGAGGCAGGCTGGTGAGGAGGACAGCAGAGGAGGCATCTTTTCTCACCAGCGCCTCTAGAACCCACATGTTACCCAGTATTGGAAGCTGGGACCCAGCCCCTAACCCTCGCCACCAACCCAGCTCTGACAGACATTTCCACAGGCTTCGAGAGTTAATTCTGGCCATCAGATGTCCTTTGGTAGCCCTTTCAATGATGCTAAAATCAGTTACTCTAAGAATTATCTTTTAAAACCCACATGGCGAGGCATGGTGGCACACGCCTTTAATTCCAGCACTTGCGAGGCAGAGGTAGGTGGAACTCTGTAAGTTCAAAGCCAGCATGGTCTACACAGTGGGTTCCAAGACAGCCAGGGCTACACAGTGAGACCCTGTCTCAAAACAAATACACAAACAGAAAGGAAGGAAGGAAGGAAGGAAGGAAGGAAGGAAGGAAGGAAGGAAGGAAGGAAGGAAGGAAGGAAGGAAGGAAGGAAGAGAAGAAAGAAAGTCACAGCACACATGAGGGCTGGGAGAGATGGCTCAGCAGTTAAGAGCACTGGCTGCTTAAATTTCAAGCATCCACATAGCTTACAACAGTCCCAGAGGATCCAACACCTCTGGCCTCGGCATGCACCAGGCACACATGTGCTATAAGACATACATGCAGACAAAACATTAACACATAAAATAATTTTTAGTTGTCGTTTTCTAAAGGAACCCCACACATGTTACTAAATAAAAGCTGCATGGATTTTGAGAGAAGGATTTCTTGTCAAGTCTCATTACACAGGAAGATGACTAGCCACTGCTGACAACAAACAAGCCAGAAGGATTTTTTGTTTTTATGTTTTTAATGATAGGGTCTCACTATGTGACCCTGACTGATCTGGGATTCACTATGTACACCAGGCTATCTCTAAGCTCTACATGTCCTGATTGCAAGCGAGTATCACCACAGCCAGCAAGAAGTTGGAAGCTGGAACTCTAAGTCCAAAGCAAAAACTTCACAAAGCATCATTTAGTCCTTGCTCAATCCCTTTCTGTTTGCTGAGCACTTCTGTATCAAAAGCTGCTCTGGGTCCTGGAAATCGGCATGGGCAAGGCATCTCCCTGATTACTAACTGGGAGCAAAAGGAAGCTAAAGGATTCACATTGTGGTCTCTACTGTGAATGAGCCAGGCAAGGCAGGGGTCAGATACTGGGTAATCTTTTGCTCTCTAGCGTTTGACTTTGTATGGACCTATGTGCCCATGTGTGCAGAGGTCACAGGCCAACATCGGGTATCTTCTTCAGTCACTTTCAATCTTCCAATTTTAGTATTTTTAATTATGGGGGGGGGGATATATGCAGGGCCCATAGTGGCCAGAGACACTGCATCTCCCTGAAACTGGGGTTATCGGAGGTTGTGAGACACCTGGGACTTGAACTCGGGTCCTCTGCAAGAGCAGTCTATGATCATAACAAGTGAACATCTCTGCAACCTTTCTACTGTTTGTTTGTTGAGACAGACACTGTCATAAACCTGAAGTTTGCTGGTTGGCTAGACTCATTACCCAGCAAACCCTAGGAATCTCTGTCTCCACAACCCAGAGCTGGATTACAGGCATGCGCTGCTGCACCTAGCTTTTATGTGGATGCTAAGAATGGGACTCGGGGCCTAGTGTTTGCATAGAACCTGGTATAAGACTGCCTGATTTCTGTAGCCTGCATCTTTTGAGAGGCTTTGTTCTCTTCACTGTAGCAGGACGAGACCACTTGTTCATCCCCAGCCTCCAACTCCAGAGAGAAACGAGTGAAAGGAGAGAAAGGACCACACGGGCACCCACTCCAGCTCAGTGGACCCTAGGAAGGAAGGTGTGCAGGGGAGCAGCCGCACAAACACACTCCAAACCTAACTAGGACGGGAGTTTCCCAAATAATCATGCTCATGACCAATTCATGGACGACAACACCAGCCAGAACCAAGCCGCAGAGATACCGAAGTTGAGCGACAGCACCTGTTACGGTCTAATCAGACCTATAACAAAGGTGACACTTCAGCCTATTAAACATTTACCATGTGTCTCTCGCAGACAGACTTATCTGAAGAAGCTCATTTGAGCCTGAAACCACACTATGAGGCAGGTGGGAACTAGAGAGTTCTCCGATTCTGCAAGCTCTGAGCGGCTAAGATTTGTCTAGGGTTTTATAATCAGCAAGTGGAGGGGCCTGAATCCAACCTAGGTCTGCATGACTCCATGCTAAGCAGTCCCTATCACTCATGGTGTCCTGCACCCAACCCTGGGAATGGCACATGTGACCTGCAGAGGGTACACAGTGTACAACAGGTGAGGACGACAGAGACACCGTGGTGACGACCTGGAGACCCTAGGACACTGTCCATACTGAGTTCTTTCTGGGGTCTTGTCAGGTTTCAAGCACTGGCGCTGCTGTCTCTGCCTGCTCTGGGGTCACAGTCACTTTCTGTAGGTCGTAAGCCACCAACAAATCAGCTGGGAGCATCTGAGCTGGAAGGTGATTGTGTGTTCAGATATTCACACACTTGCTCTGATGATTTCCAGCCAATTTTGGAGCCAGTCCCACCCTGCCACTTCTTCAGGTTTACTGAAGCGAGGGTGTCACCCACTTCCCTGTCAACTCTAAGAAAGCCGCTGGGGTAGGCCCAGCAACTGCGGGAGTCTCTCTCCAATTTCAGCACGTAGTTCTACGGGCTCCTCCCTGGTACCCTGTGCTGAGCAGATGGGGAAAAATTTCCAAATGGTGATTCAATAAACAAAGCAAAAGGAATGAAGGAAGAGGACCTGTGTTCTTGAGGGAACAACTCAACCCCTCCTGCCAACCACCTGGCCCAAATCAAATCAAAACCCCAACGCCAAGCTTCTTACTGTTCCGGTAAAAGAGAGCATTTTCCTTAGCAGAAGGGGCATGGCTTTTCCTTAAAAATACAAATCACAGTAGTGCAGACCTTGGCCCAAGTGGGGCCTTGGTGAGCTCCATGCCTCCCGCAGGAAGGAGGCTCTAATGTGCTCAAAGAAAGTCACTTCTCAGCCAAGCTGCTTGCCCGTGCCTAGTTCCTGAGCCGAAGGACGACATGATTTCTGTTCCTCTAAGCCTTGCCAGGGCTAAGAGGGGAAGAAGAGCAGCTGACTGCAGTCTTGAGTGAACAAAAAGGGCGCAGCCGTGCTCCCAACTGGGTGTGAAAAGTAAAAACAGCGACAGAAGAAACCGGGGACAATGGGCCTGGGGAGCATCTGATTTTAGTGCCTAGAGCCCACGGATTATAGTCTCTAGAAGCCCTTGGGTGCTGTAAAACCTTCTTCTTCAAACAGCAAATCACCACAGGCCTCTGCCTGTGTGAACACGCCACGGAGCAGAACCTTTCGCCCAGTTAGCTGTAGGGTGTCACGGCAAGGTGAGCAAATTCGGATGGGTCTGGCAACCTATGTTGGGGACCCGTGCCTATCATATCATCTCATAGCTTCTGCCATCACCTTTGCCCTTCATCTCCTGGGCCTGTTTTTATAATTACTGCCCCTTAGGCTGCCACAGGGCAGCTCCTTTCAGGCTTGGCCACCTTCAGATAGCCCAAGGCAGACATCCGAATTCCTTCGGTAAATGGCCCATGAACAACCTGTTTTTCTGTTGCTCTGTGGAAGACAGTTTATGAATAAGCACCGGGTACTGTCAACTGGTGGATTCTCAGAAGAGCTCATACTGGCCCAGGCTTGAATACATTAGCCTCCCTGTCCCAAATCTTGAACCTGCTGTGAAGGTGTGAGCCTTAGCTGCCAAGGAGAATCCCTATGGGTCTCCAACACAGAAAGGAAGGGAAACACACTAGAACTAGGAACCTACTAGGAGCCAATGACATGGCCCATTAGCTGTTTCTTCCCTCACTGTAAGTAAACACGGTGGATTCATTTGAAAGAGTGGGGTCTGAAGTCAGGGCTTTTATGGCATACAGAACAGGAAGCGGATTTTCTTTAGGACCAACCACTTGTCTTTCTGTCACACAGTGCTGATTTCTTCTTTGTCCTATCTGCTAAGACGTGTTTTCCTTTAGGTTAATATCTGAAAATGGCTTAAAAAATGCGTCTACATGCTTACTTAAAATAAGCCAGGCATAGATATTCATGCTGTATTCTTAGCACACAGGAGGCAACAGTAGCAGGGTAGAGCAAAGCAGCGGCAAGTTCAAGGCCACCTTGGACTACACAACACATACCATGTTTAAGGCCAGCTTGATCTACACAGCACACAGCAAGTTTAAGTCATATATATATATACATATATGTATGTATGTATGTATGTATGTATGTATGTATGTATATATGACCTGAGTTCAATCCCTGGGACCCATATGGTGGAAGAAATGATGTGACTCTGACAAGTTGTCCTCTGACCTCCACAGACACTCTGTGGCACATGAACACCCATGCACACCCATCCGAATACACACGCATGCACATAAAATAAAAAGTGTAAATTTAAAAAGTGGCTGGGATCTTTGTGACCATTTGACTCTGAGAGGCACTCAGGGTGCGGGTGAGAGGCGGGAGGGCTGTGGCACTGCAGAGATGGAGCCCTAGGCTGCAATCTAACTCTCTGAACTGCCCAGACCCCATGGTGTTTATCACAAGGTCCCTTGGATACCGTTAGTTGTGCTGGTGCAGGGTCCTTTCCACTCCTTTTCGAAGCTGAGAGCGAATGGTGAGTGTGACTTCACTTTAAATGGCTGAGATGAAATTGATCAGCATCAGAACAACCCTGTTATTTAACCACAGACTTTTCGATTAAATAAGATGACCAGAACAGCAAAAGCGTGCTGACGGAGAGGGCACAGCTCCTGACTTTGATTGATGTGGTTCAAACAGTGCCTGATTAGCCATTTATAATGACTCAGTTTGAACCAGATCTCAAGCTTTTTGATTATCTTCTCGCTGACAAACAGCCTTGGTGGTCCGAGAGGCTTTGATGCTGTGTCTTTCATCTGGGACTTCTTTCGGCAGAGATCAGCAGAAGGATTCTGTGTGCTTGTCCTTAGCTAGAACTTGACTTCGTCAACTTGTGTTTGTTTTGATCCACACGTACGGGGATCGAGGGGAGACCCTATTCCATTTAACACAGGGTTATTTTTTCCTCTTCCCCAATTTTCAGACACCCTCTCTTTTTTAGAATCCTAGAACCCAGGTTCCCCCTCCCCCACAGACTCTTATCTGATGCTCACACGGTAGAGTACCTGGAGCCTCAGGTGCCCTCTGAGCTGCTGGTCCATACAGTCTAACTGACGTGTTATGTAACTGTGCCCACACAGCACTGACGACAGTGTGCAGGTGCCTGATAGATCGCATAGGCAGAAATGGGGCATCTGCATCTCATTTTGCCATATACCTGCCATGGAGCCTCAGGGGTGGCTCTCACTGCCTTTCTCTGCCTGTTTTGCATCTGTAACAGCACTGGGAACCTGCTAGAACTGACCAGTATCTATTATGAGCAGTAGTAGCTGAGGCGAAGGCATCAGACTAAAACTCAAAATATCAAAAACGTTGAGAACTCCAGAAAATACAGAAGAAGTCTTGTCCCAGATCTGTCTCTGCCCAGGCTCAGGAATAAGTTAGGAGGAAGGGTTTGTGTCCACCACGATTTCCAACAATGAGCTATGACAAGAAGCACAGAACTGAGTTAGCCAGGACTTCTTCCCAGGCCTTCTAAATTATGGTGATTATTATGTTTCCACTGGCTCACAGGTGCTGGGGATTAGATTAACGATTAGATTAACCGCAACCTTAATTCATCACACTGCTACACTGCTCTCCAGGCTCTCTGGGTATCTGCTTTTCTCCTCAGCAATATTAACACTTGAAGTGATTGTGCACTGGGCTCCAATGCATGCTCGGCTCTCTTCACTTTCTTCTTCTTCTTCTTCTTCTTCTTCTTCTTCTTCTTCTTCTTCTTCTTCTTCTTCTTCTTCTTCTTCCTCCTCCTCCTCCTCCTCCTCCTCCTTTTTCCTTCTCCTTCTTCCTTCTCTTCCTCCTCCTCCTCCTCCTTCTCCTCCATCTCCTCCTTCTTTTAAAAAACACTTTCTAAAACTCCTTTTAAGATTTTTCACTAAAAAGCCAATAATGTCTCACTTTCCATAGAGTCAGTCTAAGGACCTGACTTCCACCCCAGGGACCCACATGGTGGAAGGAGAGAACCGACTCTCTCAAATTATCCTTTGACCTCCACACATGTTCCATGGGGCATGCAGCAAGCACACCCAATAAATACAGAATAAACAAAAACCTATAATTCATTGATAGAATCATTTGACATTTTAGTAATAAATATTAATTCAGACACACATACATGAGGGAGAGAGTGAGAGAGAACGGGAGAGAGAGAGAGAGAGAGAGAGAGAGAGAGAGAGAGAGAGAGAGAGAGAGAGAGAGAGAGGAAAAGTCTAGGAAATGTCTAAATAGTACCAAGGGAGGCACCTCCTATAGCCAGTGGCTGACTACCCAGCTAAATAATTCAGATCCAAACATGATTATCCACAGTAATACGGGAAGGTGAGTAGACCATGAGAATTCTTGGTTCTGTCGTCAGCTGTTTAGAAATGTTGCCCCCCTCCTGGGCTGGTGACTCCGTCCACCATAGTTCCCTACGGATTGATGAGCTGCCAACAGCCAAGTCTTTAGCCACGGGGACTCAAGGCTTCCTTCCACCCCTGGTGTCTGGGACCTGGATCCCTTGGGGCATTGGGCCCCACAAAGTAGAGATGAGGAGGGCTGTAGAAATGTGTGCCGGTTTCTAAACTGCCTTGGAGATCAGGACGTGGAAACACAAAAAGGTTGGGGCTGGGTGTGCTCGGTGGTAGAGCATGCCCGAGGCCCTGGTTCGATTCCTAGCACTAATAAGCAACCAAGTCCCTTGCTGACATACCAGGTGCCATCAAATATGACAAAACTCCCAGTCTAAGAGGCAGCTGAAGTTGGTTTCTTTACAGCGCATTTGGCCACCTAAGTAGCTCCTTCCTCCCCTCTGAATGAGTTACTTTTCTTGTTGTTGTGGTCGAACTCCTGACAGCAGAAATTTATGGAAGGAAGGTTTGTTCTGAAGATTCAGTCTGCCATGGTGGAGAAAGGTTGTCAGCAGGAGCTTGAGGCAGCTGGTCACACTGCATCCGCGGCCAGGACCCCAACCCAAGTCACGATGCAGCCCACATTTTTAGGGTGAATCTCTACCCCAATCAAATACCTCAGACACACTCAGAGATTTGTGTCCATGGTGACTCTAAATCCTATCGAGTTGACAATCAAGATTAACCGTCTTGCTCTTTCTCCTTCCCTTTGCTGGGCCAGTAGGGTCTACCAAGAAGCAATTTGTAGAGCCAGGCATGGTGGGGCACACCTTTACTCTCAGAACTTGGGAGGCAGAAGAAGGTGGATCTCTGTGAGCTCAAAGCCAGTCGAGTTCTACATAGAAATTTTCAGGCCTGCAAGGTCATGGGTTGTGGGATAGGAATCCATTAGTGGATGGGGGATGTAGCTCAGTGCTTGTCTGACATGCACGAGGCCCTAGGTTCAAACACCAGCACTGCGGAAACCAGTTATGATGGTACACAGGTTCAAGTACGTAGTCAACTCAGACCAGGCTGCGAGACACCACCCCATCCCTCACCCTGCAAAAGGGTAGAGACCCATTGTGCTAGCCTTGGGGCAGCACAGCCCGAGCCACAGTTCTATGCGAGCCTGGGCTATACTGTTTCAAACAAAGTGAACTATGTTTTGGGTACTTTCCACATAATACATATCAGATTTAAAGAGTTCAAATGACTCAAGTTCGGTGGCTCGGTAGATATTTGATGTGGGAATGATTTCTTACTAATAAAGAAACTGCCTTGGCCCATTTTATTGGATAGAAAATTAGGTAGGCGGAGTATACAGAAGAGAATTCTGGGAGAAAGAAGGTTAGAGGAAGAGTCGCCATGATGCTCCCACTCCAGACAGACGCAGGTTAAGATCCTCTCTGGTAAGCCAGCTCATGGGCTACACAGAATATTAGAAATGGGTTAGAACAATATGTAAGAGCTAGCCAATAAGAAACTGGACCTAGCCGGGCCAGGCAGTGTTTGAAAGAATACAGTTTCCGTGTAATTATTTCTGGGTATAAGCTAGCCATGCGGGCGGCCGGGTGCCGGGGACGCAGCCCTGCCGCTCCTATTTCAACAGATGGCGCCCAACGTGGGGCTAAATCCACTTAAAAACCTGAGAAGGCTTAAAAATAAGGGAAACAGAGTTTAACACAGATTTTTGCTGTTTTGTTGGTGACATGCTGTAGAGAGATTCCTGATTCAGCAACAGCAGCAGAGAAAAAAAGCTGCGTCATTTTAAAGCGCGGCTTCCTGGTGCTATGCTGCCAGCGTGAACTCTGGCTTTAAAGCATTTCAAGGCTTTTATGGGACTGGATGTTTCTGTTCCCACTTGGGATCGGAGGAGATTGCTCTGAGACCTGCCGATGGCTCAGCGTTCCCTGCCTACACCTGGGCAGATGGCGGAATCAGGCTTAGGCAGGCGGAAGAGCATGGCGGATTCCTGCTGCCATACAGAGACGCGTTTTCAGACTGCGCAGTGCTCTGCGTGTCAGATTTGGCTGTAACTTGGATAAAAAGAGTTTCTGTGCTGCACACTCAGTCTCAAAATTAAATTGCTGATTGCGGCTCCAATGTAAACTGCTGTTTGCCTGTAACTGTGCTCAGCTCAAAAGCACCAAATGACTCTGAGGCAGGAGCGGCTGCTCCTTGCTGAACTGTGCTGATCTCAGGCAGGAACTACCGTAATTACCTTAAAACCGTGCAGTTAAGGTTTAGACTGGGCAGGACACAGGCAGTACCGTATTACCTATACATGGTGCAACTTAAGTTTTTAAGAAATGCTTAACATTTTAAGAAATGCTCCTGGATAATAAAAAAAAAAATACAGATTCACAGTAAAACAGATTCAGACACCGTTGGATGAATGTACGTAGGCTTGGGGAAAAAAAGAGAATATAAAGAATAAAGTTAATGTCTTAAAAAGAAAAAGGGTAAAGTCTTTAAAGAGACAGAGTACAGAAGTACAGATAGTTATAGATTAAGAGAAATAAAGAAAAATAAGCCACGTAAAAATGAAAAATTCACAGAGAGTCTGGATTATGTACATTGTGTTTTCTTTAAAATTTTTGACTGTGAAGGAGCTAAGTACAAAGAGACATTTTATTATATGGGCTGCTAAGCTGAACCTGCACATATGTTCTAAAGGTATCTTGACTTCAAAATTTGGATCTAAGGATATGATGCTTTGGAGAGGGTCTTCTTTTGTTTCCACAGAGGATGTGACCCTATGGATTGCATCTATCCCGGTATGGTATGATAGACCACGCCCTCCTGAAAGGTTGCTGTGAACACCCTCAAAAAATTACTTCACTCAACTGCCAACCGAGATGAACCTGACACACAGGTTACACCCTAAATGATCTGATTAACAGTGCCCCCATTCAGCAGGAAGCAGTTTGGAGAGAAAAAACTACGCCCATGTTCCCAAATATTGTTTATAAATGTTCTTTTACATTTAAAGGGGGATATGATATAGATATGAATAATTTGCATTGGTATGGATTTTAAGGTCAATTTTGTTATATGTATATGTATTTTTGAACTTGATTAAGGTATTGTGATTATGTAGTTCACTTAAAATGTAATGTATAATTAGGAAATATAGGTTGTTAATGGATAATCATTGCTAATAGTTAAGCTTGTAGTCATGTTAGTTAGATTTTCTAGATATATAGAGATATATTTCAATTAGATAGGCATTCTTCATATCTTTCAAAGACTGCAGAATATGGCATTTAAAATATTTTAATAACTTAGGACTTTTCATGACAAGGAGACACGTCTGCTCCTGGCAGCACCAGCTACTTCAAGAGGAAGATGGGCATCGAAGAGGATCCTTATGGAGTTGGATAGTCATTTGGGCAAGAAACTGCTCTTGCCTGGACTGTTGCATAAACTGGACACAGAGAACCCTCAGAGAGAGGACTGCTGAACTTGCCTAAAGGTGAGATGGTCTTTCGGGGTTCCTGATTCATGAAAGAGTCTACAAGACATTCTACAGAACACAGCAGAAAGTGACTGAACTGTCTTTAAAATTTCCTGCTTCATGGAAATGTATCTGGATACCATGGGCCTGTAGGCCGAAGATGGATGCCCCAACGGTACAGAGGAACTTTGGGTGACTGTCCAGGCAGCGAGATGTCTCTGTCATTTCTAGAGTTTTCTTATTTCTTGTTTACTTAGATAATATTATATCCTTCTGGAGTCTTTGATGGAGTTGAAGAATAAATAGTTATAGTTTTCCTTAGTTATGATAAGAGATAAAATAGATATAAATATTGTAACTGTAATTCTTACTTGATAACTGTTTTGTTATATGTAATTTTACTATGCTAAAGTTAAAGCCTTTCTTTTTTGTTTAAACGGAAAAAGGGGAAATGATGTGGGAATGATTTCTTACTAATAAAGAAACTGCCTTGGCCCATTTTATTGGATAGAAAATTAGGTAGGCGGAGTATACAGAAGAGAATTCTGGGAGAAAGAAGGTTAGAGGAGGAGTCGCCATGATGCTCCCACTCCAGACAGATGCAGGTTAAGATCCTCTCTGGTAAGCCAGCTCATGGGCTACACAGAATATTAGAAATGGGTTAGAACAATATGTAAGAGCTAGCCAATAAGAAACTGGACCTAGCCAGGCCAGGCAGTGTTTGAAAGAATACAGTTTCCGTGTAATTATTTCTGGGTATAAACTAGCCATGCGGGCGGCGGGGTGCTGGGGATGCAGCCCTGCCGCTCTTATTTCAACAGATATTGGCACAAAGCAAGAACTTTGGACCAGATCCAACAGCTTGAATAGCAGCATATCCCGCTGAACCACATGCCCAGACTTCAGACTTCCATAGGCCAGAAAATAACTGAGCGTTATAGCCATTAGGCACAGCCTGTGACGGACTGGAGTTGGCAGATAAAAAGGGGACAAGTATGAGAAAGGGTCCCAGCCTGTGACATACACTGGAGTTACATGGTCATGCTTGACCACTCTGGGCCCTGGTTTCATACCTGAGGATGAAACAGACTGGGGTGGGCTTAGCAGCAAATCTTCATGATTAGAAACTGAGGCACAGGACAACCCTGTTCTCTAAAGCCACCGACCTCAACTTTTTTATGAAACCTTGCCAGGACATGACAGGGCCACTGGAGAAACAATGCCCTGAGCAGCTATATGTCCCTTCTGTCTGGAGGCCCTTTTCCATTCTTCCTGGAGTTTGTGGGCACACTGAGCCCTTCCTCCACTTTCGCCACAGAGGTCCGCATGACAGCCGACAGCCCTTCGGACACGAGTGATAACTGACTGCCACACTATCGTTCTTGCTGCTTCTCTGTAGACCAGGTGAGCAACACTCTCCAGTGTGGAAACACCGAAGACTGTTGGCCCCTTGTGGAGCAGGCTCTGGCCAGGTTGGTGCACAGGAGCCCAGGGTGGGGGGTCTCTGCCTCAGCACAGCCCAGGGCTGCTCCTGAGGCTCCAGCTGCCTCCAAGGATCCTGTTGGCAAGGAAGCTCTCTGCTCCCCTGCCGCACACTCTGGTTCCACACCCCTACTCACTTGCTATGTGCAGGCCAGATGGGGACGGAATTTATGAGGGATTCTCCTGACTCAGTGTCTTGAGTGCTAGGGTCGCAACAGGGCAGCATCATAGCTGGATGAACTCCTGTTCCTGAGAAGGGTGCTGATTACCACAGGAGTCTTCCTTACAGCTTTCTTCCACACTGACTGAGAGGAAGGATGGACTGTCAGCCTTGTATGAACTGCCTAGTTTTTGTTGTCTGTTTGTCTTTGGTTTTGCTTTTTGGTGTGTGTGTGTATGTGTGTGTGTGTGTGTGTGTGTGTGTTTGGAAGACACCTATTTCTGATCAGCTAACGCTTACCTTCTTCTCAGGTGCAAGGAATTATGTCCCTATTAAGACATAATGACCCAGGCTTTAGAGGACTGCAAGGGCCTCGCAACCAAACAAACAAACAAACAAACAAAAAACGCGAGTGCAGGAAGGGTTTATTGGGCTTACACTTCCAGGTCACAGTCCATCACTGAGGAAAATCAGGGAAGGATTTCAAGGCTTCTGCATGTGACAGGAAGGAATATGGCTTGCTGGCTCCCTCATAGGTGAATGCTTAGCTGGGTTACGGATTCAGCTGAAGACCACCTGCCTCGGGATGGTGCTGCTACCAGCAGTGCGCCCTCCGCCCTCCTGATGGATTAGTCAAGACAGCCTCCCAGAGGCTTGCTAACAGCACCATCAGGACTTTTCCTGTCCGATGACTCCAGGCGGCGTCAAGCTAACAATTAAAGCTAATTAGGAGGCCTGGTATCTTTATTTGGGGCTCCAGTAAAGCGGATCCCAGGAGAAAGATGGAGGGCTAAGCTATCTGCCTGGAAGAGTTCCATGGAAGAACTGGTGAGCATGCAAGGGGGGTGGCAGGAAGGAGGAAAGTGAGTGTAGTCAGTAGGTCACAGCCATGGCTAGCCAGAGTCCCACCATGGGGGGGACCCCCTGAGAGAGCTTACAAAACACAGTCTCCACTAGGAATGAGGAGGCGGGGTGGTCAAATACAATTCCTCCTTGGGATAGCAGCTGCCTTGGATGGTACTCTTAAGTAGAAGGAAGTAAAAAGACGAACAGGAAACTCTAAAGAAGGTATCTGGATTGGTATATGCCACACGGGTGATACCTCTGCAGGGGAGTTTTGTTCACTGTGCTGACATTTCATGACATCTTCACAATAACCCACAACCCACTACACCATCCTTCACTCAACAGACAACCACATGATAAGAAATCATTGTTCCTTCCATCCATCGCCATCCTGAATCCATCCAGGAGAAAGGCTCACAGGGAGGCTACCTCGTTCTAATGTTTACCAACCTGTCTCCCATCTGGGCACAAAGAGGCATCTAGATAAAGTTTAATAACAGTGTTTAGGAATATTTATTTACTTTAATAGTTACATTCTATTGACAGCAAGCATACTGGATGTTTGTTTATCTTAGTAATATAAACGTCGACAAATATCAGAGGAAACCATATCGTCTTGTAGAAAATCATCATGCCCATCTCAACGTTAAGGGCTATAGCTAAGGTGACTCGCCGTCACGGCTCTAGCAACATTTTGTAAGTCGCCAAAGTCACTGGAAATGCCCCGTGCATGTGGCAGCACAGGTGAGCACCTTCCTCCCCTTCTCCCCTGGAACGGCTCAACGGGGCCTCCTCCTTTGCCTCGTCTGCCCAGTCACGGATTAAAAATGAAATTCCTATCTAATAGGCCTAACTTTAGCCACAGGAAATGGGAGTGCTTGGGAGACCCAAGGCACTAGCCATGCTTTGTTTGAGGATGGGCCCTTTATCTTCCCTCAACCGTCTTCCTTCTCCCTGTGGGAGGAGCGGGTGCGGCTGCTCAGCTGAGCCCGTGGGGAGCCAGGCCTGCTTGCTCTGCTCCCTAGTTGGTCTCACAGGCTACTTTCAACTATTTTGTTGTTGAAGATTTATGTCCTGGCTCACAATCTTACATGCTGTCAGAACGAAGCAATGCCCACATTTGGCTGCAGCCTAGCCGGTGCTGTGATGAGGAGATTGAAGACCTTCTCTGTTGCCACCATCTGGACACCCTGACGGCACACGTGAGATGCTTTCTCAAAACCTCCATCCAGATATTTCTCCAGCTTTACTGCAACACAACTTTCTGAGGCCTGGGCTATTCATTTTTAGCAGACACTTCCAAGTCATAATGATGTTCCCTTTTGCTGGCCTGATATATACATTTTAAAATTAAACCAATTAGTGAACAGATATTGCCTGGGTTATGATTTATTTTTAAGGCTGGCATCCTAGCCATGTAGCAATAGCCAGTTGGTTTTCCCTCTGGCTCAGTTTCTCTATCTAAGTTCAGGGAGTTGAGTCAGACAACCTCTCGCACTTCCTTCTCGTGTGATAACATGTGGCCAAGGACACTGCTGGCTGGGGGAGGAAAGTGACTATGAGAATGACAGAGATTGGGAAGCACTTTCGAGAAACGTCAGAGGTTCTCCACTTGCCTCGGAACTGGAGATTACAACAACCCTTCTACCAGCTGTGTGTGTGTTTATGTGCAATGAACAGACCACAAAAAGTACATCTGTTTACAGCAGATCTGGAAACGAGACCCTGCATCCCCTTGCAGCCACACCCACAAGCATTCATGCTGAAGTTGGAAACTTCCACTACCCTGCTTGTATCGGTGAAGAGACACAGAGATAGTTCAGGCCAAACGGGCTCGAAACTTGCCAGGAGTAGAGCAAAGTGAAAATACAGAGATTCTGGCCAGTTCTTGACACGCTTGTCCTTTCTGGCACGTGTGCCGTCTCTGACACACATGCTGTTCCCGACACGCGTGTCGCTTAAGGCACACGTGTGTCTTTTATGGCACACGTGTCCTTTCTGACACATGTGCCGTTCCTGACACGTGTGTCACACGTGTCCCCTCTGACACATGTGCCGTTCCTGACACGCGTGCCGTTCCTGGCACATGTGTCCCCTCTGGCACATGTGCCATTCCTGACACGCGTGCCGTTCCTGACACGGGTGTCCTTTCTGACACATGTGCCGTTCCTGACACACATGTCTTTTCTGGCACACGTGTCCCCTCTGACACGTGTGCCGTTCCTGACACGTGTGCCGTTCCTGACACGTGTGTCCTTTCTGACACACGCACACGTGTCCCTCTGACACATGTGCCGTTCCTGGCACGTGCGCCGTTCCCGACACGTGTGTCTTTTCTGGCACACGTGTCCCCTCTGACACATGTGCCGTTCCCGACACATGTGCTGTTCCTGACACGCGTGCCGTTTTTTGCAGGCGTGCCGTTCCCAGCATGCGTGCTGTTCTTGACAGGTGTGCCGTTCCTGACACGCGTGCTGTTCCTGACACGCGTGACGCTTCCGGCACATGTGTCTTTTCTGGCGCGTGGCGCGCATGTCGTTTCTGGCATGTGTGTCGTTCCTGACACGCGTGCCCTTTATGGCACACTGCCGTTCCTGGCACGCGTGTCTTTTCTGACACACGTGCCGTTCCCGACACACATGTCGCTTTCTGGCACGTGTGTGGCCTCCTGGCATCCGCCTCGTTCCTGACACACGTGTCCCTTCCTGACATGCATGTCGTTTCTGATACACACGTGTCGTTTCTGACACACGTGCCGCTCCTGACACGCATGTCCTTTCTGGCACATAAGATTGTGAGCCAGGACATAAATCTTCAACAACAAAATGATGTTTGAAGACAACTAAAGTAGAACAAACTAAGTGCATGACCTTCCTGGGAGGAGGACCCAGTGAGGCTACATGGTTGCAGGTTGGTGAAGATGACCCTGCTTTCAGACTCACAGAAGCCTCAATGCCTCAGACCAGACCTTTTCCCAAACCCCAGCTCATGTCAGGCAATAGAAGACGCACGATTTATTCTTTAGCAAGGGCACCGGAGACCAGCTCATGGGGAAATTTCTATCTAAAAGAAATAATATCTTAACAATTTTTTATTCCAGAAAACCAGAATAGAGAACCTATTTCTATGTGTACATGTGTGTCTGCACCCACGCACAAACACATACACACACATGCACATACACGCATACACATGCAAGTTACCTACAATTCAGAGTCTGCATCTATGCCCCAAGGTGGGAAGAGAAGTGAGGTGCTAGAGGGAGGGGTGAAAACAGGATGCTTCTCATGCCTGCATATTGGCAAAATTTGCCTGACCACACAAAGGTAGAGAGGCAGAGTCTCTCACACAAAGCTGGAAGAGGAGCAGAGATGGTGGGGCCACTCTCAGCTTCCAGTGAAGCTGCAGATGTGATGTGTCAGCAGCTGCCCAGCACCCCACCCTTAGAGACATATGCTACCGTTAGCCTTGCCTATGGTCACGCAGAGACCTGGCCACGATGTGTTTAAAAAGCAAGACTAGAAAAGCAGAAATGTCCATCAGTAGGAAGTAGTGTGCAAGACAGTACTGACACGTGTGTCAGTCAAAACTGATCTATCAACCGATCGCCTTCTCACGCACAACTACACCAAGCCACACAATCAATTCCAGCACCGCTGGCTCATGCAATCTACCTGACTCAACACAGAAGGGCTGAGCCCACAGCGACCCAACCAGAACCACAAACACACAGAGCTTCCCATTTCTGCATCAGAGATCTTGGCTTTTGTTTTTCTTGTTGTTTTGTTTGTTTGTTTTAATTTATGATTTCTTTCTACTTTTCAAACTTACTGAGAGCTCCCAATGAACTTTAGCTTATGTGGATAATATCCATCTGTGGTCACGGTGTGAAAAAATGAACACTCAGACTGGGAATGCAGTTCAGTGGACAGCCCCTGACTCGTTTGCACGAAGCTCTAGGTACCACCTAGCATAAAACTGGGCAGTGTTGTAATCCTGGCACTTAGAAAGTATACCAAGAGGACCAGACAGCAGCTACACTGGGGACTTTGTCACTGGAAGCCTACCAGAGACAGAGAAAGGAAAACTTAGACACTCGAGAAGCATCCATTCTTCCAATGAATGGAGTGTTGACTTGTTTATTGAACACATATTTGGACACAATTTAACTGCATCTTCCTCACTTTGTGTTTGGCCAACTCTCCTTTCTGCCGCCTATCCAAAGACGCTGCATTCCCAGACCTGCTCCTGGGTCCATCCGCTGGGACACTCCATTCTGGACAACACACAGCAAGAAAGCCTGCTTTCTAGTTAGCCCTGTGTTGCTTCCCTCTGTGGCTTGGCAGTCCCTAGGGGTCCTAATATCAGAGTTTCTGACTGTCCTGCAGAGATGTCATTCACGCAGATACAATCATGTTATTTCCACTTCCTTTAAACCATCTATGGCTCAAAGACTTCAATCTGCCATCTACCCAATCAGGTTTGTGTCTAAAATCTGGTACTGTCCCATTTTACACACTGAGTCTTCTGTCATTCTGTCACCCCTGGGTGCCTATAGTAACACCTGTCACAAATCCCCAAACCTATTGTCATACACTCATGCCTTAGCCCCAAGGTCTCCTGTTCATCTTTTATGACTCAATCTGAGGGTTCCCTAATCTAGAAACTCTCCCTGATTCACCCTCAATGTTTTCTATTTTTATTTTTTAGGTATTTATTTATGTATTTATATATTTTTGGGTTTTCAAGACAGGGTTTCTCTGAATAGCTTTGGTGCCTGTCCTGGAACTAGCTCTTGTCACCAGGCTAGTCTCAAACTGACAGAGATCCGCCTGCTTCTGCCTCTCGAGTGCTGGGATTAAAGATGTGCACCACCACCACCCAGTTTAGATATTTATTTTCTAAATAGGTATTCAAATGCATAATAGGGGTGTTGGGGCATTTTATTCATCATTGAGGATTTCCCCTCCCCCAGGGGAAAGGTGAGACGGTTTAATGCAGCCCAGGGTGGCTTTGAACTCATCATTGCCCAGCCTCTGACTCTGGGATTACAGGTGTGAGACAGAGACCTGGCACACAATGATAGGCACCCCTCTTTCCTACTGCAGCCATCTCCTCCTCTCCTGGGAGACAACCTCTGCCATGAGTTCCTTCCAGATTTTTCCAGAGTTGCCTCAACATAGAGAAGCAAGCATTTCACCCAAATGGCGACAAGCCTTCTACTGTATCTTGAAAGCGTCCCATGCCACCAAACCACCAAAGCAACACAAATGGCTTCATCTCGTCAGTAGCTGCAAAGTCTTTCTTTTTAATGGTTTTGGTTTTTCAAAACAGGGTTCCTCGGTGTAGCCCCCCGGCTGCCCTGGAACTTGTTCTGTAGACCAGGCTGGCCTCAAACTCAGAAATCCACCTTCGTCTGCCTCCCGAGTACAGTGATTAAAGGTGTGCTCCATGCATCGATTCAAATTTACATTTTAATTCAATAAAATGAAGAGGGGAAAAAATGAGCTCTGGTCCTTAGCTGCACTAGCCAATTTCAAGTGGTCAGTGCCACCTGTGGCCACTGCCCTCCATCTGAGACAGGACAGGTTCTCCAGGTGGTACCACGCTAGACTTGAACTGGTCTCTCTGATGACCCATGTGCAGTGACCAGACATTTAAATTGTGGTTGGTCTCAGTTGACCTGAAAGACTCTGCGTGTGTGTTTGTGTGTGTTTATATTTTTTTAAAGATTTACTTATTTCTTTATTATGCATATAGTGTTGGCACCAGATCTCATTACAGATGGTTGTGAGCCACCATGTGGTTGCTGGGAATTGAACTCAGGACCTCTGGAAGAGAAGCCAGTGCTCTTAACCTGTGAGCCATCTCTCCAGCCCGTGTATTTATAGTTTTTACAGCAATTAAAATCAAAATGCTACTACTATTTGGGTATATTGAGTTAATATCATGAAAATCAATCTCTGTTTTTACTTTTTTTCTTTAACCTGGTTACTGAAACATGTAGAATCGTGTTCCAGTATGAAACACGTAGTTTTGTAGTTTGTGCTGTTTCCGTGGGGCTGCGCTGTGCCCCAGTGTACAGTGCACCCAGAGACAGACACTTTATGGCGTGATTCCCTTCTCATAGGAATGACTGCAATCCATGTAACTGTGAAGCGAAACAAACTCTCCCAGTCTTTCTCCTCTGTTCCTTCCCTTGCCCCCCGCGGACAGGCTGAGCAGGGAACTCAGAGAGAGCCTCAGGGACTCTGCTGGCCAAGACTCAGGCTGCAATGAGCCAGCACACTCCCCACCTGGGCGGCCACAGGCAGGAAGCAGTGGCATTGCTGACTCCCAAGGAGGGGCTGATTTCCTGGTGGCTGTGGAAACAATCTACCAGAAAACAAAGTACCTTCAAAAGGAACACAAGCATGGCTTCAAGTAAGACTTCCAGGACTCTGCAGGGCCCAGCTCCCCCGTACTCTGGGCCATCATCTCCACTTTTGCCCTGGGTTTGACCTGGTTTCAACACAGGTCCCCAACTCAGGAGGCTCTGGCTGCAGCTCTAGCTGAGGCCAGAGAAAGAGCAGTCAGGGCTCCACCTTAAGGATCTCACAGCATGATGGTTGTGCAGCTGAGAGATGCTTCAGCCATCAGTGTCTTTGACTTGGGAAATGAAAGGACAAGAAAACTCATTTTTGGAGAATGGCCCATGAAGCTGATAGTCCAGGACAGGCACTGTATTCTAAAAGGCAGTAAGGTCTAACTTCAAGGGCCGGCAAAACAGCTCAGCAAGTGAATGCTTACAGCCAAGGTTGGCAACCTGAATTCGAGCTCCAGAACCCACATGGTGGAAGGTGAGAACCCAACTCCCAAAAGTTGTCCTCTGACGTTCCTACATGGTATAGAAAGGTGTATGTGTACACACGTACACACACACACACACGTTTGTAAACTTTTTTAAATCTAATCTCATTTGTGCATAAACCACCTGAGTGGGAAAATACTACTAATTATTACTATTATGTTAATTATTAATAACAGCAATTGCTATTATTATCATCTGTGTGCCTTTGGGCAAGAGATCTCTGTTGTGTAATCAATGGAATAAGATTTGGTGAGATGTTCAGTGGGGAAGCCTGGACCTTAACCACACGAATGAGGTCTTATCACCCCTCCTCATCCACGTTGTCTGCCTCTTTTGGAACACACCTGCTGGACAGTTAATACACACTGGAGTCTAAACCGGACATCAGCACTGACTCACAGAACACCTCGTCTACTGGACAGATTTCTTTGGAGGCAGAAGTAAAGGGAGTGGCTGGGTGAATCACCGGAGCAGAGCTCTTCCCTCAGGGCGGAAACGCTCATAACCACGTGCAATTTTCTGTGGAAAACACCCCAGGGTGCACGAGGCCTCATGAGGTCAGAGGGCTAACGATTTACAGAAACCCTGGCAGGACGAGCACCTTAGCTCATGGGGCTACTTGAAGAGTTAGCACCCAGAGTGGCTTCTCCCCCATGCGCCCGTGTGCCCCTGGCACTTAGACGCGTTCACTGCCCTTCGTGTCTCCACCTGTGCCCCGACACCAAGACTTGATCACCTCTCCTTTCTCGTATCAGGATATTATAAGCACGCTGCAGGCCAGTCTGCCCGACAGTGTGGACGTGGAGGACAGGGTGGAGCAGACATCTCCAGGCAGGTCTCGGGCAGTCCCCACAGACTTGCATCGATCACTTATTTATTGTGGTCTGAGACGTGCCGGGCTTCGGTTAGATGCCCTCACCCTCTGCATCATGGACTCCAACCCCGCTACAACAGAAGGTTCTACATAGAAATCGACAAATGTGACCCCTCAGTCTGGACCTGTGACTACTCTGGCCAAGGGAGTGTGGGTGGAAGGGACAATTCCAGGCTCAGACACTGTAATGGCCAATTTTAATTGTCAGCTTAATGCGATCTAAAATCACTCGGGAAGGGAGTCTCAATGAAGGGCCAGCTAAATCTGGTTGACCTATGGCACGTCTATAGAGATTGTCTTGATTACGGTAACATTGGGAAGAGCCAGCCCACTGTGGGTGGCACCATTCTCTATTAAAAAGGAGAAAGTCAGGTGAGTGTAAGCATAGATGCATTCTGTTTTTGCCTGTGGATGTGACTACTATTTCAAGTCCCTGCCACCTTGATTTCCCCGCAGCGATAGACCACAGCCTGAACTCTGAGCAGAAGTGAACCCTCTCTCCCTGGGCTGCTTTCATCAGGGTGTTCTGTCCGGCAACAGGAGAGGAAGCCAGGTCAGATCCCAAAAGACAGAGTGCACCTCAGTGTGTTCCTCTGGACAGGAGAAGACTCCGCACGTGACCCTCCCCAGAGCAGACAGACTCCTAGCCAGCCTGCCTCTCAGGAGGAGAACAAAGTTTGTGTCCGTCTGCCTCAGAGGCTGGGAATGGCTGTTACCCAGCACTGAACGAGGCACCCCTTGGCTCCTCTCTCCCATCTCACGAAGGTAGGGTTTTACAAACTGGGCCATTCTGTGGCTTTCTTCTCACTTCCTCTCCAGGCTGGTAATAGCCCATTCAAAGAAGACAGCAGGGGGTCACAGGGTTGAACATTTGGTCTGAACACCTGGTACAGAAGCAAGAACCAAGCTGCTTCTTAGGGTGGGGGTGATGGGTCAGAACTGGCTGACTGTCCCATGAAGTAAGCAGAGTCAACAATCACAGCCAACGTTAGGGGAAGAGGCGGGGCCTGTGGAAGGAGGGATAACCCCAACAGGATTAGCACTAAAGAGGTGAGGGCTGAGCCAGGCATGAGACAACCACACTAGGGATGAGGAGAAGGCAGGACGTGGATGAAGTTATCCAGAAGGCAGGTGGGCACAGCCAGGCAGCCAGAGTCTCTTTCCTGAACTCTTCACCACAGCAGGGGGCCACCTGGAGCTCAGCCATGGTGAGGCCCCTCAAGGGGAGGACACCAACCCCAGTGTGTTGGAGAAGCACTACAGACCAGACGGAGTGTGCCCGTCTCTATTAATCATATTGTTTCTTAGCAAAGAAGGCTGTGATTCAGGACCATTAAAGTCACACAACGAAGCTAAGGTTTAAGAATAAAAAAAAACACTATACCAAAAGGAGAAAAAAATTCCTAAGTGACAATTTAAAGAACAGTGTGTAAAAAAATAACAGTCCAGGTAGGGTGCGGATGTGGATTTGGAAGGACACAGGCCCATTTCATGTTTCTCTTTTCTCCAGATCAGTCGTTGATCGCAGCGAACAAGTCCTGAGCATTAGTGTTTGAAAGGCTTAGGAGTAATTTTATCAACTTTGCATAGGCCTGATCCTCATCCCCATTCTGCAGGTGAGGCAACTGAGGTCCAGAGAGATGAAAAACTTGCATGGTCACTGTGTAAGGAGTAGTGAGTATTTAAAGTCACGGTGTCCACTCCAGGGTCTGGATTCTTTTTAAGTTCTTATTTTTTTTTCATTTTATGTATATAGGTGTGTTGCTTACATATATCCCATGCACTGCATGTATGTAGTGCCTGTGGAATCTAGAAAAGTGGACTTACACATGGTTAAGAGCCACTATGTAGGTGTGAGCGGGTCTTTTGGAAGAGCAGCCATTAACTATTGAGCCGTCCCTGCGGTTCCCAGGAACCAGATTCTTAAAAGCTCTGTTTCTGCTGCCTCTAGAGGAGAGGAGGGAGCCAGGAAGGTTAGCAGCACCCAGTGTTAACTGCAGAGCCTGAGACTGGATGGCCCCCCTCCCTGTGCTCTGTCCTGCTAGAACAGAAGGAAAGAGGAACACAGGAGCCAATGGCAGGAGACAGGTGGGACCTGCGGGGCTGGGGTGGGGCGGCAAGGGCATCAGCAAGACTGGCAGGGAAGAGATGGGGGAAAGAGCTGGGAAGCTTGCTGAGGCAGGCCCACTGGGGAGGCAGAGAAGCCAGAACCGTGGCTGAAGTTATTTAGAAATCAGGATGGACAGAGCGAGGGAATGCTGCCAGATCCTGCTTCCTGAACACTTCCCGAGAGAGCTGCCCACCCGGCCAGCAACACGAACCTGTTTCCCTAAATGACAACTACACCGTCTATATTTAGGTCCCAGAGCCACCCATTGTTTCTGTCCCAGTAGACGGTGGTGGTCACCACCCTGACTTTGTCCCTTGTGAGTCACACGTCTGAGTGTCCTATCGGGAAGGCTCTCTCTCAGAACCTTCTGAATAATGTCCTTCTCCTCCTGTGGTCCCCATGTCCAGTCCTGGGAAAGCTAGAAGAGGGGTTTTAAAGAACGGTCTCCATGGAATATGCTGCCTCGCTCCCTCCCCAAAATCAAGCCAAGATCATATTTAACTCCGGGCTTAGGGCCCTTAGAGCCCAGTTGCCCCCGAGAGCTTGCATACGAAGGCTTCTTTCCTCTGGCAGTACGGCTGCTCGGCCTTTTGGCTAAGATACCGTGTAAAATCCCTTACTTCTCTGGTAGCTGCCCACACATTCTCAGGTTAGTACAACATGGGACCTGGTGACATTTGGTGTGTGCTGGCCCCACACGGCACCACCACAAGCTATTTCAGTTGTTTCTCAGGATAACCCAAGAAGGTGGGCTTCTTTATTTCCATTTCACGGCGGAGAACTTAGATTCAGGGCGGCATCATAGTGCACCTCGGGTCTCACAGCTCTTAAGGCAAAGCTGGGACTCAAACCCACACCTGCCTGGCTCCGGAGCCCATGGTTTAACCTTCACACCTCACTGGCTCTTCCACAGACACAGATCTACTTTTATCAGATCTAAGATGAACCGGTGAGCTTTTTAAAGGGCTCCTCCCTCTCCCCCACCGCAACTGCAACTTCTCTAGAGCCTTTTCTGAGACTATCGGAGATAAGAAATCAAAGTTTACTCCAAAGTGTTTCCGAGAACAGTCAGCTAGCCTACTACATTTTGATTCCAGTAGATATCCTGATACCGAAAACTCGCTCATTAACTGAGACAGACATAAAAATCAGTTTTTACTTTGGGACACCGTCTCTGCATGCCTCAGGCTCACCTCAGAGCTGAGATGAGTTTGGGGATGAAGACCTCTAATAGACAGGGAAACTGAAGCCGAGAGAAAGTGACTTGTCACGGACGTTCTTACTCATGAAATTGAACCACATCAAACCACCGAAAAGGACATGCCAACAAAACTCTGGAGAACATCCTCTAGACACCATCCACGGTAGACAACCTGGACAGGGCCCCAGCTAGAAAGCCACACATCCTGCCTAATGGCTAAGGTGTCATTTCTGTGTGCATTCTGCCTCCATTTGAAACCTGACTCACTCACCACTAACAGTCGTCAGGAAAATGAAGTTCTCTAAACCTCAGTTTTCCCATCTGGAAAATGGAAATAAAAGCAGCCAATCCCTACAGTGTTACAGAACTTCATAAGCTAGTCATGTAAGTATTATTGTTATTCTATGCTAATATCATTTATATGAGATAATTTTAAATGTCAATTTCCATATTTCAAAGGCTCAAAAATTATTCTTCATTCAGCAAGCAAATGGCTGGTGTAGTGAGTTGGAGGGAAAAGTGAAATTACTCAAGTCACATGACAGAAAAAAACATGTTTGTGCAATAACAGTAGGAAAAAAGAAACCACAAAATGGGAGAAAATATTACCATATCATATATATACATATATATATATAAATATAAATAACAAGGGGTAAATATCCAGAATATAAATAGAATTCCTAAACTCAGCAACAAAACTCATACAACCCGATTCAAAAAAAACGGACACAAGGCTTGAGATGTTTCTCCACAGATGTACAAATGGCCAACAACGTATATGAAAACATCCACATCACCAGCATTAGATAATCACAAAAAGAAATATATAACACAAAACAGAAAATAGTAAGTGTTGGCAAGGATGTAGAGAAACTGGGATCCTCGTGTACTTCAGGCAAGACGGAGAATAGCAGAGATGCTGTGGGAAGCTGTACAGCGGTTCCTGCGCGTTATGACCCAGCTTTAGGGTGAAAGTGGGGTTTCAAAGATAGATTTGTAACAGCATTGTTCACAACGCTTACACGTTTTAACACGTAAGCAACTCAGGGCCAGAGAGGGATGAACAAGTGAGCAAAATGTGGCACATGAAAGAGAATGCTATTCAGCCTCAAGGGAGAAAATTCTGACACATGTTACATCATGGACGAACCCTGAGGGCACTGGTGACACAATCCAGTTACAGACAGGTCCTATCTGACTCAGCTCCCAAATACTCAGAGCAGTTGACATCAGAGAGATGGCTCAGGTGATAAAGAGCGTGCTGTTCTAGCATGGGGGTCTGAGCTTGGATCCCATCATCCCCAAAATGCTGGGTATGGTGGCCCCCACGCCTGCAATCACAAAGCTGGGAAAGCAGACACCGGCGTTTCTAGCTCAGCCAGAGACGGTGTCTCAAGAGATGCGGTAGAGGGTCAGTGAGATGACTCAGAGGGTAGAGGTGCCTGCAGGGCAGGCCTGAGGGCCTGAGTTTGAGCCCTAGGATCCACAAAAAGGAGAGAACCAACTTCATAAAGCTGTCCTCCGGCCTCCACATGTGAGCTGTGCAAGTATGCCACACATCTGCCAGGTACACACACACAATAATGATGGTTACAGATGTTAGCTGCCCACACATATGCCACGTATACACACACAACAATAATAATGGTTATAAATGTTAAAAAATAGTAAGGTGGTAAGTGCTTGAGGAGGACACCTATGTGTGACCTACATACACACACTACACACACATACATTCACACACACAGTAGAGACAGGAAGTAGAATGGTAGTGAACTTGAGTACTGTTTAATGAACTCAGTTCTGCTTTCACCAGACGTGATGGGACCTGGAGATGGATGGTGGCGATAGGCACACAGCATCATGACTGTATTTAATATCATTGAACTTTACATATTTAAAATGTTTACAGCGGCAAATCAAATGTTACATGAATTTTACCATAAAAATAAAAAAAATGAAAAAAAAAATAAATCTTTGCCTATGATAGTCTTATACAACTGGGACCAGGATGGCAATCGTTAGTCTGGGGATGTGATTCTGATGAGACTAGAACAAACGATGGGATTGTCTTTGAAAGGGTAGTTTTAGCGGCTCTAAAACGTCAACACATACCCCCAAACAGATCAACTAAAGAGACAGGACAGTCAGCTTAGGGACTCTGAACCATTCTTCAACTCAGAGACAAACTGTTTCCAGCCACTTGTTCCCAAACAACCTACGGCAAGTTCCAACATACTGAGAAAAAACCTGAAGTCTCCTCTGGGGCCGTTCTAGATCCATGTGTCCATGAGAATCACGTTAAAGAAACCTACGAAGGGGTGGCTCCAATCTTAATGCTCTTCAGAACTACATTCAGCCACTCTCCAACCCAAAGGGAAGGTGACCTTGGAAGTCCACCTGAGACGCAGCCTTCAGAGAAGGTAGGTGTGTGCGTTCCTTTCTCTTTGTCTTTTTCTTCCCATTAACTGATGTGGGTTTTTTGTTTTAAAAAAAAAAAAAAACAAAATCTGGCCTGGTAGAACAGAGGGTGACCAGCCCTCCCCCTTGCTCTCCTCCAATCACAGCTGCTGAGGGGGTGGTGACACCGATGCCTGCTACCTGGCTCACCACAGCAAACACACGCGGCCAGCCCACACTGCCATCCTAACCACCCCACACAACTTCTTCCCGATTGAACCTAAAGTGAGTCAGGACCCTGGCTCCATTGTCCAGGGTCTGTGTCCCTTCTGTTGTTTTATTTTTGATTGCAGCTCACTGCATAGCAACTTGGGTCATGAAAAGACCACTGCACCCTGCCACACCTCTGATTCCAGCACCCAGTGGAGGCATGGGTCAGAGTTGAGAGCACCCAGCCCCAGCTCAGGAACAACAGGGAACTTACCTGTGCACGGAGAAAGAAGCAACACCACACCATGGGGCGCTCCGGCCTCATCCACCCTGACTCCCCGGCTGCTAACCGCAGCAGAGCCCAATGGACAGGACTCTCTGAGCTGTGTGAGCATGGTTTCCCTGAGGGAACTCCTCCCCGCCACTTGAGCTGCATGACAGGAAGTGACAGGGGCCGTCCTTACCAGTGTCAGAAGCTGAGAGCACCAGCCTAGGGCTTCCTGCCTCCGGTTGTTTCCTTGCCTTGCCTGCTACAGCTGCCCTTTCTTCCCAGCACTCTTGGCTTTGGCATTTGAAGGGGAACCAATCTCTAGAATGTGTTAGAAGGGAGCCATGCCCCCGGGTCCCCACCTAAAGCCACGCAGGATGTCCCAGCAGCCCTTGGGATGTGCTTTCTCCCATGTGCAGTTCTCTATGTGTAAACGCTGGAGTGAAACAGAGACAAGGAGAAACAGCGGAAGGCCAGCTTTGGGTACAAAGACAATCAATGTCTCCTTGAACTTCATGCCCGCCTAAGATACAGAATACATACAGAGCCTCAGTTTAAAAGTAACCACACACCCATCCGTTGCTTTCTTTTTACTTGGGCAAATCTGGCATCTTCCTTCCAGTGCCTTTTAAAAATAGCTGCTTCTGGAAGCGGTCCTTTTTTGGTTTGTCGAGGATCACAGGGGCTCCCTGCTCTTCTCATGGTTATTACAGAAGTGACTTGGGGCTGGCATTTTTCATTTTATTAACTGAAAGTCTTAATTGGGATGCACAGCTGTCCCCTGTTCTTACAAAATCTAGACTCCCTTAGATAAAATTGACAGTATCACAATGACCCACACAATGGAAGAACACAGTAATCCAGCATGCACACTCTCTGTACAGTGTTGGAGGTCTCAAGCCCAAGGAGACCGCACTTCAATAGAGTTTTCAGTTATTATTTTAAGGGTCTCAAGAGGACAGAATTTATTTGTAAAACTCTCAAATGCAATGTGTAGCTACATAGATGTAAGCCATGGTTCATGGGACCAGCATAGAGAAAGAGTTCATTTGAACAAGACGCTATCTAACAGAAAGATTCAGTCCAAGGCTCAACTTTAGGTATTATGAAAAAGGCTAGCCCCATTCATGTTACCAGGAAAACACAAGCACACATTCACACACACAAACGTGCACACACGTACACGTGCATGCACACACAATGGAGAGGGAGCTAAGTTTTAACTAAGCCTGGAAAAACAGTTTTAATGGCAACAAAATTTGAGAAAAGCTCTCAGAGCAAGGGGCACAGGCATCCAGGAAGGGTACTGGACAAAAACCAGGCCACACCAGCGAAGTGTGAAACCAAGGTGCTTAGACATTTCAGAGGTGGCACAGACAGGCTCTTACTAAAAGGAGCATGGGTGGATGTACTTGTTTGAAGAAAGAAGGAAGTGAAATCACTGTCAAAGTGCCCCTGCCTGAAAGACAAGCACGGGTCACCTCGGGGCTGGCACCCAGGAAATGCTCAGTAATGTGTGTCCATCAAATGGTGGGTGCCAGATGGTCCTTGGGAGTCTCCTTTTCTGAGCCTAACACCTCACTGAGAAGGATTCTTGTTCCAGACCCACACAGGAAGAACCCCACATTTGCGCAGGTCCCTGGACAACCTTCTTGGGTGGCAATCCAGCTAAAGATTGATGGCTAATCCCCTGAGAACACCTGGAACAGTCTTTAAGCCCAGCCCCTCCTCCCCTGAAGATCTGTGGGGAAATCCCTTCCAAGAGTTCCAATCCCCAAAGCCAGCCCTATCCTGGTGAGCATCCACGGGGGATGTCAGCTGAACAGAGTACGCTATGGTCTGGGGTTCATTTCAGCGGAGGGATGCGCCACTCACATCAACTAACCCTAGGCTGACTCAGACTTCCAACCACTGACAGCACGGGGAAGAAGACCATAAGCAGTGGTTACGGCGCTTCATGGAATCGGCGAATCTGACTAAGCTGAAGGGCAGGTAGCGGTGGAAGAGGAAGGAAGGAGAGAAGGAAGTCTCCAGATGCCCTGGTAGGCACCTCAGCACAGCCTGCATGGAGGAAGGAAAGGCCATTTCCTCTGCAGCTGCTCCCACCCTGATGGGACTAAGAACTCCAGTAACAAAATGGGTCTGTGTGGACAGCGCCCCAAGAGGAAGCCGATAAAGAAGCCCCTGGCCTGTGACATTCATTTCGAGCTGCAGCATATGGACTCATAAAGGAAGTCTTCACTACTGGAGTCTGAGGCTAACATGGATTCAGAGATGCTCTTCAATTTTGCATGTAATAAGTCACTGTAATATGGTCAAGCTATATACAAGAATAAAGTAAAAAGAAAAAGGCATCTTTGCCAAGGGCTCTGCCACAATCCCCTTTGCCAGAGGGAATTTGGTTAAAACCAGAGGGATACTTGAAATCATAAACACTGATGCCTTCAGGATGGGGTATAGACAAAAGGCCAATGGGCACAAGGCCCTACTGAGGAAGTCTGTTTTTATTCAGTTCCTGTTCCAGGAGTCCCAAGGAACGACCAACCCAAGATGATCAGACATTCCAGTTTTCTTTTTAAAAGCCTAAATCCAGGTATTTTGTTTAAAAGAAAGAAAGACAGAA
Source organism: Alexandromys fortis (assembly GCF_014885135.2). Lineage (NCBI taxonomy): Eukaryota > Metazoa > Chordata > Mammalia > Rodentia > Cricetidae > Alexandromys > Alexandromys fortis. The sequence continues at coordinate 5,716,340 of NW_026067980.1, forward strand.
ACCTCCAAAGATTTCAATTCTGGGAACTCCTCATCATGGTGCCTGTACGATGGCCAACGGTCACACTACCCAGTGCTGGCTGGATCTGACCCAGGGGCCATATCCTCATCATGGTGCCTGTACGATGGCCAATGGTCACACTACCCAGTGCTGGCTGGATCTGACCCAGGGGCTATCTATTTGGAACATATGGTGGCAATTCTTCTGGATTTTTTCTGGTACTGAGTCACACCTAAGCTTCTGGGTGTAACAAGATCTTTCCTGCAGGACAACACTGTTGAACGGCACAGGACTTTTACTTGACATCCGGGGCATCTTCCACGTCATGATGTATTTCAGCATCTCACCGGACTGCTACACAGCTCCCTCAGCCCCCAGCAGGCTTAAAACGTGACTTTACAGTTGTCCATTCTACCCTACTGCCAATGCAAGGCACTGCGCTCACAGTAATGGTGCATTTGTGGAGGAAGTGAACCATGATCACTGTGATATGACATTGTGACTACCGATCGTTGCTGCTTTAGCATGAACCTTACTGGCTGTTTTCTGTTTGTCCGATCCTCACAACTCTTTCTAAAGAGGCCTTAATTTTATTATGTTATTCTACTTTAAATTTTGTTGTTGTTGTTTAAAAACAAAAAATCAAAAGTCAGAAAGGTAATATTGACCTTCCCTTCGTCACAGGACCTAATGACAGAGGTTGGTCAGGAGGAAACCTTTAGAACACCTGCAGTAAATACACACACACACACATGCTCACACAAACACATGCATACACACACGCACATGCGCACACACGCACATACACAGTGCCTAGGTGGCAGAGGTCAGTCAGGGGGAACCTTTAGAACACCTGCAGTACACACACATGTACACACGCACACACACACACACATACCTCTCCTTTCCCTTCACACCTCACCACCATCCAAGAGCCATCTAGAAAACTGCTTTTTGATATTCATGAATCTGATATATTGAACCAAAAACACTGAAAAAGAGAAGGCTTGTCGACAACGGAACCTTCACCTGCCTCTTGGAAAGAAAATCCTCCTGTCAATGCCCCTACTTTACAGATGTTCAGGGTAAATCTTACATAAATTAGAGAGAAATTTAAAAAAAAAAAAAAAAAAAAAAAAAAAAAAAAGCAAACACATCAAGTCGTGGATGCATGGGTTCTCATGGTGTGATACTTTTCTTCACCCTGGGTGTTGCTTCGTCTGTTTCTATGTGGGAAACGTACCACAAGGCACTTTCGGTACAGACACCAGTGGCTGTGTTCCCACAGCTAGTCAACAGTGAGAATTCTGCTGACACGCTGCCCCACTTCTTGGTATCACGGGCACAAGTGTCCTGGGTTGCTATCCATGCAGTTGACAGCATCTCCTGGCAAGAAGTTCCAGGCAGTTTCCTCCAAAGGTATCATAAGCAATCTATTTTCTGGGTTTACAAGCATTTCATTTGCATAAACTAGAATAATCAAATTTCAATACAATCCTATCTTTACTAAAAGGGAGCAAACGGACCGGTGAGATGGCTTACTGGGTAAACACATGTGTTGCCAGAGTCTGATAACCCAAGTTAGATCCCCAGAACACATTTTTAAAAGCCAGATGTGGGACACATCTGTAGTCCCAGCATTCCCTCTGAGAGGCAGGAACAGGAGAACTGCCCAGGAACCAGCCTGGAGTACACAGAGCAGCAGAGACAGTTAAAAACGGTTCCACCTCAACAAGGTAGAAGACAAGAACAGACTTTCACATCCACGTGCGCGCATGCACACACACACACATACACACACAGCAATACATAATAAATAAACAAAAAAGGTAGCCAATACTACATGTGTGCCAACTGCCTGCTTCCCGGAACTCTGGGGAGGAGATAGGCGGTCTTAGGTCTTAGGTCTAAGGAAGGGGCTGCTCTCCAGAATGAGTCTCTCATGGGATGGGAGAGCAGGAAGCCAGAAAGGAAGGGACAGGAGGAAGGTGACAAGAAAAGAAAAAAAAAATTGGCAAATGATGGTGACTCTTCTTCCCATATGAAATTCATCGTGTTCTTTAATCTCTCTATTACTTGTACATGAGATGCCAAACCCACCACAAAAGCTAAGGTGTTCAAAGACAGTCTCAAAACTGTGACGATTGTGTCCAACTGGTGCCTGAAGTTCTCATAATTCTGCACACTGAATCATAGAGGGTGAAGTCATCTCGGTAGAACTGGGATGCTGATGGTGGTCAAAATTGAAAACCATTACCCACTGATTTAGCCAAACTCCCAACGCCAGAAAAGTATCGCACAGAGCTTAGGTTTCTGAGGTTGTTGCCAAATTCAGGGGCAATGAGGGAAAACCAAGTTTTTCTGCTATGGTTAAAGGGAGGAGTCAGATCTCTGTGGCATCATACTGGCAGAGAGTCATCACCACACAGCAAGTCCGTGAGAATTACGAACTTCAGAGCATGTCAAACCTGGGCGCTCACTTGGAGTCAGATCCCCACATTGACTGTGTCTGTTTTTACTCTGTAAACAGAATCTGGGCGGCTGCTCTGCGTGTTTTACTACTAGTTCTGAGTAGGGGGAAGGTCTCCAGATGCTGCCCCAAGTCAGGACCAACGGGACACTGCTGATTTAACTTAAGAGATTCAGCTCAATGCTCCAGATTACAAGATTACAAAAGTGATGAAAAGAATTTGGGAGCAGACCTGGCTGCCCAAGGTCAAGAATAACAAACAAACAAACCTCATCTACCGTTTCAAATTATTTTAAAAATAAATGGTGCTTTGGAATAGGGTCCTTACAGAATGCCATCTTATGTAATCTGCTAATCTTCTGGACTTCTCTTGCCCGTTTTGCTTTGAGCAATTGTGTACGGTGTTTATTTTCTCTCTCAACAAATTGGAGCCTTTATAATCAAATTCCCCACATTACTTGGCAATCGATACTGTTATGGCTTGAGTCTGAAATATCCCTCATGGTTTCAGCATAGATCTATTTTGGGAGGTTATGGAACCTAAGCCAAGGAAATGGCCCACTAGAGGGAGGTGGGTCTTCAGCTCTCTCAGCCAGCACTCCTGTTCTGCTTTCTGGTGGGCCAGGATACACCAGCCTGCACAGCATGCTCCCACCGCCATGACCTGAGCCTTCCTTCCTTACCACAGGGGACTGGAACCCTCTGAGACACTAAACCAAAACCAAAATCTTCCCTTCCTTACATTGTCTCTGTCCGATGTGGTCACAGCAACACAGAGCTAACACAGCTGCCCAGCCAACTGCTCTGCTAAGAGAAGATGAAGAAAGAAAAGCTGCCCTCCAGCGAGGGTTGAGCCACAGGCACTTGGCAGGTATGCGTTCCCTGCAACCGTGAGCAGCCTGCAGAATGGCCACAGAGCACATCCAGGACGCTGCAAACAAGCTTGTCTGATTTCAGTTTACACAGACAGACCCCTGTCACACACACATGAGCCCCCATCACACAGCCCTTCCCAGGGACTGTCAAGTCCTCTTGGTTAACCTGTTTGTCAAAAGGGTTACTGACCTCTGCCCAATTCTTTGGAAGAGACAAGGTTTTACACAGATGAAGAACTGATCTCTATCAGCTAGAGAACTTCCTTACTTGGAAATGAGATTTACTATTTGTCGATTACACTGCCAAATCCAGGGACAAGCTGAAAATCTGAACGCGGGGCAGGGGCGGGGAGGGGGGGGGGTGCACAGTACTTTGAAGCTTACATTGAATAACCAGGGGGATTTTAAGAAGTGATTTGCTTATGTCAGAAAAACAACCCTACGCTTTAATTTTCTGGGTGAAGATACTCAACAAAAACAAAAATCATTTTTTATTACAAAGTTTCTCCTCTGCTCTTCAGTGATACTGCAAACCATTGTGACATTGCTTTATATTTTTTTGTGTGTTCCTTGACCCACATAGGGCAGTCAGTGCTCTCCTTCCGACATGTGGGTTCTGGGTACCGAACCCAGGCAGTCACGCTTGCGATCAAGTGGCTTTACCTGCTGAGCCATCCATCTCAACCACCCTTTGTTCCTCACGGCAGCTCAAGCTGCACCTACCTGGCTGGGTTAGGCGTACATGAGGGTGGTTACATTAGGATGGGCACGTACTGCTCGGACGGGTTAGTAAGGCACGTCACTTCCTTTGTCCATGTAATGATGCCTTCATTCCTCAGCAACGTGTATGGACACGACAGGACGACAGGGCACTGACCGGTGTGTATGAAAAGCAGAGCAGATGATACGGGGACACTATAGAGCATCACATTCTAGTTTTATATAGGTTTAAATTTTTCTGTTTGTTTTCAAAGAGAAGAAATCTTGATTTTTTTTTTCATTTATCTCTATTTGTTTTGAGTTTGTTTATTTGTGATGGGGTCTAATGAGACAGACCAGGATGGCTTTGAATTTGCAATCTTCAAGCCTCAGCCTCCTGAGTGCCTGTATCTTTTTAATGTCTTCCTTAACATTACTGTGCCCCTCAAAAAAAAAAAAAGTCCAAGAGTTCTACAAAAATACCCTTAAGAAAAATACCTAGATACTAAGCAGCACTCTGTCCCCACGACTCAGGCTGTACAATAGAGTACTTTTTTCTTCTTTTTTTAAAAAAATTTAAAATGTGTTTGAGTGTATCTGAAGAATAAAAAGTGCTACTTTCACCCCTTAAATCAAAATCAAAAAGGAATCACCAAACATCGAAAAACAGCAAACCAATGAGCTGCTGGGAAAAGGCTTAAGCTCCCACCAAGGGATAACAAAGGTCTGACTGGAAGTGCCCACCTGCTCCCATCCAGGCCTCTGCCAGGACGCTGTACCTTTAAGAGAGACTTCCTGATGAGGCAGAGAGTTCTGAGTGCAGCTTCCTGGAGACCACATACATAAACAATAAACTCTGCTGAAGAACTGCAGATAGACAATACAGCCCGTGCGGCTGTGACATGAACCAATTATGAGGGCTGACGATAGCCAGGGCCTTTCCAGCAGGAATGCAGATCTCTGATAAACACAGGGGAAACCTGCTACCCACACACCTGCACAAACACAGCTCCTGGCCTCGCATCCCGGAGAGAGAGAGTTGTCTCCAAAACCGGGGCTGTTTTTTAAATTATCATTGTCCAGGAAAAAAGAAGTCAAAATTCTTCTCAAAGCATCACCACCTACTAAAAGCAACTAAAGAAGCCCCTTGATTCCAGGCTGACCAGCAAGACCTGGGACATCTGTAACAACCAAGGGTGTGTGTGCCCACGCCTGTGTGGATGCTCCATAGCTGAACTCCCTTCCTGGGCCTAGGGAGTCCCTAGCTCAGAAACCCGAGTCCAAATGTTACTAAAGAGAAAGCCCTGCCCACTCACTTCCCAGGCTTCTTTGCGGCAGAGCTCAGGCTGAACTAGGTGCTCTCACCCTAAGTCCAGGTCAGCTGGGGGGAGGCTGGGCAGCCAAGACCCTGCAGAGCTGGCTCTGTGTAGGCAATGGGGAACCTCAGTCAGAGGGGGCTGTGAGGACATAGGAAGCCATGCTCTATTGCAGTTGCCACAACAGTGGCATGTCCCCCACCCAGCAGCGGCTGCAAAAGTATCCTTAGGAGAACCTGTTAGAGGTGTTATTTGGGACCTATCCTGATTCCCCGATTCTTACAAGTCTCCCTGAGCTAACCTGAATTCACTTTCTACTTAACGGAACTACGCTTAATTGCTAAGGGGTTAATAGCGGAACACAGTTCAGGGAGCCAGTCCAGAAATCAAGTGCACAGAGTAATTCTGAGATCCAGGACTAAGCGGCTTCTCTCATGCTTACACTGTCTCTTGACCTTATGCCCTGCATCAATTGGGTCTAATTCCTCCGGGACCTTATCTCCTTCTACTTTCCTTCCCTCCTCTCAATCTGAGGTCACAGTTTCTGTTTCTCATCAGGCTCCTTCCTGTCTCTGAGTCTCTACATCTGCTATTCCTCCCCAGAAAGTTCCTCTCCAGCTCCTCACAGAGCAGCAAGGGCATCTTCACCGGGCTACACCAGCTCACGGGAGGCCTTTCCAAAGGACTAGGCTCCACACCCCGGCTCTTATTCTCTGTCAAGATACCTGTTGATTTCCTTTGCAAAACTAACCACATCCTGTGATTAATTCACTTCAATAACAATAGCAAACTCCACAGCCCGAGGGCTTTCTACGTGCCAGAAGGCAGAAGAAGTTCCTTAATTTGAAGCCACCCTGCTTTCTAGTCCAAGTTCATGGACACCCTTTAGGCTTTGGAAAGGTTTAGAGAGGTGTCCCCTGAGCTTGGTTTGACAGAGATGAACAAAAACTTAAACCTGGATTTGTATCAGGGACTTTTCACCACAGGATTCCCTTAGGCAGTGAGCTGACAAACACCCATTGCTGAGCAGGTGCTGGGACCTTGAACCTGGTACTCCAGCCTGAAGAAGCCGGGGACAATTCTCAGTCTCTCCCCTGGAGAAATGGCTCCAATGGGATGCAGAGATGTATGAGCATTGCTAAGCTGAGGTGAGGGGTCCAAAGAAAAGAGAGAGCGAGGGACAGGGACAGTATAGCTCATTGAGGGAGCTAGTGAGTCAAAGGGCCTGTAGAAGGACCAAAGCAAAAAGACCGTGGCTGAGAGCGGAATCAAGGAAACAAACCGGGCATGCAGGGCTCAGAGTGGCTGCACCATCAGAGAGAAACTCATTTTGTCAAGAACAATGGCATGAATATACAAGACTGATCTAATACCAGTAGGGTTGGTAGTCACTTCCTCTATATTAAAATTCCACAGACATAATTGTATTAGCTAAAAGCCAGAAACTGTAATCACAATTTTTTAAAAAAGGTCCCGTTTCTATGTCTCCTGCCTCTCTTTACCGTGAAGAAGAAGCCAGACAAGGTCATTCCTTTAACAGCACACTAACCCTCTTAGGATGTGAAGGTACTCAGAGCTCTAGTATATAGAGAAAACCAGGAGCCACCCTTATTTTGATAATGACAATTATCCCTGTCAAGACTCCTGTACCAGGCTAACAAGACCCACCTCGGGCTCAAGTCATTATTAAAAGCAAAAGCTGACTGCTGTTTTCCTAAGGGTATGATTTGGCCAAATGGGCATCTGGGGGTTGAGACCCCACCATGACTCTCTCTGATGTTGTTTTCCTTCCCTGGGGGAGGGTAACAATGTCTGCTCCTTCGTATAAAGTCCCCATGGCAAACCAAAGTAGGATTCTACCAGAGTTCACCTGGGGAACCAAGGAGGTGACTAGGCTCCCAGAGCAGGGGCAAGTCCCCTGTAATAGCACGGGTGGCCTGGAAGCAGCTGTATTGAGACACCTTTCCTCAGCATGGATGATGGCTTCCCCATAGCCACAGAGATGGAGTCCCCTTCAGTCACTCCCACATATATGCCAGCACTTATAGAACACCCCTGACCCACCCACTGAAGGCCACATCCAGTTAGGGCAGAACTGCACACAAATGGCAGGAAGGAGCAAATGAAATCTTGGGGCAGGGCCCAGGGACCCTTCCACCACCTCCTTCTAACAGCCTGTCTAGTGAATACAGCTACGGTGGCTTTGCCACAGTAAAAAATCATTAGGAGGCCAAGCATACAGGTGTACGCCTTTAATCCCAGTACTGGGAGGCAGAGGCAGGCAGATCTCTGTGCATTTGAAGCCAGCCTGGTCTACGAAGCAAATTCTGGGATAGCCCGAGCTACACAGAGAAATCCTGTCTCAGGGAGAAAAAAAAAAAAAAAACAACCAAACCAACAAAAAACAGTCATTGTGAGTACTGACAATGGCTAGGCTACTTCTAGTAGGAATATAAATCTGTACAAATAGATGTTGCTGCTGTTAGTGTATGTGCAAACACATACATATATGTGCACACACATACACACACATATATATATATACCACAAGTAACAAGACGTTTGTTATTAAACATATTAGGCAGCATTCTATAATGTAATCAACATGGTTTTATTGCCATCTGTTTTAATCTAATATAAGAATTTGTTGGGTCTGGGGTTGGTTCTCTGTGTTTACCCAGCATGCACTAGGCCCTAGGTTCCATCCTTGGTACCACATAAACTGGGCGTGATGGCACACGTCTGTAATTCTACCACATCAACTGGGCGTGATGGCACACATATGTAATTCTGCCACGCAGGAAGTAGAGGCTGCAGGACCAGAAGCTGAAAGTCAACCCCAGCTACACAGTGAGTCTGAAGCAAGCATTTTACATGAGCACCTGTCTCAAAATAAGGGTGTGGGACTGAGGAGGGAACCCCAAGAACAGGTATCTGGGGAGTGCTGGTGTAGACATTTCCTACTACTAGCAGGTACAATGTTGGGGTTACATAACACAGACCCTAATATCTGGGCTGCCCCACATGAGCAACAGGCTTGTGAGAGTCACCCACTATGTGAGACCTGGATTTCCTGGTCTCCATAAAGGGGAAGCAACAGCAAATTCTCACACTGTGCCAAACTCTGGTGTAGTTTTATACATTTTCACAGAAGGCTTCTCAATAGCCCCTTGAATCACATACAACTATGAGGCACATTTTACAAATGAGGCAATCCAAACCTTAGTGATATTAAATAACCACCATAGGGCACTCAGCCAGTCTGACATGCAGGAAATCTGACCTTGAGCATGTAAGCCAAGCCATAGCACAATGAGAAGGACCCACCAGGCCCCTCTGCAGCGACAGAATCCACCAGTGCATGCTAAGGAGCTGTTTTCTCACCACAGACCCTAACTGCGCTTCCGACTCCTGGAAGCCATGAACAGAAATGCCTCCCTGTTTGGGAGGGACTTCCGCACAGCAGGCACGACACGGGATGCTTACTGCATCGTGGCTGTCCGTCACCATAGCAACTCCGAGGCAGGGACTAGAGGACACTGGGGTTCCTAGTAGTAGCCACAGAGTCTGTTAGTGGAAGCATCCGCATAGGTCCTGCTTCCACTCAGGCGTGGACACGGGATCTGAAACGTCTTCTCCAGTCCTCTAAGTACCATGCTTCCTCTCATTTCTTCCCACTTTGAAAGCCTAAAATGGCTGCTTCTTTACCACCAGGATAATGACGGGGTAAAGGAGGACAGGGAGCGAGACCATGCACAGGATATAATTGCTGCAGCTAGTGACTGGCATCCCGCATCTGCAGCGTGTTCAAGGCTCCATGTGAGCTCTGTTTACCTTCTGCCTAATCTCAAATCACGTGGACACGTGACAAGTGGTAGTATCGTGGGTATGGAAAATGACCTCTGCCCTCAGCAAACTGCCATCTAAAAACAATGCCCCCCCCCAACACACCTAGATGTGACGGGGGATGCGTGATATGGAAACCCAGAGAGGCCACATTTGTCTGTGGCCTGACAAGGAAGAGGCAGAATATGGACCGGTGGGGCACTCCAATAAAGCAACCCAGGCAGGAAATGCATTAGACCACATGTGGGCCCTGTGAGGGGTGACATGGGCTTCCTCCCTCCTTCCCCACAAACCACTGTCTTGCCCCGAGTCCCACATCCAAGCAAGGTAGCCTTGCCGGCCAGCACAGCACAGGCTAGCCCCTCAACATCAAACGGCTACTCTGCACATACTAGAAACAGTATGACCCCTCAACTGGAGAGAGTGAACCTCTGTGAAGTATGGACACTGATCCAGGTAGGGCAGGGCCCAAGACTCCGCAGCTCTAACCAGCCTATGGCGAGCATTTTGAGAGCCAACTAAGGAGGCATGCAGTGGCTTAAAAAGATCGTCTCCTCCCCCCACCCCAAACTCATATTTCCTTGTTCCTACAATCGGGACAGTGACTGGAGATTTCTAAAAGTACAAACTGAGCTAGAGAATGTGTGTCCTTACAGCTCATGATTCTGGAAGCTCATGAGAGCCTCAAGACTTCTGATTCTCTCCTTTAGCTAATGGAAAAGATAACAGTTCCCAGAGAGAAACCTTGTTTAGATGATATAACATTTACCTATCTAGCACGCATAAAGCCCTAGGTTCGATTCCTAGTACCACATAAACCTGAGCAAGGCAGTGAACACTTAGGATCCCAGTGGATGGAAGGGTCAAAAGTTCAAGGTCATCCTGCCTCCACCCACCAGCGCTTTTGCTCAAGGCTGGTCCTCAGCCACCTTGGACAGCCAGCCCGAGGCAGACATGACCTTATTCCCAGTGCTGGGACATCTGCTCACTGAGCCCACTGTAGTGACAGGGTCCTCTTGGGGACTTGAGCGCCTCCTCACCCATCACGTGTTATAACTTCCTCATGTGACAGGCACTTTAATAAAACCATGATAGCAAGCCCACACCAATTTTTGATGGCTGAAGCCAGTAGCCAGTCCTATCACTCAAGCAGTGGAAAGAGAATTGCTTGTGGTAGATCCTCACCATGCCACCGTAACCCGTCAGGTCATAAGAAATGAACTAGCAACTGTAAGCAAGAGTAGCCAAGTGAGTCTGAGCAACCACAGCTCACAGACAGACAAAAATGTTCTTCAGAGAGTGGAGATCAGGTCCTAGAAATCACCCCAGTGTCAAGGTTGAGGAACAGAGCGAAGCTTAGAGGAAATCTCAGCAACTGAGCTATTTCTTCTGACAAATATGGGCTCAGATCCTGGGAGAGGGTATTTGTGAAAACTGCTAAAACAAAATTAAGTGAGATTTCTTCGAATCCCTTCCTGCTTGCTACTAAGGACTTCTTCGGCTCCTTTGCCCTTTCTTAGCACCTGCCCTATGAGATCAGTAGCAAAAATACTTCTTACTAGGTTTTAGAAGTCTGGGGCCAAGAGCGTAAAATTATACACAAATATAAGAAGACAGCTTTAACATTCTAAAACAGAAACCAAGTGCAAGCAGAGAAGTGGAAGGAAAGGCATTTACTGAAGTGAGAGCTGAGGTTCCAGAGCCATTCGTTCTCACTGGAGAATTTGATGAACCACTTCAGGATGACGGATGAACTGAAAGGGAAAGGTCATGTCCTGAGTCACAGGTGTCAGGGAAAAGAGGACAAGTGTGTTCGCGGCACATATGCTGGGCTCTTAGTCACTCAATAATGAGATGAGAAAGGGGCTGGAGAGATGGTTCAGCCGTTAAGGGCTAGGCTCACAACCGAAAATACAAAATATAAGAGAATAGTTTTTAAAAGATAGGGTAAAGCCTGTGAGAAGAGACGGAGGGAGATTTGACTGTTTTGAGAGCCCCAAATGCTACTACTTCTGAACACTTGACGGGTTCCAGCCTACACCACAAGCCCTCTCTTCCTGGGAAGTCTTGGAAATGTCCCATAAACTTTGGTGCCTAGTAGAGATCCCTCCTAAGAAAAAATTCATTAGACTTTAATCACACAAGTCCCAGGGTGGGAAACTACATACCGTGGAACGAAAAGTAATTATTGTTTGTTACACCAAAAAGTCCTTTTTAAAAGCCAAGAGCGATAGTGGTTAGTTTTCATTGCCAATTTGAGACAACTTTGAAGGTCTGGGAAGAAAATCACAATAAAGGGTTATCTAGATCAAATTTGCCCATGGGCATGTTCTCTGGAGACTATCTTGTTTGCTTTCATTAACTTAGAAGCCCCCTCTACGGTGGGCGGCACCATTCTCTGGGCTTGGGTCCTGACCTGGGAAAGCGGGTTGCAGAGTACGGTGCCCGCACTGATTTCTCTCGGCTCTTGAGAGTGACTATGATGTGACAAGCTGTCTCAAAGGTGCCCGCCTTAGTGGACCTGGGCCTGTGAACTGAAATGAACCTTCCGGCCCATGCTGCTCCCCACCAGGCAATGTAACACACCAACAGAATGATACCGGAACACTAACTATTCTTTGTGACCCCTGCTAAGTTCTACTGAAATGTGTCCTGAAGACCTATGTGTTGAAGGCTTGGTCCATGAACTGGGGCTATTGGCTGCATCTAGAAAAAGGAAGTTAGGTACTTGGGACAATATTGTAACCCTGTCCCCTTCCTACGTCCCTCTTTCCTTCCTGGTCACTATGAGGTGAGCTGCATCCTCCACAACATGCCCCTGCCATGATGCCCTGTGTTGCTACCGGGCGCACAAGCAGCCATGCCCAAATAATGAGTCAGTATAAGCCTCCCCCCCTTTTTTAAGTTGTTTACCTCAGATATTTATCATGGTGACAAAAAGCTATCTCAGTTCACAAATTCCTAATACAAGTTTTCAATCTGTTGCCCTTCACACTTCAAGGGATCGCTTACAACAGGTTAATTCTGTAAGTGAAGAAAAACGAGTAAATTTTTTTTCCTGATGCTGGTTAGTGTTTTTGCCAACAAGTATGTAGACCTGAGTTAGATCCCCAACGCGTAAACTTTAAAAAGCCAGGTGCAGTGGTGTGTGCTTATAAAATCCTGGTGCTGGGATGCTCAAGAAGACAGGTTCCTGGACCTTCGCAGCCAACTAGCCTAGCCAGATACACCAACTGAATATCAGGGAGAGACCCTGTCTCAAAAGCAAGGTGGTGGCAGACCTTTAAGCCAGGAGTGGTGGCAAACACCTTTAATCTCAAGGCTTGAGGCAGAAGCAGGAGGATCCCTGTGAGCTTGAAGCCAGCCTGATCTACAAAGCAAGTTCTAGGTCAGCATTAGTTACACAATAAGAACCTGTCACCTCCCACCAAAAAAAAAGAAAAAGAAAAAGAAAAAAGAGCAAAGTGGTCAGCTCCTGAATGACACCCACGATTAATATTGGACCCCAACATCCACATATGTATATACATCCCACACAAATACAAACACACACACACTCTCAAACACACACTCACACATACACTCACACACACACACACTCACACACACACTCACACACACTCACACACACAGACACTCACACATACACCACACACACTCACACACACTCACACATACACACACTCACACACACTCACACACACACCACACACACTCACACACACTCACACATACACACACACTCACACATACACCTCACACACTCACACACACTCACACACACACTCACACTCACACACACACTCACACACACACACACTTCCATGCACATTTTTGTTGTTCTTGATTTTCCAATTCTTAAACTGATCCACTGAAGCCAATAGTTTCGAGAGTTACCTCGATACCTCAAAACGAGTTGATCATTTTTCCCACATCAAAATCACAAGCAATACAAGAATTTGGTCAGCGACACAGCAGAGAGACAAACAAAATAAATCCCAAACTGAGACAACCCCAAACCTCACAAGATGCATTAAGACTTAATTACCGCAAATCGTCTGGACTTCGTCTCCCATGATCCAGGATCTGAGTCTATTGCTTAAAAGTGGAAAAATACTGGGGGAAAGGGAAAGGTGTTCTACACTAGAAGCCTAGAAACGGGGTTAGGATGCCTTTCCCACACTCCCTTCCCAGGTAATGTACCCCTCAGCTGCTCTGCCCAGAGCAATACTGCCTGGCTGTGAGATCCTAGGCTGAGAAACCAGGCAAGAACGGGCCGACTTGTCCAACACTTAATCACAGACCCGTGGGGAACTGACATGACTTATTTAATCTAATCCCCACAAGAACCTGAAACATTTTGGCTAAGGAGCTTGAGTCTCTGTGAGGCTGATCACCTGCCCAGACTGGCAAATGGCAAACCCACTTGGACTTGATTCTCTGGCTACAGATGAATGGGTCGAGAGAGCAGCCCTTCTGACCACAAGCCAGCTGGCCAAGGCCAGAGAGAGGAGCTGACCAATCAAAACTTCCTTAGGGACATTCAGATAGGACAACTGTTCTGCGAGCTATGGGTCAATCAAGGCAGAGTTGGCACCGCCATGTGCCCAGAGTTGGCACCGCCATGTACCCAGCGGAGCCACTCACAAGGATAAAAGCCTGGGGACAAGAGCCCAGGTCCCCACAACTGAGTATTCTTTTCATTAAATAAACCATCACTTTCTTAGGGCAACAGAGTACCTGTTCTTTGCCTAGAGCTTCATTTAAAACAGCAGAAAGAAATCTGCAGTGCTAGCCACCCCCAGCAGAGCCTTGGCTGCTGGGAGCATCTGGCTGCAGAGCACAGCAGCTCAGATTAACAAACAGCATAACTGCCTGGGAGTGGGAGGCCAGTAGCAGCCCTAGGGGGTCAACCTGAAGTAAACCATGTCCTAAACTACCAGTTCACAAGAAATATAAAGGACTGAAAAACAGGCTAAAAGACATCATACACGTGCATGTGTATGAACACACAACCAATGACGGGAAATAGAGGAACTGGTAACTGCTGGATTTGACAATACCGTGGCCAGCATCCTTATTCTAGGCATCTATCTGCTGGAGTGTTTAGAAATAGAAAGTCATGGTATCTGCAAATTTTGAAGTGTCAGCAAAATAATCCACCCCGTGTCCACAGTCAACCAACAAGGAGAGCAAACACTAGCAGCTGCAGATTCCGGAGAGGAAACGCTCAATGTTCTTGTCTTCCAGCGTTCTCGCGTGTTTGTCACGGTTCATGATAAAAACACTGACAAGACGACACACACTGTAAAAATGATAATCATGCTAACCCCCTAGGAAGGAACCGAGTGAATCCTTTCAGTAACCACACTCAGTCCTGCCTCCCCTGCTGCTGGAGCAAGCATGCTATACGCATCTTCAGCTTTAGCACCAGAGAAAGCTGCTGCTTGGTTTTAGGGTGCACACTGCACAGAGGCCATGGCGTGGTCTAGCATCCCCAAGAGGACCACCAGAGGAAACAACATAACATGTCGCTGAACACCTGCACTGAGTCATACGGTCTTCTCCCATGCCCTCTTCAGTAAGGTTTAGGTGAACCTGCATAAATTAAAATGCATAGCTGATACATCATTGTACTTCTCTTAACTCAGATCAGAGCTTTGCATCAAAAAAAAAAATCAGCCTTGTTTCCCCCTTTTTTCCTAAATGGGATGTTAGATGCAATCAACTTGGGGACACAGAAGCACATTAGCGGTATTCTGACGCACAGAATGTTCCTCCTCTGCTGAACGTGGGTTAGCCAAGCAGTCGGGGACTCGTGGTACACGCTGCTGCTCCAGTGTCAGAGCCAGCTGGTTCTACTACCAGCGCCATCTGCGAGTGGGCAGGAACCATCACGCACAAAAATCGCTGGCCCAGGACTTGCAGATCTCCAGAGCTGGTGAATGACAATGAGCCCAGTTGAACCCAAAACTCAAGCAAGAGAGGAATTCCATTACCACACGCACACAGAATCATTCATTAAAAATGAACTCAGTGTAACCATACTGCAGTAAGATTTGGGTTTGGAGTGTATACATTTCACTTCTGGAAAATGTCACTTAGAAGACATGTTCCATAATAGAAAGTATTTTACATTATGTGAAGAACATGTAAACAGCTAGTAAGTAAAATATATGTGCAAAACACAAATGAGAGGAGCAAAAGATACTTAATATCCATGAGACACAAGTCGCCAGAGTACATGTATACACGTGTATATAGAGTGCCATGTATACACACGATATACAGAGGCACAAAATTTAAATAATAATCCACAGAAGGCCCACATGTGGCTACACACTAGTGCCTGCCCACGCTGGTTCCACGTGTCTTCTATCCAGGAAACAAGTCAAACAAAAATGACGCAGCAATTTTTTTCAGCTAACTGGCAAAAAGCGGCTACTGATCAAACAGAACTGTCCCCAGATCTGTCTGTCTGTCTGTCTGTTCCCTCCCTCCAGGGTGGGGGTACACTAGGAGCTGAGACAAGGTTTCTCATTACAGACCAGGTTGGCAGCTTGTGGCCACCCTCTTGTCTCAGCCTCCTGAGTGCCATAAGCCATTTCAGAATACAACCTTCAGGCCTTTTATTCTTTAACTCGAGATGACGACGTTTGATATGTATTTTTGCTGAAAAAGATATTCTTGCTCCCAGCAAACTGCCAGGAGTGAAAAAAAAAAACAGTTACTAAATGAACAACCTCTATTCCAAAAAGGAAGTTCAGAGTTGGGGCTACCTGAAGTCAGAGCCCAGGGATGGAGACAATTGCCTACATTTTACTGTACGAGGAGAAATGAGGGATAACTTAGTGAACAAAAATTGTTGGCATCTGCTCAGTGCCTCCTAGCCTTCTAGAAACTAATCTACCCCTATATTGTCGATTGCGTTGGGGTGGGTTACTCAGTCTAGGGGTTTGTAACCCACCCTGCAATCAGTTATTCCAGGGTCTCGGAGGGGTGCTACCTGGAAGGGAATGAGCTAGGACAGAAGAAGGAGGCCAAGCAGATTTGTCAAAGCCTCCGTTTATTAGGGTCATGGTTGCTGCTTATATAGCCCCTGAAGGGTAGGGAAACTGGACTCTTGCCGCGTGTTCCAGGTCACATAGGCCAGGAGGTAGGCCAAGAAGTCACAAGTTGCCACACCTGGTTCCCTGGATAGCTAGAATGTGAGGGCGGGTTCCGCTAACAGATAACAGTTAATTGGGTATGGGGCAGGTTCTGTCAATAGAACATAATTATGGGTGTGGGGTTCTCTGCAGACTCCCCAGGGTGATGGTTCCTGTAACGCTTTTTAGGGGGGAAATGGTTCATGACACTATATTGTTATGGTTACAGTAAAAGCAACAATGGGGAACAGAGTGACCCTATCCCCTGGCCACTTATGATTGGTTTGGGAGTATTCACATGACAAAGCTAGACCAATGAGAATTCGTCACTAGTAACCCTGTGTGTGTGTGTGTGTGCGTGTGCATTTCTGTGTGCATGTGTATATGCGTGTGTCTCTGTGTGCCTTTGTTGTGTGTGCATGCATGTGTGTGCATGTACTTGTGTGTTTCTGTGCATGTGTGTCTCTTGTGTACATGCACGTGTGTGTCTCTGTTGTGTGCGTGCGTGCGTGTGTGCATGCATGTGTGTGTGTCTGTGTGCGTCTTTGTGTGTGTCTCTGTGTGTGTATGTGTGCGTGTCTCTGTTGTGTGTGTGCGTGTGTATATGTGCATGTGTGAGTGTCTGTGTGTGTTGGGGGGTGTCTCTGAACATGGCTGCATTTCTACAGTTTGAAGGAACTTAAATTTGGTCAGTAGAGCTGCTGCACCCATGGCAGAAAGGAGGCAGGTTCCAGAGAAGACTCAGTTCTCTCCCCATTCTTTAAAAACTTCCCATACCTCTGTATGTTTAAAAAGATCTGTCTGCTGGGGCTGGAGAGATGGCTCAGCGGTTAAGAGCACTCACTACTCTTCCAGAGATCCTGAGTTCAGTTCCCAGCAACTACATAGTGGGTCTGGGTCATAACCATCTATAATGGGATCTAATGCCATCTTCTGGTATGCAGGCATACAGGTATTTAAAAAATAACTTAATTAAAAAAAATAGTATCTTCAGGGAACAGCCAGGCATGGTAGCACGCACTTGTCATCTCTGCACTGAGGGCGGAAGAGGACGGACAGACAGGGCTTTGGTTAGCCAGCCAGCCTGGGTAAATCTGCATGATTTAAGACAGAAAGAGACCCTGTAACAAAAACAAAGGCAGATAAGCCTGAGGAATGACCTTAGGTAGTATTTTGACCTGAGTACACAAGCACACTGTTTGCGTGAATTTATTTTTGAAGGCTTTTTTTCTGTGCTATTTTTTCAGGGGGGCATGTCAGCACACATGTGAAGGTTGGAGGCACCTATGAAGCTGGCTCTCTTCTCCCACCTTCCCGTGGGCTCCAGGTACCAAAGTCAAGTCATTAGGTTTTTACCACCCTGCCTATTTTCACTCAGCTCCCAATTTACATTCTGTCGCTTTCAGATGATTCCCTAATGAGCCCAAAGTTCAAGCATCCTTTAACCGGCAGAATTAGGGAACCAGCAGGAGATTAATTGAAGCTAATTAATTAACTACATAAGGCAAACAAAGGCAGCTAAAAACTCAGTCTCAATTGTGTACTGAAGAAGTGACACCCAAGTCCACTCTAACCCCACAGGTCTAGAACACGGCCAAAACAAACGACAAAGGCTCGAATCTAAAGACGAGCTGCGGTACGCCTGCCACACCTCTGGTGGCAGCGAGGCAAGATGATGAGGGCTGACCCCCCCAGGTATCAGGCTATACCCAGGGTGGCTGCTCTGCTGCCTGAAGAAAATGAGAGAAACAGGATTCAGAGGAAGCCAGATATGGGCGTGGGCCGTTTCCCTTTTAAAGGGCACCTCACATCAAAGAGACATCTATTAAATAGGTATCCCTAGAAAACATGCCCATCAGGTATGAGGGCACCTCGGCAGTAAAGACCTAATATTTCCTGCACACTTCCCTAGGAGGCGTTATTCCGAACACTGTGCCCACCATCACTAAGCCTCGGGTTTTTAAAGATGTCTTTATCATCTCTCCCATAGGGATTTGATACTGACATGTGTCCAGGCTAAAGTCCTCTCTCTGGCATTCTGACCCCAAAGCCCTTGGCTTTATCACTTAAGCTTCTGTTATAGCGGCCAAGGACTGTTTACCAAACTCGGAGTCTGGACTATCCAGGGTCAGCTTATAGTAAAATGCCCAACCACAAGTGTGCATGGTGGCCTTCTAGGCTCTCAGAAGAGTGGGGTTAGGGGATAAGATGTGGACACATGTCTTTGGTCATGGGACAAGCAGGCCCGTAGTGTTTAATAAATGAAGCTTGCCTGAAGCTCAGTGCAAAGCAGCCAGACTAGTCAGCCATAAAGGCCAGGCAGTGATGGCACATACCTTTAATCCCATTGCTAGAGGGGAATATAAAATGGGAGGAGACAGGTCTCAGCTCAGTCTCATTCTGAGCATTAGGGGAGGCAGGGTCGCCATTTCGGTCTGAGGTAATGGGAAGAACCAGTGGTAGGCCACTTTGTTCTTCTGATCTTCAGGTTGAACCTCAATATGTCTCTGAGTTTTTATTATTCATGCTACACAGGCCCTTTCTGTATATCCAGATTTTATCAGTCCTCAAAGGCCTTGTATGACATCAGTTGACGATGTCTCTTAGCAGGGCCTTCTAGTTCCAAACCCGGCTAAATATACCTCCTCTTGCTTAAGGCAGACTCTGATAATGGAAGGTCTTCTTTAGTTACCATGCTTATCCTTTTGATATTTATAGGTGCAGCACACCTGCTCTCTAGAGAATTCACACATGACAAAAAAGTCTGGAGGCGACACAACCGTCCCAGAAGCTCTCAGCCATCTCAGACAGTCCCTCACGAGTGACAGCTTCCCAAACTTCTCCTGTGTATTTCTTCTATATGTTACTATGTATGTATCACCTCCCTTCAGAAAGAACTCGATGGCTTCTCATCACTTCTCATCATGAAAGAACTGATCACGTTATAGACAGCGCACTACACGCACACACTGTCTCCCTCACATCATATGCACTAGTCATACAACCACACTGCAAAGAGAACAGACTCTGAGGCCAGGCTAGACCCAGGGCCAGCAGGATGGCTAAGCGGGTGAAGGCACTGGCCGCCAAGCCTGATTATCTGAATCTGACCCTTCAGACCCATATGGTGCAAGGAAAGAACCAAGCCCCACAAAGTTGTCCTCTGACATCCGCACACGCTCATCGGCATGTATGCGCCCCTCGTGGGCCACACATCCATCAATCAATCAATCAATCAATCAATAAGATGTAATTTAAGCAAACTGGGCCCCCTGTCTCATCACTGTGGAACTCTGGTGATGGTTCTGGCTTTGCTCTCACCATCTGAGGACTGGGATAAGATCATGTCTGCCAGAGCATGTGATGCTTACACACGGTAAGACGTCAATGGACATACTACATCACTATTGCTATTTTTTTTTACTACTTTTGTTATTTTAAAACATCAGTTAAAATGAACGATTTGACTACTTTGTATTTCCTCTTTAGGATGGCTTATCCCGACCCTTCACAATTTTTTCTACTGGGTTTTTTACTTTGCATTATGCCTTTGCCCAGCCCCTTGTTTGTTTGGAAAGTTGGCGTGAGACAAATAGCATAAATATTTTACCACTTGCAAATAACTTCGTATGGAAAAGACTTCCCACAAAAGTGCCACTCAAGGCAGGCACAGTTAGCTGGAGTCTGGGCGCTACTTTACCACGTGTGGTCACAGGCAAGTCACTTTCTTCTGTGGAGAGGTAGACATCTAAGACATAAGATATCACCTCAGAACTGCAGACTTTCGGGTCGTTAGGAAGGACACTGTCTGGGGGGCCCAGGCTCCAACCCTAATCCTAGCCCATCAGTTCCCTCTTCACTTGAGGCGATTTACATTGACTTCACCACCAGAAGGCAACCAGAGTCCTGACTAGGCCTTCAGCTTCAGTGAGAGAGCTGAGGCTATACTGTATTTCCTTCTAAACCCAAGAGTCTCCACATGTCTTCCTAAGTAAAGACTAGGCCCCAGAGAAACAGCCAAGGAGGTGTCTAAAATGTCTCCTGCAGTCCACAGAGCTACCGTGCCTCCAGCATTGCTTGGTGGACAACGGGTCCCTGTGAAGCATTTCCCAGCTCATCTGCAGACAAGAGCAAGAATTCCATAGTTCCATGGGCCAGGGAAACAACTCAACGGTTAAAGTACTTGTCAAATAACTGGAGTTCGGATCCATGGAACCCACAAAATGTCAGGTGGAATGACAGCCTGCCTTAATTCTCTCTCTCTCTCTCTCTCTCTCTCTCTCTCTCTCTCTCTCACACACACACACACACACACACACACACACACACACAGGCAGACAGGCAGACAGGACACCAGTGAACATAGATACATAACACACATATGTGTGTGTACATATATTNTCTCTCTCTCTCTCTCTCTCTCTCTCTCTCTCTCTCTCACACACACACACACACACACACACACACACACACAGGCAGACAGGCAGACAGGCAGACAGGCAGACAGGCAGACAGACAGAGATTCTGAGCTAAGCACTCTTACAACCAGAAGAGGAACAAAGGTACTGGGGCTCAACACACCCTTCGGGGCCCCTCCTCACTGTCCTTCTCCTTCCTTTCGCTCTGATCTATCTTTCACTCTGTTTTCAAAGTCCCCACCAAGGCCAGCCAAACAATGCTCTCAGTGTCTGTGTGTGAATACATCTGCGGCACCCTGGGTCTGGTGAAAGACGGGCACACTACCACCCCTTGCTGTGGCTGGAGACACACCTAGTTTCAAGAGTGGGAACTGCAGGGAGGGCGGTGAAGTGTTTGCTAACAAAGGCAACCTGGAGCAAGGCTAACCGACTGTGTAAGCGTGCAGCATGGCTGATTCTTCCTGAACCTGGCAACAGACCAACTCTTATGGGTGCAGTTAAGAAAAACCGCAAGCCTGATGCTTCTCGGACCAACGACGCTGATTCTCAGAGATGTGACAAGGCGGCTGTGCAATTCACGCTGCCAGGCCTTTGACAGCATCATGATATCCCTCTCTGATCTTCGGCTACTCCTAACCCTCAGATCTTTCCCGCATGCGCTCCCCCTCTGCACCTCACATCTAGAACAATGTGGTCATTCATCTTTCCAGTACACTACTCACAACCTGTCTCTATACCTCAGCCCTCCTTTATGACAACCGCCCAGGGCCCGGGTGAGCATGCTCAGCATCCTCCCCCTTCACAAGCTAAAGAACCACAGAACTGCAAACACTTACACTACAAAGGCTTTCGCTACCACACATACAAACAAAGCAGGTTTGCTAGCACACAGACTCTGAACCCTTCCTTTCCAAACAGAGGAGGAAACTAGGTGTTCCAGGGATGCTGTGATCTAGGACCCCACCCTGGGAGAGTGCGCACAGCTCAGCCTTACAGACCCGAGATGGACTTTGCATTACAGATCTGCATCACCAGATAACCCTGCAAAAAGGCAAAGGTCCACCTCCAGGCACACTGGGTGCTTCACAGCACCACAGAGCCAGTCCTTGACATTGTCATGATAGACCTTGACATTTTCACAGGAGTATCCCACAGCCACATGGTCTGTGTCCAGGGTAGGTGATGTCACCCGTGCATGGACACTTAGGTGCTGCCCCCAGGTGAAGGTTGTTAGGAGAGCCAAGTGTAGCATACCATGTCCCCACCATGGGGCAGGGTCACTCCGGAGAGACACTACTTACCCCTCTGAAATTCCAAGCTTTGGGAGAGGGAAACATCGAGAAGTTGTTCTGCCTCGGCCGCTTGGGTCTAGAAGAGAAAAACCAAACGTTACTGTCCAGGGATTAGATGCACAGAGGAGGCTCTGCCTCACTAAGAGGAAAGCCCCCTGGACGGACGGCTGGGGGCATGAGGTAGATGACTTCAGCAGCTACTTTCACCCCCAAAACCCTGCTTGACCCCACAGCCTCACAGAAGAGTCTGTTGTCTACCTGGGAAAATCAAACCCACAGCAACACCAGAATACAAATACACGTCAAACCCAATGCCCAAGATCTCTCTCTTTCTTTTTAACATACAAACAGTTCCCAGACAGATACTACCAAATGGCTTCGATTCAGACAGGAATTCTTCCCTATTGCACACAGGCTGAGGAACCCCGGTGTCTCCATGAAGGCCACACAAGCTCTAGGTTTTAATTTTTTTTATTATATTTAGTTATTCTGTGTGGAGGGTACAGTGTGCCATGGCACGTAGTCAGAGGACAACTTGTGGGAGTCAGTTCTCCCTGCCATGCGGGTCTTCAGCGTTGGCAGCAAGTGCCTCTGCCTGCTGAGTCATTTTACCGGCTCCGCCATGCTTTTTTTTTTTTTAAGCAAAGGTAAAATAAAAACGTTTTCAGGTAAAATAAAAGATGTGAATTTGACGGAAAAAAAATCTTTGCTTGATAATAAAGTAAATAAAATTTCATCAACTAGAGCACGAGAGGGAATTCTGTAGCTGGCAGTGAGCACAGCGAGCCTCAATACAGATGGTAAGGGCTGTGCCATGGAGTGGTAGCAGCAAGAAGGGATCAGCTCTGCAAGACCCTATTTCTGAACCACAAATTTACTCCGTCACTCTGGGGTAACAGTTCCTGCACCTGCTGGCTGACCTGCTCCCTTTCTCCCACCCCAGCGCTCTATCGCCGAGTCTCGGCAACGCTTGCACTGTCTTCTGCACTGTTCAGCTAGCCAGCCCCGTTAGCTTTCGGTTCCTGCCACTTGTGTGTCTTCAGAGACACTTTTCCCAGCTGAGCCTCTTGAAGGAGACCTGCCAAGCTAAGGTCCATGCCTTGAGAGATATCATAAAGGGGCAGCTTTGGCCCCCATAAAGGGGCAGCTTTGGCCAGCGAGTGGGACACAGAGGCTGGGCCACATCTGCTCTGGATAGGTCCCCTCAAAGGAGAGTGTAAGGTTGGATGAGCTAAAGTTTCTGTCCCAGGTGCCTGACACACAGAAGACACATGGTAAAGTGCCCCGTCCAGGGTCAAGCCTGGGGATGTTGGGTTACTGCTGAACCTCACACACAATGTCCAGTGCTGGCCTCCGTAAATGTGTTCCTAACATCTTCACAGGATACACACAACAGAAAACAGCACGCTACAGGAGGGAGGCACAACGTGAACAGAGCTCTAAGAAACAGGACAGGGACTTGTGTGTGTGTGGCGGGGGACTAGAGATGCTCCACAAATTCTAGAGCCAGCTGGGGACAGAGAGAAGGCCTATGGGGAGAAGAGAGTTGAGACAGAAGCCAGAAGCAGACACCTCACACTGGAGATTGACAGAAGCCTCGGGGTGGAGCTGAGGGTACACAGATAGACACCAGTGACAGAGAGTGTTCATGAGTCGTCTATAAACAGAGGAAGGCCCCCGCCAGGACAAGAAGGCACTTGAGGGAGGGTACATTGTGGGGAGACAAATGACAGATGTCCTTCAAGGAAGTAAGTAGAGGAGGCGGGAGGGAGGAGGGACATCCTAATATTGGCAAGAGGACCCAGTGAGTCTCCCTGAGGATGTTAGTGTCACTGAGGACTAGAGTTGAGGGACTTTTCTCCAAAAGTGAGGCAGGAGACTTATTTGTACAGAATGGGAGTTGACAGAGTTCCCAACGTAGTCTTGAAACCATGACTTCCCTGAAGTGGGCACGCCGTCTGTCTTTTTATGACCCACTTGGAGAAGGCCAGATGACAAACCACGATCTGAAGACTTTCCTAAACATTCTTGACATCTGCTGTCAGACAGCCCAGGCCAGCAGTGCTGCCCACTCTGGCAGTATGGGGGTGGGGGAGATGATGAGAAACAGCATGCACAAAGTGCCCCTCCTCTCCCTTAACCACAGGGCACTTACTCAGTGCACACGATATACCAGTATCTGAGCCGTTGGTGTTCTGCCCCATTGACACAGGGCAGGCACAGCAGTCCAAACTTCAAACACCGAAGCCAACTGTGAGCTGCTGGAATCAACAGAAACCGTGGGTATTTTTAAGGGTGTTTTGTAACAGAGGTTCCTTGACAATCTGGTGTTGGAAACATTTTTTTTTTTTTTTTCAAAAAAAATCCAGAGACTATGATGACCCTGAAGCCTCTGGGGACATGTTTAGAAGCCAGGGGATGGCTCTCCCTCCATCACACCAACTGCATCCGTCTGAACTGCAGCGTGAGAGGTTTCCTGGTATCCTACTGAAACCCCCACCCTGAGCCTGCAGGTCACAGCCCAGCAGAGCAGCTCCACGTCCGTCCACAAAGAATTTTTTTTTAAGATTTGTTTATTATGTATGCAGTGTTCTGCTTGCTTGATGTGTGCACGCCAGAAGAGGGCACCAGATCTCATTATAGATGGTTGTGAGCCACCATGTGGTTGCTGGGAACTGAACTCAGGACCTCTGGAAGAGCAGCCAGTGCTCTTAACCTCTGAGTCATCTCTCCAGTCCCCTAGTTTTCTACTCTTTAAGCAAGCAGCAGGCTGTTATTTTTCTAAAGTTCTGCATGGGGAGCCCCAGTTCTTTCCCGAGTACGTGTTTTTCCGGCCAGGACTCTGTTCAGACCACCTTCCCACCAGTCCCCTAGAGAGTTGCCCGCAAGTTAGTGTGGAATAAGACACCAGAACACTCTGCTCGGGAGGAAAATGGGATCTGGTCACATCCTCAACACTGGCCTTCAGCCTGTGCACATGGGGCTCCTCGGTACCACTATCAGAGGCTGTTGTCAAGATTTCCTTTTAGCAAATCAACACTTGCAGAGTACTCGCTGCATGCCAGGTACTGACTGTTTGGACAGCCCTATTAAACGTTAACTCATTCTGTCTTCCAAACAGTATCTTATGAGTAGGTACTGTTGTTACCCCTCCTTCACAAATGAAGAAACCAAGGCTTTAACAGGTTAAATGATTTGCCACAAAGCACAAAGCTAATTGATGGCAAAGTCAGGATTTGAACTCTGGCAGTTTGCACTCTAAGGTGCACAAAAGAAACACACGATAAAACCACTGCAAAGAAGAATAATATTGTGAAACTATTA
The DNA here is from genome assembly GCF_014885135.2 of Alexandromys fortis. NCBI lineage: Eukaryota > Metazoa > Chordata > Mammalia > Rodentia > Cricetidae > Alexandromys > Alexandromys fortis. Next base: position 5,741,728 of record NW_026067980.1, read on the forward strand.
TCAAAAGCAATTTACAGATCCACTGCACTCTCTATCCAATGGTAGTTCCTCCCCAACTGAAATATCAAAAACCCTGAAGTTCACATAGAAGCACAAAGACCCCAAATGGTTAAGGCCAACCTTAGCGGATGTAACGGTGCTGGAAGTTTGACCAAGTCCAAGCTCAATCTCTGTAGTATACTATAGAGTCATGGTGACAACAGCGAATGCTACTGTCCCAAAGACAGAACCATGGGGTAGGAGAGCCAGAGATAAACCCACACAGTAACTGCGAGACACAGTCTGAAAATATAAGTATTTATTTATTTATTTGGGTGGGGGAGTAATGTTCATGACACACACATGTGGAGCCCAGAGGGCAACCTCTGGAGTTCGTTCTCTCCTCCCTCTCAGTGGGTTCAAGGACTGAACTAAGTCACGGGACTTCACAGCAAACCCCTTCACCTGCTGAGCCATCTTGCTGGCCCCAAGGCTTCAAGATACAAGCACAGGCAAGAGCTTTCTGAAAAGGACTCTGATAACACAGAAAATCATCCCAAGAGCGGCTGTTGAGATGGCTCAGTGGTTAAGAGCACTTGCTGCCTCGCAGAGGAGCTGGGTTAGGCTCCCAGATCTCACACGGTGACTCACAACTGCCTGTGACTCCAGTTCCAGGGGATCCAAAGCCCTCTTCTGGACCCTTCTGTTCCAGGCACATAAAATGCACATACATACACGCAGGCTCTCAGGCATACATGTAAAATAAAAACACCTTTAAAACACTGAAAACTAGGACTACATAAAACTTAAATGATCAGCAATAGACAATCTCTAAGAGAAGAGACTACCTTCAGAAGGTACCCTGGCAAGAACACACAAATTGAACACCCAGGGTAAACAGAACTAAAAGGTAAACACACACACACACACACACACACACACACGCAGAAAGAGACAGAGAGAGAGAGAGAGAGAGAGAGACAGAGACAGAGACAAAGACAGAGACAGAGAGAGACAGAGAGAGAGAACAAAGGAGGGGCTGGGAGATGGCCCAATCTGCAGCAAGCTTGCTGTGTCAGTGAGGACCTAAGTGCACAGCGCCAGCTATCATGCAAAAAGCATGCTTTTGTAACCCAGCCCTGGAAGAGAGAGGTGGACACACAGACACGTACACATGAACATACAGGCAATAGTAATAACAATAAAAGCCATCAGTCTTAGAGACTTTCCTACATCTGCAAATGAAGAGCCACAAGAGTTGGGCATGTCTGCTGGCACGTGCAGCTCCAGCCCTTAGGAAGTCAAGCACTAATCCTGAGGGTGGCAGCTCAGGGCCGGGCGGAGCCACAGCCTTATTACAGAGAGCCATAAAGACTGATGAACTTCTCTGAGTGCACATCACACTTTACTTCAAGTATAGTTTGTAATGCTTGTTTTGTTAAGACAGGAGACAGGATCTCTGGTTAGCCTGAAATTCACGTACTCCTGCCTTGACCAGGCCCTGAGTGCTGGGGTAACAGACATGGGCCACCATGACCAGGCATTTCCTTTTTCTATGCCAGGGCTGGCAACCCATTCATGGTTTCCAGGCAAATGTTTCTCCACTGACCTACATCCCCAGTCCTTTCAAAACTTCCAGGGCTGACTTTTCCGAATATTTTAAAAGAATTTAGAGCAAGTAAGTCTTAAAAAGTTTTTTGTTGTTGTTTGTTTTTGTTTTTGTTTTTTTATGGCTATGAAGGGTTGAAGAGATGACTTAGCAGTTAAGAGCAATTTAAGAACTTAAATTTGTCAGACGGCTCATAACTGCCTGTAATTCCAGCTCCGGGGATCTGATGCCCTCATTTGGCCTCTGTGGGCTCACACGCACGTGCATGCATGCACGCTCACACCCACACCCACACACACCTCTACCTATAAATAAGAAATAAAATAAATCTTAAAAATCACTATGAACTCAAACTGTCTTTCTGATCTTTGTGGAAACTAATAAAGGGGAGAAAGCAGACCTGCCAAACTATATCAAAATCATAAACAGAAAGAAAGGAGATATGTTCAAGGCTCTAACTCAAAACACATTCCTGTGGATGCAAACCCTTTCCTCGTTCCTGGCCACCACCTGTAAGGAGTCTTTGTTTTCATCTGGATTTTGTCCAGGGAGGGAGGAGCAGAAGAAAGTCTTCATCTTTTAATCAATACTACGTTGATCGGCAGCTAATAAATCAGCAGGAAGGTAGGTGGTCCAGCGTTTCTAAAACCCAAATCCTAAACCTGAGTCCCGAGAATGGGCATTCCTAATTAACACCCTCCTGCAGCTAAGATACCACAAATTCTCAAATTAGCCAGCATCACATGAAGCAGTTTATTGACTCTGATAGAGACCCCCCACAGTCTCCGGGGTAATTAGAAGCTCTGTAAATGTTATTCTTGGCAGTGACTGTGGCCACACATAAAAACATGTTTATTCCCAAACTGTCAGTGAAATTCAGCGAAGAAGCCTAGCCCGAGGCAGGCCTGCTAGAGCACACGCGGAGGAGAGGGGGGACAACGCCGAGCCGAGCACATGGACGAGGGGGCGATCTAGGCACCGTGGCAAGCAGCAAGCCATTCCCAAAGTCTGGTGAGCCTCTCCGACAGGTGGAAAGGCAGAGCGGGTGTACAGGAGGAGGAGCTAGGCGTGGGAGAGTGGCAGCATTTTTTGGCATTGGTACTATTTGTGTCGTGTGGCCAGAGGTTGACATCAGGACATCGTCCTCTATCTTCAGGTTCTAGTGCTAACCCTGGAACTCATTTTCGGTTAGTTGGCCAGTGAGTTCAAGGCACCTTACAAGGGGTTACAGGCACACACCGCCCCACTGCTCCCAGCTTTGGTATGGGTGCTCATGCTTGCACAGTGAGCACTTTACCCACTGAGCCATCTCCCCAGCTCCGGTGGTGTCTTTTAAAGCATCAGCTCCCCAGATCTTCATAGGACTCTAGGGAATAGGGTGGTATCAGTGGACAGGTAGCTACTGGGGTCAGACTGCAAAATGCCCACAATCAGGCAGTCCCGTTTCAGGCATCTGAGTTTGGCCAAGTTGCATAAGATTTTTTTTTCCTGGCCACTTAATCTATCATAATATATTAATCATGTGTCCTCACCAAATGTTTTTTTACCAAACACAGCCCATCTGAATACACAGGGCAGTACAAGGCCTCTCTCCTGGGCACCTCACCATCTTCCAGCTAGGAGAACAGAGCCAATGTTGCGTCAGTGTTACTATAGTTGCTACCATGGCAACCTCCCCTTGTCACCCAAGCAGATGTTCCTCCATCCCCTCTGGGACACAGCTTGATTCAGGGATGCAGCCAGCACTTGCAAGCACATCTTCACCTGTCCCTCAACGTCCTCACGCTTTTATAAGATTGTGAACTGGCTGGGTCTGGACCAGGCTGATGGACAAGTGGGGTTCATGGAAAGACCATACAGAGAAAAAATAATCTGCACAGAAGGTAGCTGATAGCCTCTCCCATACCCCAACCTGACCTTGGAAAAGGATAGTGCTCCTATCAGGAGAGAGACCAGCTCTGGAACAGGTCAGAGGTCATGACAGGGAGCACGGGGGAGACATTAAAGTTGTTAGTATGGAACTCCAAATCTTGTAGAGTCACGTAGATGTCTCTGAATAGACTTTTAAGACAACACCTCACTGAGTAGCCCAGTCTGCCCTCAATCCAAACACTCTTCATGCCTCAGCCTCTTATGTAGCTGGGATCACAGGCAGGTTCCTAGCTCAGATAGCCATATCAAAATAAGACTATTGCTTTCACTAGTCAAAAATACTCCTAAATAAAACACCTTTTAGGATATGAGAGCCATGAATGAGTTTTCAGAAACCCTGAAGGTCAAAGGAGAAACAATAAATTTTTTCTTAAAAATTCCTTAAAAGCTAATTCCACAGTAGCAACTTCTCAGAGTGAGGACGGATCCACACTTACACATATATTCCCTGAATCTGACACTTTATGACTCCCAAATATTAATTTGTAATCATAAGACACTTGTTTTTGTTTGCTTGAAGCTGAAATGCTTTAGTCCTGTGTAGCTTAGGAAGAAACCCAACCCTCTGATTAGCAAACAAACACAGCCTACTGTCCTTAGGAAGCGGTAAACAAGGGTAAATAAGGTAGTATGTCAGCTCTTGGGGGCAGCTTGTTAAAGGTAATATGGTGGGCAGGCAGACTAGGGGGCAGGCAGACTAGGGGGCGGGCAGACTAGGGGGGTGGGCAGACTAGGGGGTGGGAGAGTCCGGTCTTCTTAATGCTGCGACCCTTTAATATACTTTCTCATGGTGTGGTGACCCCAACCATAAGGCCATTTCGTTGCTACTTCATAACTGTAATTTTGCTACTGTTACGAATCACAATGTAAACACCTACGCTTCCCAATGGTCTGAGGTGACCCCTGTGAAAGGGCAGTGACCTTGGCCCTGACGCTGAGGAACTTCGGCCTCACTGGGGCACTCTAGCTCCAGCCCCTGGTGCAGCACCAGGACCTAGGGGGCAGGAGGAGGAAGAGAAAGTGGTATCAACGCAGGACCTAGTTTTCTCAGCCTCAGTGTCTACCTCTGGAACTGGAGCTAAGCCTAAACTGCCGGCAGGTGACATTAGCATTTCCTTCTTCCTTGTTGGAAGCCTGGATGGGATTTCACGTCATTAATCAATCTATTTCTTTTCTACTGGTGTCTGTTTTGACACAGGGTTTTACTCCACAGCTCAGGGTGCCCGCAGACCCTGTGATCCTGCACAAGCTCCCCAAGACTAGGACTATAGACGTAAAACAGACGTCCAGCTTGACTTACTTTTAATATGATTTCTATTTGTCTATTTAGTTATTTTGGCTTTGTGCTTTCTTTGTTTCTTCAGAGGCAAGGTCCATGTAGCCTAGGCTGACCTCAAACTAACTGTGGCCAAGGATGGCTTTTAATCTTTGATCCTCCTGCTAGGGTTACTGCAAACAGACAGGCCCAATTTTTATGCAGAGCTGGAGACAGAAGCCAGGGCTGTGGGCATGCTAGGCCAGGACTCCACCAACTGAGCTACAGCCCCAGCCTTTAATGTGCTTTTTAAAATAAACTAATGTGCTCAGTAAAATTCACTCTTTGGGTGTAAGCATAAGCGTGTTGGTAAAACGGGTAGGTCATGCCTGCCACCACAGTGGGAACACAGGGCTGCCCTCCCAGGAAGCCCCCTCCTCAGCCCAGTTCCTGGCAACTGTGATGTTTCCTATTTCTCTCATTTTGACTTTTCCAGAATGTCACATACACGAAACTCCACAGTGTCCAGCCTTCTACATTTGACTGACTTCCTTCATGTGGCAGAATGCACTTGGATTCATCCAGCCTGTGGTGTGAACCAGTGGTTCACTCTTCTCTACGCTCCTCCATAAATGCAGCCTGATCATTCTGGGGCGAGGTCACATAAAGTAGCAGTAGATCGACTGCCTTCTACTCCCCAGTGACTTAGTCACCAGCTTCCAGAGTGCACTTCTATCTATGGGTGACAAGGCGAAGCAGGGGTTTAAGGCCATCTTCCTGGCTGGGTCTGTAATCAGGACCACCGAGACCCTATAGGCCTCTCCTCACTCAGCCTCATGTGAAGCAGCTCATTTGCAAACTGGCTCTCAGTACCCCAGCTCTCACGGAGGCTTTGGGAACTTGGGAATGGTCTGGGTCTTGATCTATCAGTTATAAAGTCTAAAGATCCTAGAAGGGGAGGCAGGAAGGTCCAGCAAACTGCTGGGAAGTGAGATTTGTAGCCAAGATCAAAGTGACTTGACAAGGTGACAAAGGCAAGGACCACAGCCTTGGGGACAGTTAGGGAAAAGGCAACCAACGGACAGAAATGCTCTCCAGAGGAGCTAGGCCAAGGCCAGACCACACACTTAGGAGCCAATGACAAAGACTGAGAGAAGCTTCGCTGACTGCCCTGCCTATGGAGAGAGCTGACAACCTAGCCGGCAGCGTCAGGGCAGGGCTCGGGTGGCAGGCACAGCGAGGACAGAGTAGGCAGAGAAGAAGCAGAGGTAGAAGGAGGCTGCACTCTCTTGAGGACTGAGGAAGAAAATGGAAGGAAAATAAGATGGCGGCAGAAACCATAAACTTAAAGATAACACATAATGACAGACACTGAATCCTCACGGTGACCCAGGTGATGCTTAAGACACTTCAGGTAGCTAGAGATGCTGTTTTTCTAAATGGCCATGTTGTCAAACTACCTGCTAAATATCTGCGTCTATATCCACAGCCTGGTGCTGCTCCCAGCCTTAGCCAGAGAAGGTTCTTGCTGCAGTGGGGAGTGCTTCCTGCAGAGATGCGTCGCTGGGGACTGCGAGTGCTCGGCCACATATGGGATATCTTTATCAACATTGCCGAAGAGGGGGCACCAGAGGACAGGGGGAGCGCTGTGGCATGCTGCCCTCTGGGCGTGATGCCACCATTGCATTCATGATTTTATAGCACCTATGGTACCCCCCCCCCCGCAAGTTAAAGCCCATCAAAAACTCCAGCATGGAGAAGGGAGGGGCTCCCAAGACCCCAGACCTAGCTGAGGAGTTACTGGCCATGGATGGTTGCTAGGGAAGGAAGAGTCACTTTTCTTTAGGAGCAACTGATGGGTTCCATGCCCCAGGGGATAATCCAATACCCATGAGCTTATGGGTGGTGTTAACTGGATTCAGTGGGCTAAATAAATAAGTCTAAAAGGAAGACATGAAGTTGGGAGGGAGATGAGGGTCTGATGGAGGAAGGTCATTGGTTAACTAATAAAGAAACTGCTTGGCCCTGATAGGTTAGAACACAGGTGGGTGGAGTAAACAGAACAGAATGCTGGGAGGAAGAGGAAGTGAGCTCAAACGCCATGCTCCCCTCTCCCGGGCAAACGTGATGAAGCTCTGACCCAGGATGGACGTAGGCTAGAATCTTCCCGGTAAGCGCACCTCAGTGCTACACACATTAATAGAAATGGACCAGGCAATGTTTAAATGAATACAGTTTGTGTGTTGTTATTTTTGGGCATAAGCTAGCCAGGCGGCCAGGAGCTTGGTGGCAGGAACGCAGTCCACAGCTCCTTCAACAGGGGTCCAAGTGGATACATACACCAGATGACTGATGTTGCGTGCATGCATAAGTACCTTCTCTGAGCATCACCGCCGCCCCACCCCCACCATCATCAGCAGATGCAGGAGTTGGAGCATGGAGACTAATAAGCGTGTATCGGAGGGCAAAAGAGCTGAGCCCGGTGACCCACTAAGCTGCAGGCAATGCAAGGCTTGGTGGGAGAAGGAAGAACTGGGAGACAGGGGACATACCTGGCTGGAAAGGTGGGTATGGGGGAAGGAGCTAGTAGACAGTGGGCTGCAGGTGGTGTACCAGGGCATATCCTCAGCTAAGAGCCACCATACTTCAGAGGGTTCTCCTCTTCGGCAGTAGCGCTTGTGTGACCGGCAAGAACACATTGAGAGTCATATCCAGACTGCTCTTCACCAGATGAGCAAGAATGCTAACAGCAAGTGTGCCACAGGGGTTCCCACTGGCTGGGATTCCCCAAGGACTAGTAAGCTTATGCTCATGAGACCCGGGGAGTGGACTGGCAAGATGGATCACTGGGGAAAGGCGTTGTTGCCAGGCAACCAGGGCTTGATCCTGTCTTAGTCATGGTTTCTATTGCTGGGATGAAACACCATGACCAGAAAGCAAGTTGGGGAGAAAAGGGTTTATTTGGCTTACAATTCAATAGCATAGTTCATCATCATCAAAGGATGTCAGGGTAGGAACTCAAATAGGCAGGAACCTGGAGGCAGGAGCTGATGCAGAGGCCACGGAGTAAGTGTTGCTCACTGGATTGCTTCATGTGGCTTGCTCAACCTGCTTTCCTATAGAACCCAGGACCACCAGCCCAGGGACGGCCTCACCCACCATGGGCTGGGCCCTCCCCATTGTTCACTAATTGAGAAAATCCTTACAGACGGATCTCATGGAGGCCTTTCCTCGGCTGAGGCTCCTTCCTCTCTGGTGACTTCTAGCTTGTGTCAAGTTGACACACAAGTTCAGATCCCCAGAACCCACATGTTAGAAGGGGAGACCTAATTTCTGCCGGTTGTCTCCTGACCTCCATACACGCATCATGGCATACGCAGCAAAATGTAACTTTTTAAAAAAAAAGTCCTTGAGCACCTAAAATAATGCCCAGCATTCATGAGACACAATAGATATTACCCATCAAAATTATTAATAGCATTAGTAGGATGGGGATAATCCATGACAGGAATTAAAATGCCCCATTGGGAAGCACGGTGCCCTGAATGTCCCAACATTGTTCCAGAAGCCCTCGGCACATGAATTCTCTAGTTACTGTAACCAGATGAGCCCTTTCATTTTTGTACCAAAGAGGGGCGGAGGCAGGTCCTGAACAGCAGAGGTGTGGGGTTCGGAGCCCACCATTAATTAAATGGGGTTCGTGTAAGAGCACACACTCATCTGGCAACGTTCCCCTCTGAGCCTTGCGCTCTAAGAAAGAACACTGGAGAACGCACTCCCATTGAGACTTTTCTGGGCAGACCCGGGTGTTAAGATAATAACACAGTCACTGCAGTTCTAAAAGAGCGAGCCCTCCTGGAGAGCACAATATTCCGTTAGAAATAGCCGGATCTTTTCCAGAGCTGAGTGCTGGAGAGAGCAGGGCTCCTACCGCTACAAAGATGCAGGAAAAAAAAAAAAAAAAAGCCATACTTAATGTGAGTGCACAGTGCCCTCTGGTGGCCAGTATCAGAAAAGCAGAGGGGCTCAGCGGTCAGTCTCAAACAGTCCTCAGATTCTCAATGTTCCTTGTCTCATTTTGTGTTGCTGGGGATCAAACCCAGGGCTTTACATACGGTAGGCAAGTGCACTGCCACCAAGATACACTCGAGTCACTTTCAAAAATTGAAACCGAGAGTTGGCAAGACGTATACGTGGCCAAAGACACTTCCTACCAACCTGAGGTAGAACCCTCGGACACACATAGCACAAAGAAAGAAGTGACTCTCACAATCTGTCCTTATGCACGCACACGCACGCACACACATACAATATGAGTTTTAGAAAACCAAGTAAACAAAATAAAATAGGAATTGAAAATTAAAAGTTTTCATTTCCTAACAGAAGAGCTGACAGGGAAAGGTCACATTTGACCTTCCCTTGCTTTGGGGGTTTTGCTGCTGCTGCTGCTGCTAGTGTTGTTTTCTGGCACACTTGCATGTCATCTACACATGTCTCTGTGGATGCTGAAGCACCAGCTAGCTCAAAAGACACAGGCCATAGGCTCTCCATGTGTCCACAAGGTGTCCATCAGCATCACCATTTTAAGAGACTGTCCTCATGACCACTAGACTCCAAGGTGTCCCATCTCACTAGACTCCATCTGCTACTTGCTTCCAGAAAACCCAAGCAGGTCTGGACCAGAGATGGTGGCATCTTAGTGGCTGAGAGGACAGGCCCTCTTGGGGTCAGATCCAGTAGATCCTCATAGAGGCCCAGTTTCCTCTGGATATCCAGTGTGTTTGTGCCTTGCTCAGTTTCTTCTCCCTGGTGTACGGTCTGAACTCATCACTCTCCATGACTCCAGTGGAGTTAATAGGGGGCGGGGGGACTTGTAGCAAGGATCCAGGGAAGAAAGAGAAACCTGCGGTGGCGAGGGAGACCAATGGGCAGAACAAACGGGAAGTGGATTTGGGTGGAGTAGGGCCACAGGCTGCAGGCAGCTAAGGAAGCAGAGCTGCAGACTGCTGTGGGATGTACAAGGATGTCTTTGGTTGTTGGCAAGACACAGTACTGGACGGGAAGAAAGTTCACTGCTGATGGTGCACTTCAAGCCCCCACCGGGGCTTTGGTGTTTGCTTAGAGCAAGCCCCAGCTTTACGGATAAGGAAAGCTGGGCTGAGGGAGGGCCTGTACCCTGCTAGGAGTTCCTTGCACACTGAGTTTCCACAGTCTTGCTCTGCGGTGCTCACGGTGGAGGGAGGATGCCAGAAAAAGGACAAGCGAGGGTGAGATGGCCCTGGAGACCCGATCACATGACAGAGCAATGTGCAGGCAATGCCAGAAATAACAGTTCTTGTCCTTGTCCTCCCCTGCCCTTTGCCCTAATCACTGGGATCCCCACCCCCAAAGCGCCACTTCCTGTTTGATAAACCCATTCCCATTGCTAATTCCCACATGCCCTCCTGCATACAGAGAGTCCTGACCCGAAGTCCGCCAATGCAATGGCTGTGTCTGCACTTCCTCTGAGAAGGCTTTTCCTGGATTTACACTCCCGCCATCCAAGGGTTCAGCCTTCTCTCCATCTCCACAAGAAACAGTGACTAGCCCCCACTTTGTGCCAAGCACCTTACCAGGCACTCAGGATACAATGCCGCTTAGAAAACTATCCAAAGCTAGAAACGAAAGCAGAACTCTTGTCATCTACAGTATGAACCAGCTTACAGTAAAGGCAACCGTGGTGGCTAGCATGTCAACTTCTAGAATCTCCTAGGAAGGAGGTTTCAATGAGAGACCTAGACGAGGCTGGCCTGTGGGTATGCCTGTGTGAGCTTTTCTGGCCATGTAAATTGAGATGCCCACTGTGGGTGGCACCATTCCCTAGGTGGGAAAAATTCTGAACTGTGTAAGAGTGAAGAGCTCAAGCTGAGCATGTACGCACTAACTCACTGCCCTCTGTTTCTGACCGTGGACAGAGCTCCAAGTACCTGCCACCTTGAATTCCCACAGTAATGGTCCATAGCTTAGAACCAGGAGCCAAGTAAACCCTTCCTCCCTTTAAGGTGCCATTGTCAGGGTGTTATTACAGCAACAGGAAACAACACTAAGACTAACTTTGTTTGATTTATTATTTGATTTTGGTTTGACCCCAGACTCTGCCTAGCCAGGCTATCGGCTTACAAAACATCAACACACAACAAAATAATTTCTCAGGCATAGTCTCAAAGGTTAGGTTCATTATCTTACAAGACACTAACATGTTTTCCACAGAAGTTTGAATTTTAAGCCAGCCTTCCTTTCTCTGTAGCATCTTCCATGATTATACATGTATGTTTATTTTTACATATGCATGCAAACATACGTAGAGATTGTATGTGTATGTGTTCCTTGGTAATCCTTAAGATAAGATTCTCATCCTCACCCTGTTACTTCTTTTGCCGAGTTAAGTCAAATCTTTTACTCAGGATAAACGTAAATATTTGTTCAGAAGCCAGACCAAAGCATGAAACCCAAAACATGATGGAGAAAGGAATTCCAGGCTGCTGTGTCGGCATGAGCAAACACCCTGCAGCCGCAAGTGTGGTATGCTGGAGAGGGGGCAAGTCACATGAAGTCTAACATCTATGACTAGGGCCTTTACCAAAGTCCCTCCTGGCTGCCTCAGCCACGTTCAATAGTGGTGTCTTACCAAACAGAACTGGCCTCACAGGGTAGGAAAACTGTGGCTCAGATCATGGGGCTGCAATTCCACGCCAACCTTCTCTAGCTACCAGAAAGGTCAGGAAAAACACAGTTAGCAAAGTAAGAGTTCCTGAGAGGAGAGATCCTTCTGGAAACCCACACACTAGCTGCCCTCCTCAGGAGGCAGCATCCGTGCTCAGTGTCAGGCCCTGCCCACACCAGGGCAGCCCCCAGCTTGCTGCACCCCCTCTCTGCACAGTGTAAATGCCTGCACAAGCAAGCATGACAGGATGGCATCCCACAAGACCACAGCTCCCCAGTTAGGGCTGACTTCAGCCCTCATTCTCTGTGTGACTCACCTCGGTCAAGGCTGGGCTGTTGGGCGCCTGCGGTGGGGACAGACAGGGACCCCAGTGAGAGGCAGGCGCTTCGTTCCGTGAATATTAACAGTCGCTTTCATCTCCCTGAGTCTCCGTTCCTTAATGCGGAAATAGAAGCATTCACCCACTAAGTGTTCAGAGGTCAGGAGTAAAAGATCATAGGATGATACAATGCGTGTTTCATTCACAGGTGTCAAGAATGTAGCAAGTGCTTGTCTTGTAAGAGCCGGGTGTGGTGACACGCCTTTAATCTCAGCGCTAGCTCTCCGTGAGTTCAAGGTCAGCCTGGTCTACTATTGAGTAGCAGACAAGTCAGGCTAATGAGACTCTGTCTCAAATAAACAAAACAAAGCAAATAGGATTGGAGAGACGGCTCAGGGGTACCCATCAAAAGAGCTACAGTAAACATCTATTGAAACTGACATCTACCTATGAACACTGGCATCTGTCTAATGGACACTGAAGTCCATCTACTGAAATTGATGGCTATCAATCTTCTGTGTTTTATTTGTTTGCTTGTAAGAGTCTACTCATGGGAAAACACGTGTTTCTCTAATTCTCCGGAAAGGGCGAAGAGCTGCAGCAGCCACGCCCCCGCTCTGCCTCAGTTCCCTTACCATGTGCTCAACTGTTCCAGGACAGGAGTGCCACAGAGACAGGTAATTTTCTCCTTAGATGTATAACGGTGCACAGGACATTTCTAACAATACCTTCACCCCCAGCCCTGGACCACAGAGGGCAAAAGGAAATGCCCCACGAACAACAGCTGGGGTGGAAGGGGCAGCTGTCCACTCTGTGCTTACGGCTGGGAAAGCTCAGGAGAGTGAGTGGCTCCTCAGAGTAGGGGAAGATGCTAAACCCTAAGACCAAACACCGGAGACAGCAGAATTCCCCTTGGCCTGCTTTGTGCATGCCTGGCTACGCTCCGTGAACTGACTGGATGGCCAGGACCAGATACGCAGTAGGGAATCTCTGAGGCACCTTGCTTAGGAGACAAGCCATTGAGTTTTCCAATCACCAATTCCCAAGTTGGTATTCAAGAATCTGCCACCAGGGGGCAAGAGAGAGTAAAATTTCATAGTATGACTTCTGTTTGTTGAACTTGATCTCAGTTTGACACCCTAAGAGAGAGCAATTTAAAAAGAAATCGGAGGTGTGATTCAACACAAAGGTCTCCTGTTTAAAAAAAAATTTGATTGGGAACCAGCATCTCCGAGGCCTCCTTTAATCCAGGTGCTAAAGACCCTTGTTCAAAATGGAAAAGGGTCATGCAGACTGGCTAACATTAATTCCTGTCGATCATTAACCACACCCCACACCAAAGAAAGAAGCAGTTCTCGAATGACGAGCTGGCAGGGGGCGGGGCTCTGGAAGATGAGGGACCAGCCCCTCTTCCATCCTCATCACTACCCCTGTGCCCTACAAACCTCTGCCCCATCCGACTACCACGCTCCAGCATCCACAGAGACCTTACCTGTCTTACCTATGCACCCGCTTTTCTTCGAACCCCCTCCTCCTCAAAGAGCCCCGTCCGTAACCCAGCAGCTTTTGGTGCTCAGCTATAACCGCACCTCTCGGTCACTCCCACCCCACGGCAAACCTTCCCAGGTACTGAATGTCTGTGTAGTTCCAAAGCTCCTATACTGGAGACAAAGACCTAGAAAGGGGACATCAGGGGGGCCATCAGGCCACGAGACATCTCCCTCTTGAGGCGGATTTATGCTTTTATTAAACAGAGCCTGGAGGGCCGCTTTCCTTCCCCACCATGGGAGGGGACAAGCACCATCTAGGACAGTGGTTCTCTACCTTCCTAATGCTGTGACCCTTTAATACAGTTCCTCATGCTGTGGTGACATCCCCCCCCCCCACACCATAAATTCATTTTCATTGCTACTTCATAACTGTAATTGTGCTATTGCTATGAATTGCAATATAAATATCTGATATGCAGGAAACTGATATGTGACCCCTGTAAAGGGGTCATTTGACCCCAAGGAGTTGCAACCCACAGGCTGAGAACGACTGTTCTAGCGGTCAGGGAATGGGATGTCTTCAGATGGCAAAGGCCTTTGCAGAAAATAGCCAAGTGTGCCCGTGCACACTGCAGCTTCAACACTCGAGTCTGAGGAAGAAGGACCAAGAGTTTGAGGGTAGCCTGGGCTACAGTAGGCAGTCAAAGGCAGAGGTGGGGACAGGCAGTCCCTACAAGTTGGGGAACAGGGCAAGACGGTTTGTTCTGCAGGCCTGCAGACAAGGCTGGCTCCACATAGTTACCCCAGGCAGGACCACAGGGCTAAAGGCTGTGAGCACCTTTAGCCACATCCTCAGATGCTCCTGGCTGATTCAACCGAGAGACAGCATGGAGTGAAAGGAGAGGCGCCAGCCGAAGCAGGCGGAAGGGCTGTCACCCCTCCCCAAGGCCCCATCACCTCCCACACACACACACACACCCAGGTTTATCAGGAAATTATTGAGTTTTATATTTTTAAGGCCCCAGAGTCTGCAAGTTCAAACTTTAAAATTTCTGGGCAACACAGGGGCCTATAAAACTTCCATAACATTGCTGGGAGTGGTAACACACACCTCTCCTGTCAGCGCGTGAAGGGCTGAGACAGGAAGGGCTTGGATTTAGGGCCAACCTGGACTACACAGTGAGATGCAGTCTTAAAATAAAAACCAAGAGAGGAAGAAGGGAGGGAGGGAGGGAGGGAGGGAGGGAGGG
>NW_026067980.1:5756425-5807945 GCF_014885135.2 Alexandromys fortis
GGAAGGGAAGGGAAGGGAAGGGAAGGGAAGGGAAGGGAAGGGAAGGGAAGGGAAGGGAAGGGAAGGGAAGGAAATATTCCTTGATCCAAAAAGTCCATGATCCTTGTGAAATTGTGCCTGGGTGAGAGGCTGCATGCAAGTTTAGCCCCAGCTTCCTTGTGCACAGCCTGAGGTAGAAGAGAAGGCTGAACCTTGGTGTTCTGGCACTGGAGAGCACAGGGCATGGCCCCGTTTCTGACGGCTCAGTAACGTCCCAAGCCACTGGTGCGTTCTGCAGACTCCGCAGTCAGTGCCTTTGTAACAGTTAAAACAACCACGCTCTGGCGAGTCACATGACAGAAGGGCCGGCCTGGCACACAGCCAAGAACTCATGCTAGTACAACTGACCACAGCTGGCAAGGATGCCTTGGTTCTGACCCCCGATATGGCTCAGTATTTACACACGTTCACCCTCGCTGGGGTCCCCTTCCCTTCCCATCCCACCAGCCAGAGGGACACTGGCTCCAATGTGGTCAAGTGCTGTTTTCCTGGCCCTGGGCATCCAGCAGCAGTGGGCAAGTCTGTGTTCAGGAGCCACAACTAAGCTGCAGCCAGCAAGCTGTTGGTGTGTTCTTGGTTTGGATTTCACCTCAGAATGTTTCAAGGAACAGCCTGTTCACCTTTCCACACGCAGTGAAAATGGCCATTTGGAAGCCCAGGGAGGGCGGGGGGAATTGCAGCCCTCGGTGCACAGAGTCCTCCTTGGCTCGGTGGACAGCAGAATGCAGACCCCACAGACAACTTTCTGACCCTCACACTGCAGTATGTGAATGCATATCCGTCCTAGCTTCGTTTCTGTTTCTGTGATAAAAGGCCCTGACAAGAACCGACAGGAGGAAGGGTTTGTTTTAGTCCACAACTCCAGGTCTCAGCTCTCTGCAGTCAGGAAGTCAAGGTGGGAGGGACCTAGCACCACTATTCACAATCACAGAGCAGAGATGAACACGTGGATGTCCACTCCGACCACTAGCTCTACTGCGACACAGGCCAGCAGCCAAACTGAGGGGATGGAGCACCCACAGTGGGCTGGGTTCTTCCTCCTCGGTCATCATGGAATGGAGACAATCCCCACAGACATGCCCAGAGCCCGAGATCTGGACGATGCCCCCTGGAGACTCTCCTCAGGGGATTCTAGATTGTGTCAAGATGGGCTAACACTAACCCATCACGTTGTACGCTCCAAGCACACACCCCTGTGGTAAGAAGAAAGCAAGCATTTAAAAAGACTCTCTGGAGATGTCATCCGTCCACTAATTTGTGAGAAGCACCACGCCTTTATTTTCTTCCGTGTCTTTGTGCACACGTGCACACACGAGGTACTAGAACCAAGCCAAGGTCTTGTGCATTTTACACAAGTGCTCTATCATGGAGCTACATCTCCAGCCCCTACACCCCGGTTCTTCACTGAAGAGAATGCAACACCCCATAATTATTACAATGAAAAGATCACTATCTACAGACAGCTGAAGCCCTAGCAAGCAACTAGCTGTGTGACCTCAGGTAAACGACTCAACCACTCTGGGTCTTGCTTCTGACATCATAAAGTATAACTCATAGTCCTGTCTGTATCACAAGGCGGCTGTGAGGCCATGGGTGAAGCTGTCACCATCCCCCACTGGCTGGCGCATGGCGAGTGGACAAGAGATATCCGCTACTGTCTATAATGACGTTTATTCACATACTACACATGCCCAGCAATAATTTCTGGAAGCATCGCGTCCACCATGGAGTCCACAAAAGCTGGGCCTTCCCTGAGTCTAGGGTGCACCAGCACTTGAAGCATTTACTCCCTGATCACACTCCTCCCCACACCCTCCTCAACGTGGTGGCAGTGCTCCCTTGTATTTGCAGTCTGGACCCCTCCTACGTGGCCGGGAGCGGCACAGAAGGTCCCTGCAACCATGGGACAGACCCTGCCATGCCTCGACGGAGGTGTCACCCTTGGCGCCGTTAGCCATGTTGACACACAGGTCTTCAAAAGAGAGAAAGAGAGAGGGAGGAAAGGGAGGGAGCAAAAGAGGGAGGGAGGAAGGGAGGAAGGAGGAAGGGAAGAAGGGGAGGTGGGCAGAGATAGGATTAAATATAACGGTCACAAAATGCTAAGGGTATTTATTATTTTGTTATTTTAGGCCCCTCACATAATCTACTGCAATTGAGCCTAAGAGGAAGAATCATCCTATCAGCTGGGGAAACTCCTTAACAGGAGGTCAAATAGTTTGGCGATCACAATGCCTGCAGAGGGGTAGGGCCAGGATCCAACCCCAGATGCCCTGGAACTTAACACTTCAGGAAACGCATTGGAGTACACGGCTCAATGACAGTCCGAAGGTGTCCACTGCCTGCCTAAACTGTGACTGGAAAGGAATGCTACTGGTAAGGTAGGTGAGGACCTGGGCGGGGAAATGACCTTGAATCTACTGGGTGGTGGCCAGGGAATCACGAGACCCTCGGCTGTAGGTGAACAGCAGCAGAGGTGTGGCCAGTGAGCTGACTGAACTGACCAACAGAGGCTGGAACAGGCAAGGCCGTGGACAGGCAGACCTTGGAGCCTCCAGCAGAAACCAGGCTTGCTCACATCTGGATCAGCCCCCACAACTGACAATAAACTTCTCAACTCCAGAACTGGGCAAGAAAGACGCAGCGCATGTTTAAACCGTGGTCTGGCGGCTTGCCATGGAAGTCCTGGAGACAGAACTGTTGTTGCCAATGGCCGAGTCCTCACCCCCATCCCCCGCCCATAGCCTGTTTGCCCTGGGAGGCAGGGACAGTCCAGCCACTACATGCTTCCACAGATCACAAAAGGGCCTGGAGAGAGGGTTGGGGGACCTAGAGAAAGGTCCCTCCCTGTCACACCAGAATGCCCTTGCCAACAACAGTTCACAGAATCCAAGGAGATGGTGATGGTGGTGGCCACTTAGCAACAGGTTTCTCAGCACACCACTTTCTAAGGGATCCACCCTGATAATGCTTCCCAGCGTGTAAGGGACGAGACCCTGTGTAAAGGAAGAGGCGACACCCTCTGAGCTTCCTTCCTGGAAATCATGACATCCGGATCAACCAGGGGGTTCCTCCCAGGACCTTCGGATGGGCTCTTTACCTCAGACAGCTGATGCCTGACATTCCCACCACCACCACCCCCGCCACAGCCAGGCCCACACACAGAGGACATGGGAGGAAATGGTGTCTCAGCTGACTCCAGCAAGGACCAGTCCCCGATAACATGATGTTATCTGACCTCAGGCCAGGCAAACACAACAGAGTTAGCTCAGCACAGCTTATGAGGTTGTGGTGTGTCCTGGCAACCCTTGAAATAAATAAATGAGAATGCCAAAAAGACATTGATATGGTGTTTCATTAAAAGCTAGTCCTGGTTGGAGAAAAATGTATATCTCAATTAAAAACAATTTTTAAAAAATTACAAAAAAAGAAAAAGAAAAGAAAAACTAATCCTGGTGACACCTAGAATTCCTGCATGGTGAAGGCTGAGTCAGGAAGATCATGCAATGGAGGCAATAGAGACATATTACAGACATCCTGTCTCAACGCCCACCCCCAGGTCTTCTTTAAAATCTAAGAGGAAGCCCAGCTCTGTCTAAAACAGAAGATCTTGAGACCAAAAGTCTGAACCACGCTGCTGAGGAAGAGAATGCTTTTGTGTTTTCCTACATGCATGTAAGACAAAGCCCGCTTTGACATGTAGGAGATGAAACACCCAGGAGTGCACGCACAGGCAACAGCAGACACTTCCTGACCATTACAACCCCGTCAGCCCATCAGAGTTACCGGTGCCGATCCCATTTGACAGAGGAGGAAACCGAGGCATGAGGAGATAAGTAGCCCGGCTCCAATCTCAGAGAGGAAGCAATGGGGCAGAGCGAGGACCCAGGCAGACAGCTTCAGCAACAGAAACATCTGTGTTACCTGTCGCTAATGCTCACTCTCAGCAACCCCTGGGAAATTCCTCCAATCGCGTTAGCAGCCACGGGGCTGCTCGTGACGGCCTGGGCCTGTCAGCTCAGCCAGTCTAGCAGCCTAAAGGCAAGCTGCAAACCAGGTCCTTGAAAGAACCAGGGCATCAACTCCATAACATTCTCTTCTCCAACATGGGCAGGCAGAGAATCACATTTGCAGGAGACTCCACACGGAACCTGACAGTTACACCATCACTGGGTACATGAGGAGAAGGCTACGGTCTCTGGAACAAAAGCACTGTCAGATTTGCCCCCCGAAAACGGTCTTCTATGTAACAGGTCTACTCTGACACAAGCCTGACACGTGTATCTGGAGTGACAACTGCACAGCACACGGTCTTCAGACCAGGAATGATCTCACCCGCAATGCTGCATCCCTCTAAGCTGGTTACGCCCACAGCTTTACCCGTCGGTAAAGCTACCCATAGCACCCAGTGCCATTAAGAACCTACATACTTAACGTTGAATGAATACTGAATAAACAGGAATGTCTTTGAACAGAATCTGCTGCTTTCTCTGCTCCCCAGAGCCACAAAAACAATGTGCATATACACATATATGTGTGTGTGTATGTATAATCAGCCAGCCCGGCCCACACGTAGGACTCCAGTGTGTTAGAGTATCTCTTAACGGTTAGAGTAACGTGAGAGGCAACCACTGAGGAGCCAAGTTAAGCCGCACCTGCCAGGGTAAACTCCCAGCTGTTCGTGTCCAGAACCAAGAGGTTATCTCTGGAAGTTCTGCCTCAAGACAGGGTTCATTTGTTCTAAGACAACCTGTCCAAAGTGGCTAACGGCCTCCCAAAAAGAATCCCCACACCTTGGGCCACCAGACAAGGTTCATTACTCAGGCTGCATCCTCTGGTCCCCACTGTCAATGGCATCTCCTGAGCCATCAGAAAACCAGCTCCCAGGGGCCCGCACTCTGACAGGCGGCATCCGGGGACGGTCAGATTTCTATCAGCAATGACACATGGCATTTTTCATTGGCTCCATCTCAAAACTCCACCCTGTCCGCCCTGACAGGCAGCGCCCTGCTTAAAAACACTTCCTGAACAATCGGGTCTTTAAGAAAACTCTCTCAGCAGTGCTGAGGCCTTTGTTAGGACAATCATTAGTCCGTGCTATCTGCCCTTGGGAGACCTCCAAACTCCAGCACCTTCTACACCGCTCAGGGATGAACCTCCAGAGCCACCTCCATCTAAGCCCATGAAACTACAGCCCAAAGAGCCCCATCACCTCCTCTCCTCGCTGACACTCAGAGAGCCACCTCCCTGCCTGCCCGCCACCACCCCACTTACAATCCTTTGAGCTCAAGCCCTTGGGTCCATATCCCAGTGGTTTTATTTGTAGAAAAGTAGGCGTCATGATAACCGGTACCAAGCCTGGAGGAGGGCCTTGGGGAAGTCCCTGGAACCCTGAGCTTACACTTTCTCAGTAAGGTACTGGCAGCCGAGGCGTGCCGAGAATGTGAAGGTCAGTGCTGGAGAGGTGACTCAGCAGTTAAGAGCTGACGTGAACCTAGACTGCCTGGGAAGATAACTGAGAAAATGCCTTCGTGAGGTCTCACTTAGTCAAGGCTAGGGGGTATTTGCTTAACTGGCGATGTGGGAAAGCCTGTTATGGGCGGTGCCACCCTTGAGCAAGTAGTCCTTGGGTATATAAGAAATCAAGCTGAGGCAAGTCGTGATGAAGCTCCATTGCTTCTGCTTCAAGTCCTGCCCTAACTTCCCTGAGCCATAGACTATAAGCTGGAAGATGAAGTAAGCCCTGTGGTCCTCAAGCCGCTGTTGGTCATGTTGTTTTATCATAGCCACTGAAACCCTAAGACAAGAGCGCTTGCTGCTCCTCAGAGGGCTGCAGTTCAATTCCCAGCACCCGCCTGAGGTAGTCCACAAGTGCAGGTAACTCCAGCTCCAGGGGATTTACAATCCTCTTCTGGCTCCACAGGCACCTGCACATAGGCAGTGCTCCCACAGACAAGCAGGTACATACACATAAATACAGTTCTTCTAAAAAAGGGTTATGAAATCCAATGACCTGTGGTGACTGTCACAATTTTCTGCATGTATGTTTATCACCAATAAAAAGTTAATGTAGCCAGGTGTGGTGGCACACACCTGTAATTCAAGAACCCAAGGCTAAAGCAGGAGAATTCCATGAGTTTGAAGCCAACAAGGACTACAGAGGGAGTCCCAAAAAAATTACACACACCACCACCACACCAAGCCAATAAAAATAAATGCTGATTTTTGTGGCACCTAGAACTCTGATGGAGATAGGTGACCAACAACCTATTTCCACCACGTAAATCACACTTCTTAATAGCCTGAAAAACCAGTTCTTCCTGCCTTTACCCACATTGGTTTCAGAGACATTTCCAACAGCCTGGAGGAAAGACAGTCACACTCACACCTGTCTCTTGCTAAGGCTGAGCTAGCTTGGAAAGTGAAGACAGCTCCATCTGCCAGATAAAAGCAGGTAGCCAGTATGGTGATAGGAAGACCCTCCTACTTCTAAAAGTGCCTGGTTGTCCACGGGGAATACTCTGTCTGTAACACACAACGTTATTTTCAAACGCAGCAGCCTGCCCCACCCCGCCTGGCTTAGCTTCTTCCTAGCTGGCCAGGGGTGAGTGAGTTCTGGGAACTGAGCTGCTTATGAGTCAACCTTGTGGGCCCTGACAGCTGCTCATGGGTAGCAATCGGTCGCCTTCAGAACATTGGCATTGGTATCTGGGGTCCACGGTATGACTTGGAAGAATCAAACTCGTTTTTACAACCAAGACTGGACCAAGAAGAGAGAACAGGAGGATGAAACTCCACCCCTTCCACTTCGTTAACAAGAAACACTCATTTCTCAGCCCTTTGGTCACGCAGGACGAGGCTGGACCAATCACATAGCGAAGGTGAAGCCCTTATCACCTTATCCAGCTGCTGTGTTACCACGAGGCAACAGTGGTCTGGCAGCCTAGCCTTTCCTGGCCCAAGGACAAAGCTGAACTCTCTTGGCCCCAAAGGTATTTTCCTAGCTCTGTCAAAAGCTCCACAATATCTGGAGTCATACAGATTTGCTATGTGGAAAACATACGCTGAGCCACACTGATTGGCCTTTGCCAAGACATACCAAACCTGAGCAAAACTGCATCCCTGGGCTTCTCGGTGTGATGGATGCCCAGCACCATCCTCTTCCAGCCAGGCAAGGATGGAGACCATGCTCACAGACTGACCCTCTGCAATCATTGAAGGCTTTAGAGAGGGGGCCAGACGACCCTAACCCCTGCACGGAAATGTCACTCAGAACTCTACGGGAAGCCCAACAGAAGCAGCATGGAGAGCAACGGAAGAGAAAGACCTCCACAAGGGACGCCATCGTCGGCAGGGAGATCAGCTCTGGGGTCTGAGACCGGGCATTCTTTCTAGGTCTTACTTTCCATACCTGCAAAGCTCCAGGGTGTAAGAACAGCATCTTCCCCGGCCTTTGCAAGCTGGTAGTTTTCTTCAATTCTGGCCCAAAGCTATGCTTAAAAAGAAACTTTTCAGTAAGTTGTAAAGTGACAACCTTTCGAAACCCGGATGGCTCTCCTGAGAGCCTGACAAAAGGTTTGAATACTGAATTCCCTTGGGAAACCGGCAGCTTTGTGTGGTCCATGTCTTCATTCAGCTGTCCAGGGCATTTCAGATGGAGATTCCTGCCCATCCCCCTAAAGACAGCTTCAAGTTTTCAATTTTCACTTCAGTCAGAACACTCATGAACAAACTATGGACTGAAAGGATTTCACAAGAACAGTATTAAAACAAAAACAAAAAATCCATGAAGGTGGAGATCTACTGAACATGGGCCTGTATCCCTGGGACTGGACCTTTGGCTTCTGCAGGCTGACTAATGATCTCCACCCCTCACCCCAGGCCCTCAGCCAAGAACTTATGTTTAGGAAGAAGCACAGCACAGCACGACGCAGGAACCCCAAGATCAGGCATCTGGGTTTTGTCAGCCTGCTGGACAGACTGGGTGTGGGGATCGCTGGGTAATCAAGGGACTGGAGTGCAAACAAAATGGAAAGCAAATGACAGAACAAGAGAGCCACAAATACAGTACCCCAACATGTTGGAACTTGGGGCAGGAGGATAGGACTCGGGTCCAGATCTCTTAAGAGAACCGTATAAGCCAAGAGGCAGGGAGAAATCTTCCTTCTGAGACCAGCTGATGTCACGATGACAACAACACCGAGTCTCGCCACTCCAAGCACTATTATTCTATTATTCCTATTATCCCATTTTGGAGATGACGACACTGAGGCACAGCACGGCTGTGAACTTGAACAGGGTCACACAGCAGCAAGGCCAGAGGCCACACAAACACTTCCTGAACCCAGGTTTCTGATCACCTCATTTCAATGTGTGTGTGCCTTTGCCAGCTGGGATAGCACACCCCCACCCACAGCTCCCATGCACAGTGGCATCTGCACACACAGGTCACTGTACAAGGCCACACACCCTCCTACTTGCTACTCCATGTGCATGGTCTGGAGGATTTTAAAGATTAATTTTGGGCATTTACAACTCACACCTCACCTGACAGCCTTACTTGTGTAAAGCTGCTCAAGACCTTGTCTTTAGCTTCTCACAGTCAAGCTTCTGTGTCCCAAGAACACTGACTCTTAAGGACCACGCGTTTAAGAACAAAAGTCTCCAGTGTTTGTGCAAAGGCCTCCATCGCAGGGAGAGTTCTCTCAGTCAACAGCAGGAGCTGCTTTCCTATCAAGATAGACGTATACACGCTCCACTACACGAGATAGACGTATACACGCTCCACTATACGAGATAGACGTATACACACTCTACTATACGAGATAGACATATACACGCTCTCTATACAAGACAGACGTATACACGCTCTACTATACGAGACAGACGTATACACGCTCTACTATACGAGATAGACATATACACGCTCCACTATATGAGATAGACGTATACACGCTCTACTATATGAGACAGACGTATATACGCTCTACTATACGAGATAGACGTATACACGCTCTACTATACGAGATAGACGTATACACCTCCTTGAGACAAACACAGCTATGCCCTGCTCAACAATGAGGACACGCTTTGAGAAATGTATTGTGAGGTGGTTGATGTGGGATTCCCCTCTGTTTGCTGTGAGTATGTTTTATTACCATTGATTAATGAAGAAGCTGTTTTGGGCCTATAGCAGGGCAGAATAAAGCCAGTGGGAAATCTGAACAGAGACAGAGAGAAAGTAGGCGGAATCAAAGAGATGCCATGTAGCTGCCAAAGGAGACAGATGCTGGAACTTTACCTGGTAAGCCACAGCCTTGTGGCGATACATAGAATAATAGAAATGGGTTAGTTTAAGATGTAAGAGTTAGTTAATAAGCAGCCTAAGCTAATAGATCAAGCAGTGTTTTAATTAATATAGTTTCTGTGTGATTATTTCAGGTCTGGGTGATGGGGAAACGAATGAGCAGCCTTGGCTGACAGGTGGTTTTGTGATTGTGAAGAACGTACTCTTCTAAGTTACTTTTCTATTGCTGTGACTAAAACATCATAACCAAGACAACTTATGAAAGAAAGCATTTAATTTGGGGTGCAAGGTTGCAGAGGGTTAAGAGTTCATAACCAACATGGCAGGAAGCATTGCACCATATGCAGGCATGGAGCTGGAGCAGCAGCTGAGAGATTACATCTTGATCTATAAGCATGAGGCAGAGAGGGAGCTAACTGGGGATGATATGGGTTTTTGAACCTCAAAGCAAAGCCCACCCCGCAGTGACACACCTCCTCCAACAAGACCACACCTCCTCATCCTTCCCAAACAGTTCTACCAACTGGGGACCATGCATTCAAACGCATGAGCCTATAGAAGCCATTTTCATTCATGCTACCACAGTATTTATGCAAACTCAGATGTGTACTCTAACATCAGGCCATATCATCTTTTGGGACTGCCATCTCAGGCATGATCTATCGTTGACCGAAACACCTTTCATGTATTCTATGACTGGATAGGCCTCCTCTTCTGCCCTACCCAAACCAGGGGGCTGAGCCAGTACTTGTAGATGCTTCGGTTGGCCACAAGCTGCAGGATGGTGTTGATGGAACACTGTGGGTAGATGCCAGGAAGGCTGATAAACAAAACATGGAGCATGCCTACGGCAAAGATCACCAATCCTCATCAAGAACTTGATGAGGTATCTATCAGGCAGGGCATCTGATCCATGTTCTGCCCCCAAACCCAGGGCCATTGCCATGAGGATAACAGCTCAACCACAATGACAATAGCCATCATCAGTGACAATAATCACTGACAACTGAAATCTACACCCGGTTACAGACTCCACCCTTCTTGAAGATTATCTCATTTAACCTTCTTAACCACCACGTAGGTACACTCATCTCCAGTGTGCAAGTCAACTAAAGGGACTCGTCCAAAGGCCTCCTAAGATGAGGCGGGAGGCCTCTGGGTATGCAGGTTCCAGGCTGGAGAGATAGCTTAGCGGTTAAGAGCATGGTTGCTCTTTCAAAGGACCTGGGTTCAATTCCTAACACATACATGGCAGCTCACAACCATCTGGAACCCCAGTTCCAGAAGATCAAATGTCCTCTTTTGACCTCCGTGGGCACCAGGCATGTAACTGGTACACGGACATACATGCAAGGCAAAACATTAAAAAAAATAGATTTTTTACAACAAAAATTCTTCAGGCTCCACCATTAAATTCAGAGACATGCCCTGGAAGAACACTGCCAGCATCTACACCCACACAAGGAAAAGAGGGACCCATGCGCACACACTGTCCTTCTGCCAACGGCCATCTTCGCTGACACTGTCCACTCTAATTTTTGCTTTCACTGTGTAAAGCCCCAGACATCCTTCCCAGACAGTAAGGGCCAGATGGAGCGCTGAAAACTGCCTTGTAGATAGTAACGGTCCTTACAAGCAAAATAAAAAGAAGATCAAATCATGTAATGTGTGTCCTTCCAAGGCTCTCAGCACTATTGTGCTGGGCCACTTTACATCAGCTGACATGTGCTGAGCCCACTGCCAAATCAAATACCCACCCACGCCTGAAAGTCGGTGGGCAGCGTCCTCCACTCCTGCTGCCCCTCCTGAGTCTATTCTTATCTCTCCTTCCCCTGGCCTGGGAGAGGGGGCTGTCTTTGTGGAGTGCAGCTGGCGAGTTGGATAAGCAGGTGTTGAGTTTGAAAATGACCTTGCCTGTCAGCTGGTGGGAACCAAACAGACAAGGAAGTCACTGTATCACTGTGTACCCGACATCCTAGCCCCAGAAAGAAGGCACAGTGAGACCTGGGGAGAGGGACAAGACACACACATGAGGGGGGGAGCAGGACACACACAAACACACATACACACTCACCCACACGCACCGCACGCACCATAGAAGTCACCAACACAAGAAGACTGCATCATGTCACCTAGAGAAGTAAAGCTGCCACTGAAGATCAAAGTATAAGAAGCAACAGTACCCAGCAATCGGATGTGCTGAAGCCTCTCCCCAAGTGCAGAGATACACAAAGACCAACAGAGACTGACCCTTCGAAAAACTGGGAGCAAAGTCCACATTCTATGTGGGGGCTGAAACCGTCATTAAGAAAGCCCAGCCAGCCCGAGCTGTGTAAATGGCCCTCACTGTGCCACCCTGGAAGAGGTCCAGCGGTCAGGACACGCTGTGGGAAGAGAGGGAGCCCACTAACCCAGATCTCATTAAATGTGGGCTGACTGGCTCTGGTCCCTGCAGCTCAAGGGGCCAAAGCAGAGCTGAATGGAGCTCTTTTTCAGAAGAGAAAACTGAGCCCGCCAAGCCAGAGCCTTTTATTTTCTCACATCCTTTCGGTTGGACCCCAGAGAAACAGACCTGCTCTGCCCTCGTCAGCCCTTGCCACGCCGTCACCCTCCTGGCACACTTTGATCTGACTCCATACTTCCTTCTAGGTCATGTGATCACCAATGCCCAGCAATGAATCACCTGGGAAAGCCAACAAAAGACTGGGCCATGGGTAATAACCAGTTCACACTTCCCAAAAGTTGACCCACCCCTCTTGCCAGTGCCACAGGACATTGCCCACTGCTGGAGGAACAATCAGCTTCTTTAAGTTTTAAGATGTATTATTATTGGTGTGTGTGTGTGTGTGTGTGTGTGTGTGTGTGTGTGTGTATGTGTGTGTGTGTAGATCTGAGGATAACTCTATAGAAGTTGTTCTTGCCTGGGTTCCAGGGACTGAACTCCAGTCTCCAGGCTTCCATGGCAACAGCCTTTACCTGATGAGCATCTTACCTGCCTGACTCTTCCTCTTTCTTTTTTTTTTTTCTTTTTTTTTTTTTGGTTTTTCGAGACAGGGTTTCTCTGTAGCTTTGGAGCCTGTCCTGGAACTAGCTCTTGTAGACCAGGCTGGCCTCGAACTCACAGAGATCCGCCTGCCTCTGCCTGGGATTAAAGGCGTGCGCCACCACCGCCCGGCTGACTCTTCCTCTTTCTATAATGGATGAGGTAGAAACAGGTTCAGGGAGAGGCTAGGCGATTCAAAAAGAGCACACCCAGCAGTGACAGCGAGGAACATCAAGGAACATCTTCATCCAGTACGCCGAAAAGAAAGAGGCAAGTGTGATTCTGGTGATATAGTCTCGATTGCTGCACAGCAGCTAAGGCTTTGGGCTGCAGAGAGGCCTTGGTGGACATCTGCTCCCATCATCCGTGGAGCTCCTTGGAAGGCAAGGCCTATTATTAGCCCCATTTTACACCCAGGAAAGTATAGTCCAGACCGGTCAGACAGCACAGCCGAGGTGACACACACCTGGTGAGTGGGACAGCCAAGACCCGAATCAAGCAGTGTGGCTCCGGAGCCTGTGTTCTTAAATGCCACACTGTCATTAATTTTAAGACAAACGTAGGTGTCACCATGAAACCCATTATTTTGTGCAACTAATATATGCTTGTACAAAACTTTAGCTTAGAATTATAAAATTAAAGTTGTGCTAAAATGCTCCTGTTTGAGGGAGGCTGGTGATGCTATCAGCTCACTTGAATATCTCGTCCCAGCTGCCCGACCAGAAAAGTGCTCTCAGCGGCAGTCCTGGCTAGCTTCTGCCGCTGTGATGGCGCATGAGCACAAACCAGCTTGGAAGGAAAGGGCTGCTTTGGTGTGCAGCTTACAGTCCATCACTGAGGGAGGCCAAGGCAGGCCCGCAAGGCTGCAGTCGTAGAGAAATACTGCTTACTAGCAGCTTCCCCATTCATGGCCAGCTCCCTTTCCTACACAGTCAGGGATGGAACGGCCCACAGTGGGCTGGGCCCTTTACATCTATTAGGAATCAAGGAAAAGCCCCACAGACCAATCTGATGAAGGCAATTCCTCAGCTGAG
Source organism: Alexandromys fortis (assembly GCF_014885135.2). NCBI lineage: Eukaryota > Metazoa > Chordata > Mammalia > Rodentia > Cricetidae > Alexandromys > Alexandromys fortis. The sequence continues at coordinate 5,769,846 of NW_026067980.1, forward strand.
GGTCCCTTCCCCTAGTGTGTCTAGTTGGCATCCAAGGTTAGCCACTATGTTTTTCTTTATAGCTTTTTGAATACAACCCTGCACCATGCTGATTTAGTCAAGGAGTAACTATATGCACACCAGTGATTCCACAGATTACACTGGCCAGTGACATAGGTCTGCCTTGATCTGTGTAAACACACAAGCACTCTATGATGTTCACTCAGGACCAAGTTCACCAATATGGCACTTCTAGGAAGACATGCCATCGCCAATCAATGACAGCTGCCGACAGTTCATACCTGCCCGGCGCCATGCTGGGCATGAGAGTCACACCATCCCGTTCTAGCCTTGCACTCACCCTACGGCATCAGTATTAATAGTATCCTATCTACAGGCAAAGACAAGGTTCGCAAGGGTAATGTTGCTGGGCAAGGTCATGAAACAGAATGGGAAGAAGGTTGCAGGACTGCCATTCGGGGGTGTAGATTTTTCTACCACATATGACATGTCTTAAGAGAATTTCAAGATTTTCCATGAAAAATAAATTAAAGTAGCATGTAATGAGGACTGGGAACAACCAAGTCTAACGGTTCAGCCACCAGGTTCACAAGGTGTCAGAGACTGCAGTGTGTGACCTGCAGCCAGAGGCCAGCCACCTGCCTCAAGTCTATGCCTACTGATGGCCTCTGGCAAATCCCTTCTCTCTGTGTCCTTCTATTTTATAAAGAAGGATGGAGGGGGAGGACCCTGTGCTTCAGCAGACCATGAGTAAGACAGCATCTGAAGCAGAGATGCCTCTGGACTGCTGTCCCCTCTGACATCACAGTCTCCACACTGACATCACACCATCTCCATGCTGACATCACACCATCTCCACACTGACATCACACTGTCTCCACACTAGCATCACACCGTCTCCACTGACATCACACCGTCTCCACGCTGACATCACACTGTCTCCACTGACATCACACCGTCTCCACACTGACATCATACCGTCTCCATGCTGGCATCACACTGTCTCCACAGTGACATCACACTGTCTCCACGCTCACATCACACTGTCTCCACAGTGACATCACACTGTCTCCACAGTGACATCACACTGTCTCCACAGTGACATCACACTGTCTCCACAGTGACATCACACTGTCTCCACGCTCACATCACACTGTCTCCACGCTCACATCACACTGTCTCCACTGACACACTGTCTCCACGCTGACATCACAACGTCTCCACGCTGATGTCTGTGTCTCTACCACTGATGACAGTTGTCCTCTTCCTTCCCAGGACAAATCTGCAGGAGGTTTCTAACTCGCCCCTACATATAGGTCTTCACGTGGGATTGTGGGACTTAGTGCCACCTGAATCCAGGTGACAGGAAGTCACATGCCTGCTCAGCTTTGCTATTACAAACCCCACTAGTAAGATTTAATATGGCATCAAAGATACTCTTTGGGCTGGACATAGTGGTGCCTGTAATTCCAACATTTGAAAGACTGAGCAGGAAAACTCGAGTTTCAGGGCAGCCTGGGCTACAGAATATTTTTTATCAAAAAGTAAATAAATAAAATAAAAACAACCCTTGGAACTAAAGAGACGGCTCAACAGTTAAGAGCACTTGCTGCTCTTGCAGAGAACTGGGGTTAGATTCTCAGCCCCTACCTGGTAACTCAGAAGCGTCTGGAATTCCCTGGAACTCACATGGTGCATTCATACACATCAATATTTAAGATACAAATTGTTGCTGCTGCTGCGGTTTTAAAAACCCTTTTTAAAACATGTGCCTTTTCAGTTCATTTTGAAGGGAGCAACTTAGAATCACCGAGGCAAATTAAGGTTGGGTTTGGGTAGGAGGTTAGGCAGGAGGGTGAGGCTGGGGAAACCGTTCACTGAATCAAGCCTGTGGGTGCCGGGTTTACCCTCCACACCCCTACTTCTGCTTCCACACATAACTCGGGGAAGCGAGAAAAGTCTGCAACTCCTGGCAGGGACTTAACACCCCAAATCAGTCACTGAATGGCTGGGCCTTCTCTCTTAAGAACCACATACATGCATACATGCATGTACACACACACACACACACACATGCACATGCGCGTAGTTTCAGGTCACAGATTCTATGCTCTCCAGGAATAGAAGGACGCATTATTAGGAAATCCATAAATATAATTCATCTCATTAACTGAATCTAAAGGAAAAATCAGTAACAAAAAGCAGACGCCCCCTCTGATGCTCATCCTGTTGGAACCCAGCACTGAGTACTGACTCTTCACTAGACAGGAACAGAGGGAAACTTCCTAAGAGATCCGGAGATCCGGCTGGAAAGCATAGCACAGTCCCTGCAGGGGTCGAGGAGCCCAGGCCACACCAGCGGACACCACCCAGGAAGGAGCTGTCAGCACAGTTAGACAGAAGAAAAACAAGTTCAACAACTGGAAATGAAGAGGAAGCAAAATTTCATTAAGTTAAAGATTATATAATTATATGTCTGGAAAAAATCCTTCCCCACAAAAATAATAATATTAAAAGCGGATCTGAAAAAAAAACTATTAGAACAAAGAAGATAATTTGATAATGTTAATCAATATTAAGAGAAGAAGTTATTAATGACTTTCTTACAGGAAGGAAGGCAGGCAGGCAGGCGAACCATCCTGAATATGAGATAATGGTCAGTCAGCAAAATGATCATTCAAAAATATATCCCTAACTAGGTATGGTGATCACAATTATTATCCGACTTTGGAGGCTGCGGCAAGAAGATCCCTGTGAGTTGGAGGCTGGCCTGAGCTTGTGAGCTCCAGGCTAGTCTAGGCTATAGAGTAAGTCTCTGTCTCTACATGGATCAAATGTACATGGAAAGTAGAAAAGGAGAAGGATCTCCTGAGTAAATTGGGAGCATGGGGACCATGGGAGAGGGCTGAAGGGGAGGGGAGAGGCAGGGAGGGGAGCAGAGAAAAAGGTATAAGTCAACAAAATCAATTAAAAAAAAAAAGAATAAGTCCCTGTCGCAAAACAAATCAAGAATATAAATACAGACAGACAGACAGACAGACAGACAGACATCTAGAGGGCCAAGACAGGAGGTCACTTCAGCATAGCAATTCAGAGTCAGCCTGGGGAAGGGAGTGCAACCCCAACTCGAACTCAGAAAATGTTCTGAAGCATGTTCACTCCTGCGCGCTGCCACATTCCTCATTCTCCTCCATGTGAACTCTAGTGGGACGCTGGGAGCGAACGCTATGACTAACACAGGTGCCGTAGACGGCATGTGTTTTGGCACAGAGACTCCTTCACCCAAGGCTGCCCACTCCAGCCACCTGGGGAAGCCAGCAGGTCCTTTAGTTCCAGTAATAATGATTGCCAGTAATAGAGCTGACCAACCGATCAGCACACAGGACAGTCCCATTACCACACATCGGCGCTGGCCTGTCTGTTGCCCAGCACAAACGGTCAATCCCCTTCCTGCCCCTGGGCCTTTGCACATGCCATCCTTGCAAGCCACCATGAGTTTCCTCGAGAAGGCTACACAAGGCCCATTCTCCCAATATTTGATCTGTGTGTAAAAAGCCCTCCTTATTGCACTACCTGGAACAACACTCCATTCAACTTCATTTCTCCCCAGAGCACACGTCGCCAGCTAACAGCACTTGATACTTCCGCTTCCTCAGTCCTCCTGCACCACCAGAAGGTTAGCACCATCCACGTGGCCATCACTGCCGCTTCGTTCACTGACTCTCGTCTAACCCAAACACGACCACGCACACATAAACACTCTAATAAAACGTAAGTGTGGGAGCTCCTTGTCGTGTTCTGCCAAAAGCAGCTCCGCCAGGCCAAAGCTAGGCAGCAACATGTTAGGGCGAGAGGCAAAGGGTGAGGGCGGCCAGGTCCTACAGAAAATCATCACGACTTTCCCTGGAGGTTAAACATCACACCTGCGGTGCACAGGTTCAACATGCTTGTTACAGCAGCCGCCTTCCTGCACTGTCCCAGGGATGCCTGTCCTCTTTCTCGAATGCTCAAGCCTCCCCAGACTTCCCTGCAGAGGTGAGGCAGTTCTCTGTGGGAAAGAAGACAGCAGCTGGTTGAAGCTTAGCCTGAGGGGCCCACAAGACGGCTCAGCTGGTAAAGGCACCCCCTGCCAAACCTGATAATGGGGTGTTTGATCCCCAGGACCTCAGTGGAGATAGCAGAAGGAGAACAAATTCCCAAATTCACTTGATTTATGGTACTGCTCAGGGGCAAGGCCTCTCTGGTTCTATCTTTAACACCAGAACAGTTTTCCAAACTCACACCTAACTCACAACAGTGCCGTAACACGACAGAACATCCCGGCCCGTGAGATTACGGCTCCAGCAGAGCAGCCCCTCCCTGCCCTTTAAACCAATCCACACGGCAATCACAGTATTAAAAACTCAAGTGACAAAGTATAATAAAACTATGACTGCCGCATTGAAAACAGAAACTTCCCCACATGAAAAAGAGAAAAGGCTATCATTCCACGCAGCGTGTCCATCATCCATGCAGTCAGAACACCCTAAAGTAAAGCCAACCTTTGACAATGCCGTGACGAGCCTTACCCTCATCAGACCCAGGAACCTCAGCGAGGTTGGGTTTAGCTGTCTGCACGTTACCCTGACTTGTGACTCAGTGAGTCCAGTGCTTGGATCGTAAGGTCGGAAAAGCCGATTTACCTCCAGAGTGACTGTTCCACTTCTGCTTGGCAGGAATTTTCTATCAGATTCCCCGGGAGGGAGAGTTACATGACGCACATGGCCTCCACTCAGAGTGGGCAGGTGTGTGGACAAGGGCCACTGCCTGCCCCACCTGAGCAGGGTCTCCTGAGTGTCACCTCTGCCAGATGAGTGTGGGCCAGGCTCGAGCCCTTCAGATTCCCCTCTACCTGCCACCCTCCATGCGCTGTGCTCTCACTGTGAGAAGGGGCAGGACGCCGCTGAAGCCCTTCCCAGCTTGTGTGTTTCGCTGTTTGCAGGCTCACAGGCACACAGCAGGCAGACAGCACTTCCTAAGGAGGTTCGCACACCCAAGAATGCCTATGAAAACAGACAGAGTAAAGAAACGGAGCGACTCCACTAATCTCTCCAGGTCCCCATGCCTCCTACAACCACCTCTTCATTTGACTACAGGCACCGTGAAGGCAAAGTCCTTGGCTGCTATGACGTTAGGAAGCCTGACAGTCTGTGGCAGGGACCTGAACTACTCAATGAAATCCTTGCAGATGAAGCAGAGGCTGGACACTTAAGACAGCTTCTCCTGGGCTCTGAGGTTGGCAGAAGAATGGTTTATGGGTGGATAACAGACTCGGGCCGTGTACCGTATCATTCTGTATGTCAATCGAGTGTGGAGAAGGTTACCCCTCATTCTGTGTGTCAATTGAGTGTGGAGAAGGTTACCCCACTGAATTCTCATTCCACCATTATCTCCTTTCATGGGCAGGCAGGGTGTACAGGGTGTCACAACCTAGAGACACCTGGGAAGAGGGACCCTCAGTTGAGGAATTACTGAGGTCAGACTGACCTCTGGCCATTCCTGTGAAGTTGTCTTAATTGACCATCGATGTGGAAGGACCCAGCTCACTATGGGCGGCAGCATCCCTAAGCGAGTGAGTGTGAGCCATATACAAAAGCTAGCTGAGCAGGAGCCAGGGAGTCAGCCGTAGGCAGTGTTTCTCCGCAGTCTCTGCTTCAGTTGCTGCCTGAGTCCCTGCCCTGCCTCCCCTCAGTGACGGACTGCCTTCCAAAGTGCTACCTGAAGTAAACCCTTTCCTCCCCGAGTTGGTTTTGGCCATGGTGTTTCTCACAGGAACAGAGAGCAAACTAGGTCACAGATGGAGACAAAAAACTTCAGCAACGAGGCCAGAATCATCGCCATCCCCGACACACGCCTGGCAGTGCCTTTGTCACTAGGCTGCCCAGAGAAAGGATAACTACCAGGAACTAAGAATATGACTACAAGCTCTCCTGATGGGATTAAATGCACACCCCTGCACCTCAAATTATAGAACCTCATTCCTGGGACAGCCTCTTCAGTTACAGCCTATTCTGCAAAGAGGCTCTGAGCCTCCCTGTACAGAGGGGCTGCCTACAGAGAGTCAAAGACACTGCTTCGGATCTAAGACCTAGAATTACCGCTGCCCTTGGAGCAGGTACTTAGGAATCTATCTCCCTTTCCCGTGCAGTGGAGAATGAGATATATTTCCCTGCGTGGCTATGATGTCTGGAGCGTGAACACGCACAGCCTCTCCAGAGGCTCCCGCTTCAGCAGAGGACAGATCATTTCTTTCCTGCGTGGAAATCAGCTCCTAGGCTGTAAGGAAGGAGAAGGCGAGCAGAGCATTTGTTTCTTAACAGATGCAAAGATGATTTCTATTCTTTTTTTTATTATTATTCCTTGAGATGAGGTCCTACAATGCCCTCATTATTCTCAAGCTCGAGGGCTCAACGGATCTCCCTGTCTGAACCTCCTGAATGCTGGGTCTCCAGGTTCCACAGGACAGCTTTTAAAACACTGCTCTAACCCCTGCCTTTGGCCAGAACAAGGATAGACAAACTTTGGTTTGATGAAAAACAATACACGGAAAATTGGGCCTGAGGTTCAGAGCAGGGTCTGGGTGCAAACAGCCCAGCCTTTGCCTTGGCCTTGACAGGCCTTGATTCCTCGTCTGTAAAGGGCACACGTCTCAAGCCATGGTCACATGTTAGAAGAACTGAGGAGATCCTGAGTATCAGAAGTGATCTGTCGGACAGCTGACGGGGGCACAAACCTCTATTTAGAACCCTGCCATGCAACCTGATCTTTTAATAGGCTCTGACAAGGCCTGCAGGAAGGGCCTACTTAACTGAACTGAGGCCAGCACTGGCCAAACACATTTGGCAAAAGGTTGCATTTTTCCCTCCTGATGTTCCTATTACTGTAAGGGAGAAGTTGTTCTCTAAGAAGCTGCTTGGAGACGCTAAAGGGGTGAAGTGTAGAGGTGAGGAGAAGAAGGGAGGAGGAGAGGAGGGAGGGAAGGTAGTGAGGGGAGGAGGAGAGGTGAAGTGTCTCACCGAAGGTCATGAATGCAGGAGTTCAGAACTCTTAGCTGTCACTTTCCAGACTGTGAAGGTCACCAGAAGTAGGGGAAGGTGAACAGGTCCCTCATAGCCCTTTAAGTAGTAAACAAAGAGCTAATAAAACCACTGAATGAAACAGCTCTGAGCTCATGACAGATGGAAGTTGATAAGCGGACCAGGGAACAGAGGGTAGCCTACGGCGAACAGGAAGAACAGCTGTGGGGTTCTAGTCTCCGAACTAGGAAAACCCCAATGTGGAATCAAGCTCTCCCTGGAGCCTCCTCCATGTAACTGCTTCCAGCCAACCCAGCCCACCAAAGCTGTCCCCAAGCCACGGGCACCACGTATCCAAAGTAACCTGCCCACAGCTGATACAAGGGAGTGCCCCAGACTAGACACCAGGTCTCACTGCAGCACGGAGGCCCTTCCTTCCAGGAGAGGAATGCCTAACCGAGCCAGCACAAAGTCCAGTGGGCCCTGCGTCAACACCATGGTTAATGTCTGCTTGGTTTCTGAGACAAGGTCTTCATTTGTGGCCTGTTGGCCTAGAACTCACAAACCTCTTCCCTCGGGCTCCTGAGAGCCGGGGGTTAGAGTGGTGGCCCAGTGGTTAATAGTACTTGCTGTTCTTGTAAAGCACCCAGGTTCAGTTCCTAGCACCCACGTGGCAGCTCACTGTACGTGATGTCCACACATGTATGCAGGCAAAGCATTCACACACATAACTTAAAAATAAATATGCTTTTAAATTCGCCTGTACTGAATGTGTATGGACGGTTATGTTTTTAAGTATCCTGGGGTCTCACATACACTGCATGAGCACTCTAGCTCTGAGAATATTTATAACCTCAGCCTTCTTTTTACTTTTTAGTCTAAGTCAAGGCCTCAGTAAGTGGACTACATGGGTCTTAAACTCCAAAAGTAGCCGAGGGAGGCCTTGAATTTTAATCTGTGCGCAAGGAATGATTTAATAAATGCAGGAGGTTATCTGCATTCTTTGCACACAGCATGCTGTTTGCAAAACGTTGTGAAAAACAATATTAAAAAGTTCCAAGGCATAATGTAGAGAAAGACAAGCATATTAATTTAAGCCGAGGGGAAAAACTAGCCAGAAACAAACATAAGCTAAGGCCGAGCATTCATAACTAATAAGACGTCTCTGTATCATGATTTGGGAGACAGTTGCTGGCCCAAAAAAGTCTGGTCCAACTTAAGAGATTTGAGCATCTTTGAATGCTGATATTCATGAGGATCCTGGGTCAACTCCCCCAACAGCAAGCAACAACTAAACTGTAATAGTTAAGCCAGAGAGGACTTTTATTTTGAAGAATCACATACAGACTTTGGAAACTGGCAAGGGCATTTTCCTTTAATGCCAAGGCCTGCCTGGTAATGGTAATGGATTGATGGATGAATTAATGAATGAATGAATAAGTGAATGATAAACGGGGCCTTTCCAGTTCCCAGCATGACACAGGAAGGACTTAATAGGAAGGACAAGGATTTTCTCCTCAGAATTCCCTTTGCACCCGAGTTCCCTCAGAAATTCTGCATGCCTGACACCATTTCCCACTGCACAGCTGAGGAACTGGAGCACAAAGAAATAACTCGATCTGGTCATGGTCACCGTGTACAGCAGGAAACTTGGCTCCCTGGAGGTTTACCACATGGAAATCTGGGGTTCTCAGGCCCCTAGTGGACCAGGTGCCACCTAGAAGTGGAAGGAACCAGAAGTGATGGCCCAGCCACAAATACCGTGGGAATGGGTTTCTTCCAATAGCGTTGTTTGGTTGCAGGACAAAATGTCCGGAGGTTTCTGGAGCTCTGCTCTACAGAGGACTGCGCTTGGGAAGGCCCTATCCTCGAAATGTGGAGCTGGTTCCAGGCCACACTGTGGTCCTATGCTGTGATGGCTGATGTTAGGTCAACTTGAGGCAAGCTAGAGTCATGTGAGAGTTAACTGAGAAAAGGCCAGGAGATTGGGCTGTGGGCAAGCCTGCAGCGCATTTTCTTAATTAGTGATTGACAAGGGCCCAGCCCATGGCAGGTGGGGCGACCCCTAGGCTAGTGGTTCTGGGTCCTGTAAGAGAACAGGTTGAGCAAGTCAATAAGCAGAGCCCTTCCATGGCCTCCACATCAGCTCCGCCTCCAAGTTCTTGCTTTGCTTGACTTGCTGTCCTCACTTCCTTTGATGATGAACTGTGGAAGTGTAAGCCAAATAAATCCTTTCCTTCCCAAGTTGCCAGAGCAATAGTAACCCTAAGAAAGGGGATATATACAGCTATGCTCTCCACTAACCAACAAAAAAACAGAGGCTTTCCACTGGCCATACCCATCATGTATGCGAATACCCCTCACACGCCCCCCTCCCTACTCTCAGTTCTCTGAAAATGCCTCTCCTACCTACCTTGTGCTTCTAATACACCTAGTAATGTACAATAAATGCCCATGGAATGACTCAACAATTCATCGACCGATGGGCTAGTTCCCCTCAAGGGACTCTCAGATAATAAGCTCTTGATAATAATAACAAGAGGGACCAGGCTCCTGGGATCAACCAGTCCCACAAGAGGTAGTTGTGATGCTGTGGCAAGAGCCACAGTCAGCCAGACCCCAGGGGCCTGAGACCAACACATGCTTCTACGGCTTGAACTCCTACGGCTTGGACAATTATTTCCTCACTCTTAGACTGTTTGCTTAAACTGCAATAAGAAATGAAATATGATAAATCTAAAGCCTCTTCCCATGCCGAGTATTTTTTTTTTTAACTATGATGGGGGAGGTGTGCATCTGAGTGCAGGTGCCTATGAAGGCCAAAGAAGGTGTCAGATTCTCTAGAACAAGAGTGACAGGTCACCGTGAGTCAATATTGGTGCTAGGAACTGGACTTGGGTCTTCTGCAAGCAGTGCATGTTCATAACCATTAAGCCAGCTACCCAGCCCCTCAAATTTTATGTCTTTGAAATATGTAGGAAAGAGGAACTTAGTGCGACAGCTGAAATTGCATTTTGCATGCGTTTCTTTCATCTATATATTTACCTATTTGTTTCTGTGGTATGGGATGGAACCTAGGCCTTCACACATGCTACGCAAAGCTGTACTGCTAAGACACATCCTCGGCCCTGTCTGGAACCTCTTAATCTTTGAACGGGCTCTAAAATGAAACATTTCAAGACACAGTGTTGGGTTAGGTTTACCAAGGACAAGCCAAACACTTCCTTCCCTCCACATCCAGGAGAAACATTTCTCCTAACACCATATATTCACTTCCCATGGCAAGGACGTTCAGCTTGGGAATTCTGAATTCCACGAGAGTATCTGGGTGAACGTAAGTGAGCCTCTGATCACAAAAGGACCCAGAGCAGAGGTGCTGGGGGTACACCAAAGCCCTGGGCCATGTGCTGGAGAGGGACATCCCTACTCACTCCGAGAATAGTTGCAGACACAGAGCGACAACTGCAAACAGGGCAGGCTGACTCCAACGTCACATCCCACAGGGGAGCTCGGCACTGAGCCTGTGCGGTTCACGGACTATCTAATGAGAACACTGGCTAAGAGCTGAGTTTCCACGAGGAGACCAAATAGTTGTGGTTTTCCTTTTTGTTCCACGGACTGCTTTTAAGTAAAGTCTCTTCTGTCACCTACGACTACAAAATAGGGGAACAACACTACTCCTTCCTTCTAGAACCCTGTGAGAATTCAAGCAGAGGAGTAGAAAACCGGTGCACAGAGAGAGTTGACACTCAGCAAACACTCAGCCTGCCGCCAGTGACGGCTCTAGATAAAGGCCACCTCAAGTCGGAAATCTAACCCTGGGCTTCAGAATCCTTCAGTGAGACAAAAGAGAGGATGTGCTTCTGTACTGAACTGACCCCTGGAACAGCAGCCTGGAGGCTTTGCAGAAGCGAAAGTAAAGTTTCATCTGCACCAGGGAAGATCCAGGACTGCCCAGGTGTGTGGGGGCCTGGGTCTCAGGAGAGGTTGCTGCTCCCTGTGAGGGCAGAAGTTTATGGGTATCAGTGGGAGATGAAACCAGGCAACGGTCCCAAGAAGATGAACCTTCCCAGAGGAAAGAAGAGAAGAAATTACAGCCCCAGAGAGGTATGCTGTTCACCTTGCTGACTGCAAAAATTCAAGGACATATCTGAGGTTTGCAGGGGGTAGGCAAGACAGGAAACCTGGTACCCAGCTGATAAGCCAAACTGTGTTCCCTAGAGAGTGATCCGATCATTTTTATTAGACTCTTAAGTGTGTATGCAGGATGATTCAGCAACTCTTCTCCTTAGTAAACACCATGGAGAACCATTAGCTTGTGTGCCAAAGGAAGACAGCCCAGCACACATCCCAGCAAAACCCAGAGCCAGTCTAAGCGCCATGAGCTGGCTCAGCAGTCGGTGAGATGGAGGCCCTCACACTTGCTGTGATGTGAAGACGGAGAGTCACATAGGCTGCTGCCTCAAAAACATCACAGGATGCATCACTAAGTGTTTATAGGGTTGGAAAACAGGCCGGCCAGCACAACATGCACTTTTAAAAGAAGAAACGAGCGACTGAGGAGATGGATCCATGGGTTGAACAGTTTGGCGCCCAATTGTGAGGACCCGAGCTTGGATTCCCCAGAACCCACATATATGCCAAGTAGGCATGGCAGCCCACTTATAATCTCTATACATGGGAGGCTGAAACAGGATTCCCTGGAGCAAGCTGGGACTTGCTTGAGACTAGGTGAACCTGCGAGTTCTGGATTAAAATGAGAGACCCTGTCTCAATAGATAAGGTGAAGAGGGATCAAGAGAGACAGCTGACTTCAACCTCTGGCCTCCACATGTGCTTGTATATACACACACCACCAACAACAACAATAACAAAAACAACAACACCATCACCACCACCACCACCAACAACAACAACACCATCACCACCACCACCAACACCACCATCACCATCACCACCATCACCACCACCACCACCACCACCACCAACAACAACAACAACAACAACAACAAAGGAGAAGGAATGAAAGAGTGACTTCCTTCTATATATCTCGATAGCCAGAGAAAATTCTGGAAGGAAAATGGACATATTACACAAAGCATGAACACAACTGTATAGATAATAAGGAAGAACAGGAATGGATTCAGGACTGAAAATTAAACTTTTTTAATTGATAAAACTCAAAAGTTATTCTTAAAAAAAGAGGAAGTGAAAGAGGGAGGAAGAAATTGCATGAAAGAGCTCGGGTCCATCCCTGCTGGCTCTTGAGAGACCAGCCACTCACAAGCACCGTGTTCTGGGTGGTGGCACTGTGTTTGGGGATGAACACCCACAGCGTAGAACTGAGACACCAAATTTTACACCACATCGTTTCTGTGATCCCAGCTCTTCTGGGACTTAGAAATATTTCTTTGTATTTAGCAATGGTTTCTCTCCTCTGGTGGAACAAGCTGGACACGGGAAAGGAGATGTGTTCCTGGAGGCAGAGGATCAAACCCAGAGCCTGACGCATGCTAGGAAGACACTGTACCACCAAGCTCCTCACCTCGCCCCATGCAACCTCTGATCCTTCAGGGTTTCTACCAACCATATAGGCATGAAGGAATTTGACGCATTGAACCATTGCATGACATTTTTTTCCTTAACTGTTACCTTTCCTTGTTTTCTTCCATCCCTCTATAAATGCACTGATTCATCACTGGGAAATTCTCTGCAGACTCAGCGTGCCAGGCCTAGATTTTCTTTCCTAAAAAACAAAATGACCAAGGGAATGATTAGAACAAAGCACAATGACACAAATGTGAAAAAACCCATAATGAAGCCAGCTAGTGATGGTGCACGCCTTTAATCCCAGCACTCTGGAGGCTGAGGCAGGTAGATCTCTGTGTTGGAAGCCAGCCTGGTCTGCAGAGCGAGTTCCAGAACAGCCAGGGCTATAGAGAAACCCTGACTCGAAAATAAAACAGAACAACAACAACAAAAAGAAAAAGTAAAGCAAAACAAGACAAAAAATCCACTCATTCTCTCTCTCAAACGCACACTTAAATAATGAATTAAATAAGTAAAATTACACATACAAACGGCATATTTCAGTAAAAACACACCAAGAGGGCCACATTAGAATATACCAAAGGCTACCCAGCATCCCTCACATCCATCCTCCTTTTTTTCCACAATCCCAAGTTGAGCATCCGTAAATCAAAACATCCAAACTCTAAAATGTTCCAAAATCTGAGACTTTCTGAGCCCCAACAAGATCCCACAAGTAAAAAATTCTGGACCAGAAAACATTACCGTATTCACAAAATTTGTTTAAAATATTGCATATAGCTAATAGGGTGCTATGTGCATAAGGTATATATGAAAGTTAAATTCTATGTTTAGACTTGAGTCCCTTCTCCAAGATATCTCATTATAGATATGCAGATAGTTCTCAGTTTGAAAAAAAAAATTAAAACGTCCTGGTTTCCGACAAGGGATAAGGTATCCTTGGAGTATCTTCTGTTTTGGTTTTTTGAGGCAGAGTTTCTCTATGTATCCCTAGTTGTCCTGGAACTCACTCTGTAGATCAGGTTGACCTTGAACTCACAGAGACCCGCCTGCTTCTGCCTCCCCCATACTAGGATTAAAGGCGTGCATCACTACCACCCCGCTCTTGCAGTATCTTCTATGAGACTCTTGAGCAGGGCACCAAGTACAGGAGGAGAAGCCTATATGACGGCTAAAGTTATCACAAAATGACGTCTTAGAATGCACATGATGCTCACACCAAAGATCCAAGTTGAAGTCCTCAGCTGTAACAGAGGCTGGGCAGGAGACTAAGGAAGAGCCAAAGAAGAGCTAAAGAGAATCAATCCACGGTGCTTCCTAGGGTCCCTCCTCTTCTTCACTGTAGCAGCATCTGCCCCATAGGGAGCACGAGCCACACTCTTAGGTTCCTGGATCAGCTGTGGCTGCTGCATTCCTCACCAAAAAGAAGGCTGTGGTTGACATCACAGGACAGATTCCCTTCATAGGCATGCCTCCAAACACCAAACTGCTACTTTGTTTGGTGTTACACACACACACACACACACACACACACACACACACACACCAGTTACTACTCTAGAAAGCTATTCTTAGGGAGAATGTGTTGACTTCCAACTCAGGGCCTCCTAGACAAGGGTTGAGGACGATCCTAGCCACCCATGGTTAATTAAGCCAACCACCGCTGTCCCAACCGTCGTGACCACTGAGCATATAAGACCTGCTTGGCAGCGTCTCTGACCTATCATTCCCCATCTGCTCCATGTGGGCCTGGCCTTCTCCCAGGCTAAAGCACTATCTGCTTAACTCTGATCCAGGGGAGAAGGACCAGATTCCTGGGATGCCTGACCCCACCCAGAGAAAAGGGATAGAGCCAGTGTTGGGGAGATTCTCCAGCCCCTGCCTCCAATGCTGTTCTTTCATTTAACTTGCGGAGATCAAGCTATGAGCTATTTTTAGCATCGGGGTCCCTGTCTAGGGCCACTGATCTGGCTTCCATCAGAGCTAACTTCATCAGCTGCCGCGTGTACATTCTGGGGGTGGGGGTGGGGCAGGAATAAGGCGTGTGTAAAAATGCAGATCTTAGAAAAGGAGAGGGAAAAGAAGTGGGCTTGAGTAGAGAGCTCCGGGGGTGCCTTAGCAATGCAGTTGTAAAGCGGGGGGGGGGGGGGGGGGGGGGGGCGGGGGCGGTGNGTGTTGATTGCGGGGGGGGGGGGGGGGGGGGGGGCAAAGGAGAGGGGGCCAGAGAGGGCGGGGGGGGGGGGGGGGGGGGGGGGGGGGGGTGGGGGGGGGGGGGGGGGGGGGGGGGGGGGGGGGGGGGGGGTGGCGGGGGGGGGCGGGAGTATCAACGGTCCATATCTCAGACACTGTGGCTAGGATTGCCTCAGCGCAGCTCACTCCAGCCTGGAAGCCAAGATGGCGCTCTCATTCCCAACCTCTTCTGCAAGCAGCATACGCACGGTCACTGCAGCGTGGAAGCCCAGCTCTCCTCCCCAGTGAGCAGGAACCGGAACTCCTTCTTCACACTCACTGCCCTCAAGGACCTGTGAGAGGGCACCTGGGAGGAGAGGCTGGCTCGACCCAGCATGATAGCGGTATATTATTTGTGTTGTAATCGATAAAGCTTGTCCGAAGGTCAGTGCAAAGCAGCCACACCAGCCAGCCACACAGGCCAGGCAGTGGTGGCACACACCTTTAATCCCAGCAGCCTCACTAGTTCGCCATAGAGACCAGGAGCTGGTGTTGCACACCTCTAATCCCAGTACTAGAGAGGAATATAAGGCGGGATGAGACAGGAACTCGCTCTCTTTCAGTCTGAAGAGTTCAAAGAGGTAAGAGCTCTCTAGTGGCTTGGCTGATTTTGCTTTTCTGATCTTCAGGTTGAACCCCAATATCTGCCTCTCGGTTTTTATGATTCGTGATGCAATTGGCACCCAACATTTGGGGTACAGATTCACAAACAAGCTGTTTTAGCCACTGGCACAGGCCAGAGCTACACGTGGGGTTCCCACTAGAGATGCACATGTGGCTCCAGGCCTACTTGGCTAGGCTTTCTTTTCTTTTTTCCCCAAGCCTCTGAGGGAGTTTGGGATTTTCCTGTTATAGCCTCTCTGAAACACTCTCCAGCTGCCACCCAAACTCCAGAAGCCCCTGAGCCCCAAACCACAGCACTCATCTGTATTACCAGCTGGTTCTGCCTTCAGGCAGTTACCCACCTCCAAAAAAAACCAACTTTTTTAGCTTTACCAAACAATCCATCAATCCTGTGAGCAATCTTTCTCTCTCTCTCTCTCTCTCTCTCTCTCTCTCTCTCTCTCTCTCTCTCTCTCTCTCTCTCTATCTCTAAACACTATAAATTATGGGCTCTCCCTGAATACCCTTCTCAGGGAGCTGGCAAACCAGGTGGCTACCATGAAATCCAGTACAGCTTTTACTGTTCTACACAACAGCAATAAGCCTTATATCTTCATAAACCTTCTTAGATTTGATAAGACAATTGGAAAGTCTTAAAGGAAGAAATGAGTTAAAAGAGTTTTCCCTCATTAAAAAATGGGGAACTACAGGCTGTAACTGCACAGAGTAGACCAAGAGGTGAGTGATCAGCCAGACAGCTGGGCACCTCACTCTCTAGACCCTCAGTACTGGGGCAAAACCCCAGGCCCCTACCCCACCTCCAACACCCCACCCCATCAATCAGACCCTTTAAGCTACAAGGCCCACTCTACCCACAAACACACCCATCCCCTGCAACCTCAGAGGAACTCTGAAGCACAGGCTGCAACTGCGCAGAGCAAACCAAGAGAGTGGGCCAAGAGAGACCTCAGTGGCCCCCTAGGACACAGACAGCAACTGCACAGAGTAGACTAAGAGCAGCTCCCTAACACACGGACAGAAACTGCAAGGATTGGACCAAGAGGCAGGCACTGCCAGCACCAACTGGAGGAAGAGGAGGATAGGTGCCAATGCAAGAATTCATATAACAACCTAAAAAGTAACATGTTAACACCAGAACCCAGTGGTCATACAACAGGAAGACCTGATAATCCTAACCCAGAAGAAGCAGAAGAAAACTATCTTAAATATAACTTTATAAAAATGATAGAGACCCTTAAAGACAGAATGAAAAATTCCCTTAAAGAAATGGAGGAAAAGACAAACGAAAAATTGGATGTAATCAATAAATCTCTTTTAAAAACTCAAGAAAAAGCAGTCAAACACGTGAAGGAAGCAATTCAAGACTTGAAAACTGAAATAGAGGAAATAAATAAAACACAAACTGAGAGAATTCTGGAAAGGGAAAATCTGGGTAAATGAACAGGAACTACTGATTCAAGCATAACCATCAGAATACAAGAAATGGAAGAGAGAATCTCAAATGTTGAAGATAGTATAGAGGAAATAGATTCATTGGTCAAAGAAAGTGATAAATTCAACAAATTCTTAACAAAACATCCAGGGATTCTGGGACACCAGAAAAGACCAAAAAAATAATAGGGATACAAGAAGAAGAAAAACTCAAAGGCACAGAAAACATATTCAACAAAATCATAGAGGAAAAATTTTCCCAACCTAAAGAAGGATATGCCTAGGAAGGTACAGGAAGCAAGTCCCCTCACCATATAATCACAACACAAAACATACAGAATAAAGAAAGAATATTAAGAGCTGTCAAGTAACATATAAAGGCAGACCTATCAGAAAACAAGACATTCCATGAAAAACCAAATTTAAACAATACCTATTCACAGTCTTACATAAAGTACTAGAAGGAAAACTCCAACCCAAGGAAGCTACCTGCACCAAAAAAAAAAAAAAAAAACCACAGGCATCAGACAACCTCACATCACTAAACCCCAAAGAAGTGAAACATACAGACACTACCACCAAAAAATAACAGGAATTAACAATCACTGATCATTAATATCTCTTAATATCAACAGACTCAATTCACCTATTAAAAGACACAGGCTAACAGAATGTTACAACATTTTTTAAACAAATACAAAAGCAGGTTCCATCCTTCTGCTGTATAAAGAAATATACCTCAACCTCAAAGACAGATATTACCTCAGAGTGAAGGACTGAGAAAAGATTTTCCAATCAAACGAACCCAATAAACAAGCAAGTGTAGCTATCCTAATATCTAACAAAATAGACTTCAAACTAAAATCAATAAGAAGAGATAGAGAAGGACACTTCATACTCATCACAGGAAAAAAAATCTATCAAGATGAAGTCTCAGTCCTGAACATTTATGCCCCAAATACAAGAGCACCCACATATGTAAAAGAAATATTACTAAAGCTTAAATTGCACATCAAACCCCAAACAATAATAGTAGGAGACTTCAACACCCCACTCTCCACAATGGATAGATCAACCAGACAAAAACTTAACAGAGAAATAAAGAAACTAACAGATGTCATGACTCAAATGGACTTAGCAGACATCTATAGAACATTACACCCAAACACAAAAGAATATACCTTCTTCTCAGTACCTCATGGAATCTTCTCTAAAATTGACCACATTCTCAGTAAGAAAGCAAATTTCAACAGATTGTCCACTCTCTCCATATCTATTTAACATAGTTCTTGAAGTTACAGCTAGAGCAATAAGACAACAAAAGGAGATCAAGGGGATACAATTGGAAAGGAAGAAGTCAAACTTTACTATTTGCAGATGACTTGATAATATACATAAGCGACCCCAAGAATTCTGCCAGGGAACTCCTACAGATGATAAACACCTTCAGTAATGTGGCAGAATACAAGATCAACTAAAAAAAATCAGTAGCCCTGCTATATACAAATGATAAAGAAGTGAGAAACATCACCCTTCACAATAGCCACAAATAACATAAAATATCTTGGGGCAACACTAACCAAAGAAGTGAAAGATCTGTTTGAAAAGAACTTTAAGTCTTTGAAAAAAGAAATTGAAGAAGATATCAGAAAATGGCAAGATCTTCCTTGTCCTTGGATAGGGAGGATCAACATAATAAAAATGGCAAGCCTACCAAAAGCAATCTACAGATACAATGCAGTCTCCATCAAAATCCCAACACACTCCTTTACAGATCTCAAAAGAACAATACTTAACTTCATATGGAAAAAAAAAAAACCCAGGATAGCCAAAACAATCCTGAATAATACAGGAACTTCCAGAGTCATCACCATCCCTGACATTAAGCTCTGTTATAGAGCTACAGTAATGAAAATACACAGTGCTTAGGGATAATTAATTCTATTACAAGCTCACTGTAAGTTTAATATTTGCTTCTCAATAGGTGAATGCATGCCATATGAGACTAGTGCTTCCTTGAATATCTTTAAATATAACAATGGTACAGGAGTCCATGGTTTATGGATATTTGTCATTGTTTAGGGAGATTGGTTACAAGTTATTATTGGTAATGATCAGAAAAACTAAACAAAGGAAATTAGAGTCAAGGTTTCTGTTTTGAAAAGAAAAAAGGGGACTATAGATATGACAGGATAAAAAGTTAGATAATTGAATCAACTCTGAAAAGAAAAAAGGAAGAATATAGATAAGACAAGAAAAAAGGAAGATTATTGAATCTACTTTTAAAAAGTAAACAGTAATTTTAAATGTTTTCGAGGTCAAACAAAGATATATTTTAGATAGATAGGTCATCTTCAAATACTTCAGAGATCTACAGAATATTTAAGATGGTATTTAAGGTGTTTTAATAATATCGGTTCTTTTTGTTATGACAGACATGTCTGCTCCTGGCAATCCACTTCAGAGAAGATGATGGGCATCAAAGAAATTTCACATGGAGTTTGCTTTCTTTATGGCAAATGTAAACCACTGAGCAAGAAAGTAGCTTTGTCTCAACTGCTGACAGTATGCTGTCCTAATGGGACAAGCAGGACACAAAAGAAAGTAACTGCCAAACATTGCCCAGATAAGGCGATACAGTCCTTCAAAAACCATTCTTCATAGAAAAATCTGTCAGATACTCTAGGCCTGTAGACTGAAGATGGATTGCAGAGAAACTTTAGGTGACTATCCAGAAACCAGCTGTTTCTGTCATTTCTCACATTTGTTGGAAGTTGCCTGCACACACTTCTGCTTACTCAGTTAATATTATTTCCTTCTTGGGTCTCTAGGGGAGTTGAGGACTAGACAGCTATAGTTTTCCTTGTTTACCAGATGCAAAAAGCAAGTTATGATAGAAAGTAAAGTAGGTATTTTTGGACTTACCAAGAATGGACAGATAATTCATTCAGAGTATTTTCTCTGAATTTTTCAAATGCAAATGAATTAGACATTGTTGATCTAGTTATTGGCTATATATTGTCCATAGTTGTACTTACTGTATGTAGTTTTCTTATACTAGTTACAGCCTTCCTTTTTTATTTTAGACAAAAAAGGGGAACTATATTGGCATACTGTGTTTTAATAAATAAAGCTCACCTAAAAAACACAACACAAAACAGCCACATTAGTCAGCCATACAGGACAGGCAATGGTTGCACACACCTTTAATTCCAGCAGCCACAATTGTTAACCATGGATGTCAGGTGGTGGTGGTATATGTCTTTAATCCCAACACTAGAGAGAAATATAAGGCAGTATGAGATAGAAACTCCTTCTCTTTCAGTCTGAAGATTTTAAAGATATAAGAGCTCTCTAGTGGCTTTTCTGATCTTCAGATTGAACCCTAATATCTGTCTCTGGATTTTTATTATTCGGGCTGTACAGCATTGCAGAAAGTGTTCTGTTTCTTTGAAGGTCTCATGTAACCTAAGCTGGTTTCCAACTTACTGTGTTAGGTCATAGACCCATGAACTTCTGAACCTCTGGTCCTCAATTCCCAAGTGTTCTAGTGTATTACAGGTATACACACCAGCAAGTCATCTGGAAGCCATCACATGCCAGCTTGTACCTAAGAGTAGGCAACAACTTCTACCACTTGTAGAAGTGCAACAATTTCCAGCACTGAGGGCTATCAAGGAATTCTCACACCAGCCCCAGAATGGAGGCACCGTTACTGCCTCACCTTAGGAATCAGAAAACGGGGAGCTAGGAATGTTGGAATGCTGTTTGATGGTAGAGGATATACTTAATACCCATGAGATGAGCACTCCTGTTCCCCACCCCACCCCCAAAAAATAAGAAATTGGTCATAAAGAAGATCTAGAAATGGTCACCCAGACTACAAATAATAAACTAAAAATAATGAGAAGGCATATGACCTTGGGAGTCTGCAATCCTCACCACTGCATTATATGTGTTACATAGCTTGATCATGGATGGATGGATGGATGGATGGATGGATGGATGGATGGACAGATGAATGGATGGATGAATGAACACTGAGCCCAGGATTACCAACTCCTATAAAAGAAACTTATCCCATATATCGCTTCATGCCATTGTTTGTAATGAACTCAGCCACCACTGCCCGTCTTTGTCCGTTGAAGATCTTAGGTATCCCAGGCACCCACGCACAGCTCCCAAGGGAGCCAGGATCACAGACATTTACAGAGGACACATGCAGAGCTCCAGGGTGCCGAGACCTGCTCCTGGACATGGCACCCAGATGATAGCAGTTTTCATATTGACCAGTTGACTACACAGCCTGGGCTTTCTCCCACCACTCGCCTTGGTCAATGAGATCCATACAAAGGTGACTGAGATCAGGATTGCTCAAACTCTTCAGATCGACAGTTCTGTGAGTTCATCATCAATCAATCAGCCAGCCCAGCCACTTCCTTGGAAGAGGAACTCTCATTCCCTGGGTAGAGACTGGCATGACCACACCCTCATTCCTCTCCTCAGCTGGCAGCAATGAGAACTTACTGGCATTTTCCGAACACCGGCCTCCTGTATACATGGCACCATTGTGTCCACTGGCTACGGAATCCTACTGTCTTGTCATTTAAAAATGTTTACCCCCAGATGTCACAGAGTGCTGGGGAGAAGGTAAAGCAACTCCTATTGTTGCTCTGGGAGCATCTTGGGTGACTGTGGTAATTTCTTTTTTTTTTTTTATGTTTTCTTTTTTTTCTTTCTTTCTTTCTTTATTTATTAAATATTTCAGTCTCTTCCCCACCTCCGCCTCCCCTTTCCCTCCCCCTCCCCCAATCCATTCCCCCTCCCTCGTCAGCCCAAAGAGCAATCAGGGCTCTCCGTCCCGTGGGAAGTCCGAGGAAAACCCTCCTCCGTCCAGGTCTCGTAAGGTGAGCATCCAAACTGCCTAGGCTCCCACAAAGCCACTACATGCAGTAGGATCAAAGACCCATTGCCATTGTTCTTGATGTCTCAGTAGTCCTCATTGTCCGCTATGTTCAGTGAGACCGGTTTTAACCCAGGCTTTTTCAGACGACTGTGGTAATTTCTAGTCACTGTGCGAGATGTGTTCCAGAATGTTCTCAGTAGCACTAATTTTCCATCCCTGTTGCAACACAATCTAAACAGCAAATGCATCCTTGCACGGGTCAGAAGGACTGCATTCCTTCCAGAAGCACTAGAGAGGATGTCTTTCTCTTGCACTTCCTGGCTTCCAGAGGCTGCTCTGTCCCCTCAGCTAGTCCTTCTCCATGCCCAGAGCCAACAGTGGGGGATCTTCAGATTCCATTGCTCCCTCAGCTTGAATCGTCACACCTCAACTTGGACACTGCCTCCCCAAGACTGGAATAATTCAGGACAATTTGTCCCATAGGGAGACCATTACTAAAAATCTACGAAGTCCCTCTTGCCAGCTAAGGTCTCACAGTCTCAAGTATTACAAGTGAGTGGGATCTGTCAGGAGCATTTCTTAGAGCAGTGGTTCTCAACCTTCCTAACGCTGCAACCATTTAATGCAGCTGCTCATGTTGCGGTGATCTCCAACCGCGAAATTATTTTTGTTGCTATTTCATAACTATAATTTTGCGACTGTTATAAATCATAATATAAATATCTGTTATGCAGATGGCCTTAGGTGACCCCTGTGAAAGGGTCATTTTGACCCTCAAAGGGGTCATGATCCACAGGTTAAGATTGCTGTTTTAGAGGATCTTATATAACCTACCACAGGCCCCAGCCTGTACACCACAGGAAGATGCATCCAGAAGCGAATGAGTGCTGTGTAACAACACGAGCCCACAACACCTGTACAGCCATTTTCAGGAAGGCAGAGACGGTTACAACTATCCCAACCTCTATGCCATCAGGCCGGGGTCGGGGAGTAGACAATGTCTGGAAGAGGGCACAGGATGGCTTTGGGAACATCTGGCAAACACACGTTCCTTGCTCTTTTGGAGTATTTTGCTTTTGGATTTTTGAGAAAGGGTCTCACTCTGTAGCCCACACTGGATGGAACTCATGATACAACCCAGATTGAGTTTGGACTCACAGCAATTCTCCTGCCCCACACTCCTAAGATCTTAGCTACAGTGGCATACACTTAGCCCTTGAGAGGCTAGAGCATCAGGACTATGAGATCTTGGCCAGTCTGGCCTGTGGCTAACAAGACCTTGTCTCCAAAAGGGCAGGAAAGGGAAAGGGAAGAAAAAAAACTCCATGCAATCTGTTTCTAAAGCCCAATGGACTCATAAATACACAGTAACAAATCAAGACTGTTATTCAAGTCGTATCTCTTCATTTTCACGTCTCGGAAAGGGACCACACCCTCCAGAGAGACTCTGCTATGCACGCTATAAAAACTTATCAACAACCAACAGTCAGGGCTTGTCCTCCAGGCTTTTATCAGAGAGTGGGGAGAGGACTGGACACGTCTCTCCCTGTTGTCTACTCACCTTAGGCCTAGAGCCAAAGTCGGCGATAAAGGCCAATTGAACAGTCTGGCCTGGACCACAAGGTCCCACGCCACCTGCCCAGATGACCTCACCTCTCCAACAGCCAAGAAGGATGACCCAGGGCCCTTGGCTAGAAGCAAGGTCACACCCCTCAAGGACAGCTATGGACACTAAACTGAAGCAGAAATAGCATATTATACCCATGGCTATTCCTCAGTCAGCACACTGGCCAGCAATGCTGGTGACAGGCTTAAACCTAAGCGTTCTCATCCATCAAGACCTCACAGACAGTAACCAAATACAAGCCTGGGCCACAGGGATCCAGCAGTGCAACTGTGGCAGCATGGTACTCTGTCTACTGGCCATCTCCACGAGATGCGATGACCCACGTCACGCAGAGGAAGACCTGAAGCACAGCCCGCTGCTTTGGTGCACTGGAGCCAACACACGCTAGCCATGGTGGGAATTTAAGCCACAGGAATCAGAATGCTCTGCAAACCATGGCTCCTTTTCTTCCATTTGTCCCCAAAAGTTAGCTACCGAACAATCCCAAACACACACTGTGTGTATGCCAATATAATACTAAGGTTTAGAAGAAACAAATCCTTGGGACTGGCGACATAGCTCAATGGGAGAGCACTGCCGTGCCGTGAGTGCAATGCCCAGAACTGGAGGGGGAGACAGACAATGCCAAAGCTATTTTCATTTTTTTTAAAAAGGTTTTGCATGTTTATAAATGTGTGGTGTGCATGCATGTTTTTGTGTGTACATGTACGTGCTTGCATGCATACACATGTGTTTATAAGTGTGTGGTGCTCAGAGGTTGATGTTGGATGGCCTCCTTGATTGTTTCCACATTATATATTAAGACAAGAGCTCACTTGGGCGGTAATGGCACACTCCTTTAATCCCAGCACTCTGGAGGCAGAGGCAGGCAGCTCTCTGTGAGTTCGAGACCAGCCTGGTCTACAGAGTGAGTTTCAGGAAACTAGGGCTACACAAAGAAACCCTGTCTCAAAAAACAAACAAAATTAACCAGGCAGGACCTCGCTCGTGAACCCAGAGCTAGTGGATTCAGTTAGTCTAGCCAGTTTGCTCTAGGAATCCCGTCTCTGTCTCTATCTCCCTAGTGCTGGGACAACATGCAGACTGTAACACCCACCCAGAATTTACATGGGTGCCAGGGATCCAAACTCTGACCCTCACACTTGGGAGGACAGCACTTTGCCTATGGAAACATCCCCATGACCCCAAAGCTCTTGCTTTTTGTTTTTTTTTTTTTGTTGTTGTTGTTGTTGTTGTTGTTTGTTTTGGTTTTTTTTTTTTTTTGAGACAGAGTTTCCTTATATAAGGATATCCTGGTCTTCCAATTCACTCTGTAGAACAGGCTAGCCTCAAATTCACAGAGATCTGTCCTCCTCTGTCTCCTGAGTGCTGGGATTAAAGGGATGCAACACCATGTCTGGCTACTTGCAGCTATTTTAAATAGCTGCTTCCAAGATGGAATACAGGACATGGGACTGGCTGGACGTGAAGGCAGGCCTCAGTATCGCTAATGATTTTTAGCATCTTTTAAAATTATTTTCCAAGGTTTTGTTTTGTTTTTAAAAGCATTAACCAGTTTGGTGTGGTGGCATATACCAGTGACTGGCAAGTAGAGGCAGGAGGATTAGAAACTCAAAGTCAACCTGAGCTACACAGTGAGACCTGGCTGAAAGAAAAGAAAAGAAAAGAAAAGAAAAGAAAAGAAAAGAAAAGAAAAGAAAAGAAAAGAAAAGAAAAGACCCATCAAGGAGGGTATAGCTCTTGCTTGGTATGTGCAAGGGCCCAAGTTCCATCCTCAGCCCCAGGAGAGGAGGCACTGAGCATCCCAGCACAGCGTGACACAGCAGTTATGAAGGGATCTACTGGAACAAGGTGAAGAAGGCCTCCATCACAGATGGCTCCTCAGAGAGGTGCTGTGTGTGCAACCTGCCTGGAAGGCAGACAAGCTGGGGCCACTCTGGAGCAGAGGATCAACTCCACCGCTCATAGGCACCATGGGCTCCCAGAGTGTGCTTGCAGACGGGTGGTACCTTCCTGACACTCCCGCCACGCTCTTCCTCACCTTAATCCCGCCACTGTGAACCTCCCCTGCACCCCAACTAAGCACGCCTCGATGAGTGCAAACCTTAGTGAAGAGATGGAAATAGCCAGGAACTGTGTGTTCTTCCCTCTCACAGAGGACACCGCGCACCTGCTACAGCTGGAGACACAAGGCCGCGCTGGTGGAAAGCCAACCGCCAACTGCCCAAGAACCACAGGAGAAAATAAGTAAAAGAGGTAAAATGTGCGGGACCCCAAGGCCCGTAGGTTGCCACCGCCTCGGAGAGAGGAGAACTGCATGCGATACAAGGACCGGAGGCACTTATTTCTGCACACAGTGCCAAGATTGCTGCAATGCTGAAACGGATCCAGGGCTATTATCACACATGCTCCAGCAGGTATTTCCGACTTAGCGATGCACAGAGGCGGAAGGGCAGTCCCAGTCTTCTCCAGGTGTGCGAAGGCTGACTCTTGGGCCCAGCTTCCATTGCCTGCTTGTTAATGGAGGCTTGGGGTAGAAATCAGGGTCAGTCCTCAAGTGAAGGAAACCAACCCAGATTCCAGGGCAGGAGGGTGTGGAGAGGATCCACCAGTGATTCACCCCTGCTGGCCTCCAGGCTACCCCTCTTCAGCCTGAAAATCTCATCTTGCACTTGATTTACCTGAGAAAGTTCCTGTTCTATAAAATAAACTCCTCACTGCTGGTAAAAGCTGTGCTACTAAACCAGATGCCCTCGAGTTTAACCCCTGGGGCCCACGTGAGTGAAGGACAACCAACTCTCACATGCTGTCTTCCTATCTCCACGTGCATGCCATGGAACACAGGCACATACACGCGTGTGCGTGCACACACACTAAATAAATAAATAACGTCATTTTAAAGATTAGATAATTTGAGGGCTAGAACTGTTGTCCAGTCATAGAATTATTTGTCCTTAGCATGGGCAAGGTCCTCTTGGTTTAATTCTGAGCACCCTGACAAAAGAAAAGGGAAAAACCAGCATGGTGGCAAACAGCTATAATTCTAGCTGCTTCAGGAGGCTGAGGCAGGGTGATAGTATGAACCAAGAAATTTAAGACCAGCCTGGGCAATACAGTGAGACCCAGCCTGACTCTAAAGTAAGCAAGTAAATAGTTTTAATGTAACAGAAAATTTAGAAAGGTCTTAAGTTACACAAAGCCATTGCTGCCTGCCTGATTCTCTTGAGGTGCCTCATGCACGGCTCTTAATGGACATTCAATATATTTTCTTGATGGCTTATAAATCCATGGGAGACCCACAGGTGGGAGGAAGGGAGACAGACACTCAAGTAAGTCAAAGCAGGTCTAGGTTTTCCTATCCCAGGCTGACTGTCGTGAGGTGGATATTCCTATGACAAGACCATTTGAGGGAGGGGACCCAGGCCGCCCAGGGGCCTGAAAACCACTGTCATTGTTGCCCTTTTCCACACTGCCATTGACCACGGTCCTGTGTCTGGTACCTGCTGAGGCTTCCGACCCTCTCAGCAGCACGCATGGCAGGGACTCATCTCCTCACTCACGAGGACACACACACGAACAAGGGGCACTGAGCACAGGAAGAACCAATGAACTACTCTGAAAGCCAAGCACACTTGCCCCCTGTAACCAACGTCTCAAACAGAAATGGCAAGAATAAAGGAACCAAGCCTCACAGGCCATGCCAAATGGCCCTTAAATGGTCTCGTGCTTATTCTTCAGATGAAGCTTTAAAACTGGGTCCTTTAAAACAAGGCAGTTTCCTGAGCTGATCCTTCGCCCACCAGGGCATCTACAGAAATGAGCGTCACAGAGCTGACACAACCCACTCAGCTCAAGAACGGGAGCCCCGTTTGCCCCATCACCAATCATTATATACAAGGGCAAATGACATGACATGGGCAGTGTCTCTTGAGCTAAACACTACTGCAAAATGCCCAAACAGGTGAGCTCTCCAGAAGCCTTGTCTTGTTGTGCTTTTAGAGACAGGGTTTCTCTGTGTAGCCCTGGCTGTCCTGGAATTTGCTCTGTAGACCAGGCTGGCCTCAAAATCAAAGATCTTCCTTTCCCGGCCTCCCAAGTTCTGGGATTAAAGACATGCGCCTCCGCTGCACGGCTTAGAAACCCATTTACAAACCTGACTCTGTGCATCTATTCCCAGACAGACACTTGGAAACAAATACAAACGTCACTGAATTCTAGGGAGTTCTAGTTAAACAGCATGAACAACCTGGATGTACCCAGGATGGGCACCCCTTGCCTGAGGTCACACAAAAGGTCAATGTGATGTGCACTGTAATCCTCACCTTTCAGAGAGAGAAACAGAACCCGGCCTATGCACTGATCAAGCTTTGACGATAGTGCAGATGGGGTGGCCAAATCTCCCCAAACCTCCAAGAGTCCACCGGTTCTGATGGCTGAGTACCCCCTGATACTCCTATAAAAGCCTCTGGCTACATCTCAGTTCCATCCTTGTACTCTGAGCCTCAGGAGTCAGCTAAGAAAGACTGGGCTAAGGAAGGAACAACTGCCCCCTTCTACACTGCCAGCCACATTCTCAAGTTTGTGGGGGAAATCCTCTGGAGTCCAAAAGTACCCTGGGAACCCCCGTGGGAAGGTGCCAAGGCAGGTGGCAAGACCTGCAGTATCAAATCAGCCATCAGAATAAGAAGATTAACAGAAACCAGGCCTAGAGGCTGAGGCAGGAGGATTCCAGACAAGCCTGGCTATATTATGTGTCACAATGTCCACAGGAAGGGAAGGGGAAAAGGAAGAAGCAGGGAGGGAAAGGTGGGGGTGGGGGAGGACACTTGAGCCCTATGCTTTGCTAGGGTAGAAGAATTGTCCCCTCTGGCATCCCTCCCAAGGGACTGGTGAGGAGAAGGGGACTACAAGTCAAAGCAAACTGGGGGTCAGCAAAGGGAAAAGAGAAGGAAAGCAACACGGGCTGTATATTAGCTGGGGCACAGGGGATGGGGCGCCTAGCTTAAGGAACCTCACTACCTTTTATCCTTTCCAGAATATACTCTCATTAAGTAGAATAATGGGACTAAATGTCTTCTGTCCCTCAAGCTTCTTCAGTTTGCATAGATTAACTACCAGAGTACCATGAGCCCGTGCAAGAGAACTCCAAATCCATGTTACCAGAATCCCAGGGCGACACGGTTTTATGACATAGAGGTTACTAAAACATCTGCACTACAAATGCTTTCATAGTCTAAACTATCAATGGAGACCTTGGGTTCTAAAGTTGGACTTCTAGGACATTAATTTTACTTTTGCCACTTAGCAGCTATCACCTTGGAAACGACTTCTCTGGGCTTCAGCTTCTCCACAAACATCAGAAGGCACAGCAGCCCTCGGGCATGCTAGCACACAGCCTGATGGAGGCTCATAGATGAGCAGGTCCCATCTCCTAGACACCAAGGAGGAGACCTAGCCTGCACCAAGCAAGGTTAGGGTAGCCGATGAGCTAAAGGTCCCGGGCAACAGACCCAGCAACTTTTCCAAGCTTTAAGGCTGTACGCACAGGAGGGTGGATATAAAAATACCTCGTGAGGGAACGTTACAGACCCACCCAGAAGGCAAGACTGTACAAGTGTGGAGATCTCAGGAGGCGGAAAAGAAGCATCCCAGCCAGCCAGTGAGTAACCCTCCATGGACCTCTGAACACTTCACCTCCTTTCTGCTGGGTTCCTGGAGATAGACCAGGCCTTCAGCTCTTTTCAGAAGTTCTTCCTGCCTCTCCATCCCTGAATTCATTACAAGCCCTCCTGTCTCCCCTGACTCTGGGCTCCCAGATCTGGATCAGCTTTGTAAGACACCCTCCAGAATCCTCGCTCCCCAAATATACAATTCACAGAAGGAATAATGGGGGGGGGGCTCCATGGAGCCAAGTCCAGCATCAGCCCTGTTGTGCTAATTGCCAGCCCATGCCCTGCTCTTAGGAGACTCAACTAGGAAGTACTTCTCCCACTCCCCTCACTTGGCAGATAAGCACAGGGACGCAACACCAAGCCTGCCACAGAAACCACCGAAAACTCGCAGGACCCTCCCATGGGTTATAGTCATCCCTTTGTGCCCAACAAAAGACAAGCAATAGAAACAAAGGGATGCTTCAGGAGACACAGCCTGACACTTGAGCCCTAAGCTCTAGTAAGACGGGAAGAGAAAAACTTAGGGCTGAGGCATGAGAAGAGTCGTCTTTCCAAAAGACTGGCCGGAAGAGGAAGACCACAAGCTAAAGCTAACTTGGGGGATGAGGACACCAAGCTGTGGGAGTGTCGGCGGTGATAAAGATACTTACCCTGGAGTTGTTACTGCTGTTAGGCGAAGAGACACAAGAGATCAGGACAACCCAGGCGTTTTGATTCCTGCCACCACCTAAAAGCCTCGTCTGGTGACCTGGCACCAAGAAAACTGGCTTCACCCAGCATGGTAGGACATGTCAGGGCATGTGTCTTGGGGATAAAGAGCCCTGCTTTTCCATGACAGTCACAGGATGTCAGAGTCGGCGTTCAGAGCCTACACAACAGGGCACAGAGTCACGGGGACATAAGCAGACACACGCTCCACAACCGCTGGGACCGTTTCAGTCAGACCTGTCTGGGCCTGCGGATCTGCACTTCTTAGTCCTTCCAGGGATGGAGGCAGCTTGCTGAGCTTATCTGTGGGAGACTGAAGGTCACACCATAGTTGGTTCATCCAACCCTGGTTGGGAAGACAGCTCCCTGCCCTTCACCAGTGCACAGTTATAAGTGGCTGGGTTCAAGGGGGAACTTCTCAGAAATACAGGTGCCTGGGCCCGACTGCCTAGAATTTGAGTTCTGACAAGAATACCAGGAAGCTGATGTCCTAAGAGGCAATTACAATGTAGAAGCCAGATCTGAAGAGATAAGAGCGGCTTCATGACCTGAGACAGGGCAAGATTTGCACAGACAGACCTGACACCCACCACATGCGGCTCCTTGCTAGGGTGCTAGGCTAGGCTAGCGCCTTCTCCACTGTGACCGACTGTATAGGAAGTCTGAGCCTGCCAGCCTTCTTGCTCTGCGGAGACTTACCAGAATTCTAAAGATACCAATCTTCCCCTCAAGTCTGCCTGGAGAACCTTGCTGCAAGTCACAGGTCCTCTGATCTCAGAGCCTTTGGTGACCTAATAGTTACATCTAGAGCCAAGCTAGGTCTGTTGCTTCCTTGGAAGGAAAGGCCACTGTGAAGAAGTGACTCTGGCCTGCGACACAGGAGAGAAAAACTGAGGGCTGAGGACTGGTTGGTGGAGGTCAAGGACATTGATGTTGGCATTGTTAATCCCACTGATTGAGAATGAGACCACTACCAGAATTAAAAGTCAAATTTGAAGCAAGCTTTAATTCAACACTGGCAACAATTCACCATCACACACCATTGGTGGGAATGCCAATCTCACTCATCTCTTTGAGAGGCAATCTATCAGTAGCTGCCCACATTTTAAATATGTATGCACTTCGACCCG
The DNA here is from genome assembly GCF_014885135.2 of Alexandromys fortis. Lineage (NCBI taxonomy): Eukaryota > Metazoa > Chordata > Mammalia > Rodentia > Cricetidae > Alexandromys > Alexandromys fortis. The sequence continues at coordinate 5,800,778 of NW_026067980.1, forward strand.
GAAGTTCCATGGCTACCAAGGACAACGACTACAGCGCCCTTTCGTAAGCAAAAGAAAGAAGCAGCAAAAATGGTCACCTGGAGAATCTATCATGGAAGACAGACCCTCAGACTCCTCTTCCCGACCCTTCAAGCTGGAAACATTTCAGAATTCATAACCCGTTGTATTTTGAAGTAACATGAAATATATGTCCTACAATACCCCAGCAGGGCACATGCGGGTGTATAAATACCACTGCAGCTAGGACCATCTCTGCCTCATACATGAATTATCTACTAGCTCAGGTCAGGTTGCATCATCAAATGAATTTGAAACATTGTCCCATTTTCTTGATTTTATAACTATGGGAAACCTAGATAAGTGAGTAACTAAGATGCCAGTGAGCCCTTGCTGTGCCCTGCAGGGGGCTGTAAGATCCTGCCACACTGGGAGCCCTTGCTGTGCCCTGCAGGAGGCTATGAGATCCTGCCACACATGCTCACTGGGTCCAGCAGGCTCTGTTCTCTCCACTTGCTCCATTAGCACTCTTCAGTGTCGTCACCATGCCAACCAAAGGCAGTCAAGTGTCTCAGAACAATCATCCCACTCAATCCATTAAATAATGAAGCATTACTATCCTCATCTCCCCCACACAAACCCTCTAGCATCTCTGTGAGAAACTGAGCTGTGCCTTCCCCCAGGCCACAAGACAGTAAATGGTTCCCCTTTTCCTCACAGCTCACATTCCGGCCTTTGAGCCACCTGTCTGGCTGGAGAGCACAGACATTCTTGCTCTAGGGTCTATCCTCTTGGTCCCTGCAGGCCCTCATCTTTTCTAGGTAAAGTGGATTAGAACCTTTGTGGTCACAAATTCATAGATGATGAAGCCTTCGGATGCACGACCAGGGCATAATTCCTATCCTGTAGCAGCTGGAATTATGACACGTAGGCCAGAAGGAATGTGTCCCTTTCCTGGCAAAAAAACACCTACCAAGAGCATTTGTGAGCACATGGCCAGAGACCACCAAAAAGTACAAACACTGGCTGACACCAGAGTCTACTCAACCTGGGATCTGACCCAGAAGACTCACAGGGCCAGGGTCTACTCAACCTGGGATCTGACCCAGAAGGCTCACGGGGCTAGGGTCTACTCAACCTGGGATCTGACCCAGAAGACTCACAGGGCCAGGGTATACTCAACCTGGGATCTGACCCAGAAGACTCACATGGCTGCCCAGGTCCATCTACATTACAGGCTTCAAAGTGCTCAGCCTAGGATGAGAAAGAAAAGCGAGAGAGATGCCTACCACCTCCACCACCTCCACTGGCCATCCCTGGCTTTGTATGAAGCTGGCTGCCAGGTAACTACCACCCCATCTAGGTTAGTTCACCACAGGAAACCTAAAGAGAATAAACTCTGAAGGCACCCCGATAAACAGGTACAAAAACTGGGAAACGCTCCCCCCCCCCCCCCCCCCCCCCCCCCCCCCCCCCCCCCCCCCCCCCCCCCCCCCCCCCCCCCCCCCCCCCCCCCCGCCGTCTCCAGGCAACATCCTGCCAGGGACCCATGGCAGCCAGTGCTCACATGGTACAGGACATAAGGACAAGGTGGGTGAGGGTTGGATGGGACACCCAGGTCCTACCATGGCAGGAAGCCACTGTCCTTCCAGCCCACCTTGCTCTCTGGATGTTACAACCCTCCAGCCCTCCCCCAAAGACTCTCCCAAAGGCTTCTGTGCAATCTGCTTTGCAATGCACACACCACTAAAGTAGCTTGCAACATGCCACAAATTTTAAGTGTGCAACCACTAGCACTTTTAGATGATTACATTCTCATGTAATAAACAAGCACATCAATATAAGGACTGCAGAGACAGTTCGTTCAGGCAGTAAAGTGTTTCTCGTATAAGCAAGAGGATCTAAGTTCCAGCCCTGAAAACCCAGATCAAAAACGTCAACCATGCGGTGTGTACCTGTAATCTCAGCCCTAAAGAGGTGGGAACAGGAGGGTCCAACCACACTGCTGTGCACCTGTAATCCCAGCCCTGGAGAGGTGGGAACAGGAGGGTCCAACAACACTGCTGTGCACCTGTAATCCCAGCCCTGGAGAGGTGGGAACAGGAAGGTCCCTGGGGCTTGCTGGTCAGCAGATCTATCTAAATTGGCAAGCTCTAGGTTCAGCCAGAGACCCATCTCAAAAAATAGCAATTAGATGGAGCGAGTTGAGGAAGACACTCGATGTCAACTCCAGGCTCATGCACACACACACATCAAAATATGAAACATTATCAGCCTTTAGAAAGAATGCTTCTCTACATCCATCCAGAATAATGACACACCCAAAGCAATTACTACCTTACTTCTGAGCATGGTTAGTGTTGCTTGTACTGAAATATGGATTTGTATAGCATGGACTCTGGCCCTGGCCTCATGTACTCAGCACTGTCGTGAGCTTTATTCCTGGTAGTGAATTTAATAATTCCTTCTTTCTCATTGCTGGCTGCATTCCCCTCTATAGTATACCACATTCTGTCTACCCATGTAGCTATGGGTAGGCATTTGGAATGTTATCTATTTGGAGCCAATTTTTTTTTCCCCAAGATGATTTCTCTTTGTATCCCTGGCTGTCCTAGAACTGTACAGAGCAGGCTGGTCTCAAACTCAGGGACGTGCCTGCCTTTCCCACCCAAGTGCTGGGATTAAAAGTATGTACAACCACTGCTGTGCACACTGGTGTGCAAGTCTTTGGGTGCGCAAGTCTTTTGGTACCCTCACACGCTCGCTGCTCTTAGGCTCGTATCTAGAAGAGGCCCTGCTGCAGTAAAGGCAGGCATATGTTTCCAGTACAATTTTCCAAAGTGGTTTTCACCAGCTCCCAGTCCCGTGTCTAAGCTACACCCCGGTAGTGTGGCTCTATATCAGGTGAGTCATCCTGCTGGCTAACTCAGTGCTGCCTGCGGTAGTGAGGCCATCCTGTGACTGAGGAAGATAAGGCTCTTTCCATGTTTGCTTACTGATTATGCGGACATCCCCTTTGCCGATAATAGCTGCCATTTTTTTAATTCAGCTGTCTTTTTCTTATTCAGTCAAGCAGTACTTTACCTGGTCTGGATAGGAACTCTGGGTTCAGTGTTTTCACCTCAAATCTCCTCCCAGGCTACACCTTGCCCTTCCACTCTTACTACTGTCTGCTGCGAAATAATCCTTTTGTACACTGTAAAGGTTGGTTGCTGTGATCGGCTTAATAAAGAAGTTGACTGGCCAATAGCTGAACCAGGATAAACAGGTGGGAAAACCAAACTGAGAATGCTGGGAAGGAGAAAGGCAGAATCAGGAGTCTCCGGCCAGAGATAAACATGACACGCTAATAAAGGTACCGCTGTGTGGCCGAACGTAAATAAGGAATGTGGGCTAACTTAAATGCAAGAGCTAGGTAAGCCTGAGCTATTTGCCAAGCATCACAATTAATGTAAGCCTCTGTGTGGAGGCGGTTCCCAGGATTAGAAAACTCTGCCTATAGTTGTCTTATTTTTCATTTATGTATTTATTTATTCATTCTTTTTTTTTTTTTTTTTTTGAGGCAGGGTCTGGTTGTCATGGGAATCACTATGTAAACCAGACTGGCCTTGAACTCACAGAGCTCTGCAGGCCTGCTAGGATCAAAGGTGTCTACCACCAACCAGTTCAGCCTTACTGTTGTCTTTTAACAAAGGGTTCTTTGTTTTTAATTGGTGCTGGGGATGGAACCTAGGAACTAAGGAGGGCTAAGTGTGTATTCTTCCACCTAGTTACATCCCCAAGCCCTAGAGTTTCTGACTTTCATGAAGCCTCATTCATCCCTTTCCCTTAAAGTAGTAGTGCCTTTGTATTTTTTAAGGTACCTGTTTCTATGGAGCCATGGATGTAGGTTAGTGTAAGAGCACAAGCTCTGGGTTCCATCCCCAGAAACCCTGAAATAAAACAAAAGCTACATGTGTGCCCTCAAATTCCACACGGATATTCTTCACAACCTTCCAGAAGTGGTGCCTTTCGCACTTAGAACGTGTGCTACCTGGTATTGACTGTCAATAGGAAGACCCCGCCCGCTGTGGGTGATACTATTCCCTAGGCTGGGCCCTCAACTGTTAGGCGTGAAGAGAACTTAGACTCAAGCAAGGTTTCGCATGTTCATTCCCCTTCAGCTGCAGGTATGGTTACTGACTTCCTGCCTTGATTTTCCAACAATAGTGGACTATAACCTGGAATTGTAAACCACACAAATCCATTCTCCTCTAAGTTACTTCTGGTCAGGGTATTTTTCAATCACGGCAACAGAAACATGACAAGAACAGAACCTCAACCATCATGGAAGATTTTTGTGTGTAGTACAAATAAAAATCACAGGAGTAGCTGAGTTATACTTTTATAAGTTCTCTCAGCCATGACCACAAACCAAGTATACAGAAAGGTCAAGCTCTGTGTCACCGCACCCCACCTCAGGCCTCACACAACATAGTTTCTCCCACACCCTATACCTTTTTCTGAACCATGAGACACCTGACTCCAACTTGGCCCTTAACCCAACAGACTTCAGATACACATAGCTCTGTTGCTGGAGAGAATTTCGCAACACAAACTACATACAAAGCACTCATATTTTATATAAAGCTTCTACCACTTCCCATAAGTTCATCTTAATAACTGTACCCGGGTCAATATCCCATTGAAATGCAAAATGAAGGAGAAGGGGGAAATGACCGGCAGTGAGCAGGAATCCGCGCAACCAGGCCATACAAGATGGCTCCTGGCTAACGAACACGCTATGTGCCTCTCTGAGTGGAGAACTCGGAGGAGGGACACAGAAAGGGGTAAAACAAAGCCCTAAATCACCATGCTCACAACCTGCTGAAGAGACCAGTGAAAAGTAGAGGTAGAGACCAGGTATTGTTGGTAACAAATAATCCCAGGACTGAGGAGTTAGAGGAGGAGGTCAGGCTACATGGCACAACTCTGGGTCCAAACACTGAGGATGGGAAGGAGCTGGCCTTAAGAAGTTAACAGATGGGCGTTTTGTCACACAGAAGCCCAGAAAGAAGAGGGACATGTTTGGAACTTCCATGAGTCCAGAATATATGTCATGGAGCAGAAGGGCTTCTCAGTAGTGTTTAATATATATATATATATTCTTTTTCTGAGCTAAAAAAGCATTGGATGTTAGAATTAAGATTCTACAACATGCACTACAAAAGTCCAGTGTGAGACTGTGGGCAACAATCTCTCCTGAGGCCATCCCATAATACCATAGGATCAACCTGGCTAGGGACAGAAATGATCTCTGGCCAGAAATGATCTGGTCTGATCCACATGCTCACACACTCCACTACTCCAGTTTTCCTCTGCAGTCCTGGCCTTAATCCCAAGCCCTCATCCCACCTATCCTGGTGGTGGTTGTAGGACAGCCAAAGAAACCCACCCTGACCCTGAAATAAGAGCCAGTGAAAGAAACACACCCTGCCTCAGAGACCTGAGTCAGTGAAAGAAATGCTTTAGCCCTAAACCCAGAACCGAAGAATACACCCCAACCCTGAAAACAGTGCCAAAGAAACACACTTTGGCCCTCAAATCAGAGTTAGTAAATATATATGCATGCATGCCCTGGCCCCAAAACTAGAGCCAAAAGTTACAGGTCAGTTAAAGAAACACAATTTGGCCTTAAAACCAGAGCCAAATCTTCCCCTGACCAGAAGGGTGTCTTGGGAGTTGGGAGCCACCCAAGCTGTAACAGTATTCTCTGGCACCCGACTGTCAGGAGCCCTTTCCATCTGAGATGTGACACTCACAGTGTCCTTCTGAAACTCTGTGGCAGTCCTAGCTAGAAGGGTCCACACTACAGACGCTGATATCTCTCCCAGGACATTTTATACTTCCCAGCTCTAATTTCACTTGCATTCATGAGATTATGTGATTAATATCTGTTTCCTGAATGGCGCTACTGACTTCAGAAGGGCCAAAAATGAGACAGCAATGGCTACCAACACCTTCCTACCCCCACCCCCCCCAGCACAGGACCTCACCTTCAGTATGTGATCTTATATATTTTTTCAAGTATAAAAGTTCAAATACACAAACATACAAAAAGTATAATATATCATATATGTATATATATGTATAGAACACCATATATTTTCAGTGAGCAACTCATTCCTGATTGTACTCATGAGTGTGTGTGTGTGTGTGTGTGTGTGTGTGTGTGTGTGTGTGTAAATCAGAGGAAACTTTTGGGGGACAGTTTTTTCTATTACCATGTGGGTCCCAGAAATTGAACTTAGATCCTCAGACTTTGCAGTAAACAGCTTTACCCACTGAGCCATTCTGTTGGTTCTCATTCCCAATCTCATTACTTCTTCCACCCAGGAGAGCAAGTTCCTGGTCACATCATTTAATACATGCATGTGCACTGAGTGAATGACTCCTACCATAAACATGCAATGTGGGAGACCCAGGCTCCAGAAAAATCCCTGCTCTGCTTCCCTTACACAGACCCTGAATGGCTGGGCTCCAAGTCCTCACCCAGTGAAAGAAACATACCCTGGATTTGGGACCCGAGCTAGCAAAAGAGACACTTTATCCCTAAGTCTAGAGCCTGGGAAAAACACCCGAACTCCAAAAGTAGTGCCAAAGGAACATACTTGACCCCCAGATTCAGGATATGTAAAAGAAATTCAGGCCCTAAAATTGGGGCCTAAAAGCCTAAAAGAGCCATAGAAAGAAACACAGTCTGGCCCTGGAATCGGAGCCATCTCTGCTCCCTGCCCCAAAACTAGCCAATCTCTTAGGTGGAAAAACCAACCAATCCCAGGCCAGCAGGCTTAGGATTCCCTCTTGGGCTTGGAATCTCCTCAGGTTGGCGATTCCCCTAGACCCAGGGCAGCCAATCAGCTCAGCCCAGGCTTGAGTCAATCCCATGGCTGTAACTATGCAGTTTTGGAGAGTTTGAGCCAATACCAAGCCTACAACTAGGCAGGTTTGGAGCTGCCCAAGCCCCACCCTCCTGCCTGGCTACTATATAAACCCCCTTCCCTTGCTGCTCTGGGTCTCTCTCCTGCTCAGCTCTTGTAGCTGCTGCTGTTGCTGCTGTTGTCAGGGACCCGAGTTAACTTGCAAATAAAGAAGCTTTTTTTTTTTTTTTTTTTTTTTTTTTTTTTTTTTT
>NW_026067980.1:5807973-5812023 GCF_014885135.2 Alexandromys fortis
GACAGGGTTTCTCTGTGGTTTTGGAGCCTGTCCTGGAACTAGCTCTTGTAGACCAGGCTGGTCTCGAACTCACAGCGATCCGCCTGCCTCTGCCTCCTGAGTGCTGGGATTAAAGGCATGCGCCACCACCGCCCGGCTTCAAATAAAGAATCTTTGTTTTTGCACTGGAGCCAGTCTTGCGGTGATTCGGGTTCCAGATTTCGGGTGTAACACAATGGGTGCTTAGCATTCTCACTAATTCTAAAGGAGAGGGGGAAACTGAAGAAGGAAGAACCACAAAAATGAGCCAATCATTTTTTTTGCCATCAGGTCAGCAACTTGGAAAAAATTGCAGGGGACAAGATTAAGATTATTGACACCAGGTATGGTGGTGCATGTCTTTAATTCCAGCACTCAGGAGGCAGAGGCAGGCAGATCTCTGAGTTTGAGGCCAACCTGGTCTACAAAACAGGTTCCAGGACAGCCAAGGCTGTTAACATGGAGAAACCCTGTACTGAGTAGCCAGAAACAAAACAAAACAAACCCCCTTCCTCCACCCACCCCCCAAAAAACTGATTAAAACAAATCACCTTTAGTCCACATTTATGGGGCTTTAATTCTTTTGGCCTGGTATCATGACCACATTCATCAAGAAAGGGCTCTATGGCAAGGAAAGGTACCTATTTCCCATAATCTCTTTCAAATAAAAATCCTGGAGGAGGGAGTTTCTTCTCATGAGTGAATATGGCCTTTTACACACAGAAAACAAAGAATGTCTTAGAAGTGTAGGTCACGGCTTGTGTCCTAAATAGTAAACGATATAACACAACCATGCTTCAAAGGAGTGTGATACTTGTCCTCAGTGGTAAACTACTCTGTTCCTACTTTATGCCTATATCTTCACAGCCATGGTTCAAAGGAGTGTGGTACCCACTTCCATAAACTGTCCCGATCTATGAGATCTCAGACACTATCAAAGATAACACAAGGAGCAACACTTGGTACCAACAAGCATAAAGACTACCCAGGAATGCTGGCCCATGCTGATCCACAACCAAGCCCTAGGACACTCTTCTCATTGTGAAAGATTATTACCTGCATTTTCTAACTCTTTTCCCGGTGCCCGTCTTCTCAGTAAGCCTGGGACTTAGTGCTAAATCAACAAGTTCAGGTTCCTGAGTTGGGGACAGTGAGAAGTGGCCCTGACACCAGCAAGCTGTTCCACGCCCAGAAAACCCTTTCCTCTTCTGAGAGGTGGGACTGCAGAACTTTCCTTAGGAAGGCAGAACAGGTTTGCAGAACACTGGAAGAGCCTCAGGCTGGAAGGCTAGTGATCCAAGAGTAGCTACTTCCGTAGTCAAAACAACTCTTGATACACACTCCCTCCTGGAAGGACAGCCCGCCTAAAAAGTGGGCTGAACCTCTCCACTCCACTGGGAAAAACCGGGGGGGGGGGGGGGGGGGGGGGNGGGGGGGGGGGGGGGGGGGGGGGGGGGGAGCGCCTGGAGGAAGCAACAGTGGCCTGAGTCATCACACTGCCCCTCCCTGCTGTATCCCTTTGTTCCACAGAAGGTGAGCTGTGACTCACAGGGACTCCAGTCCTGGGCTGCACCCACCTGACCCAGTCCAACTGTCCTGCCCAGAGTCACCAACAAAACATGGACCATCACCGTCTACTCCCGGCACTGACCCCCTTGAGGCAATGCTGCTGCCCTGCAGCTCAAGATCCCACTACAGCACCAGATGCAGGGGAGCCTTGGGGTCCTGTGAGTTTAGTCATCCTCATCTGCACTGTCACCCATCACCACCACCACCACCATCACCACCACCACCATCATCACCACCACCACCATCATCACTATTACCACCACCACCACCACCACCACCACCATCATCATCACCACCACCACCACCATCATCACTATTACCACCACCACCACCACCACCACCATCACTATCTCCACCACCACCACCACCAAAATCACCATTACCACCAGCACCAGCACCACCATTACCACCATGTACTAGAAAGAGCGGTGGGCTGTGTCCCACCACCTGGCTAGCTTAACCCCCGAAATAACCACACAGAAATTGTATTAATTAAATTACTGCCTAGCCCATTATATCTAGTCTCTTCTTGGCCAACTCTCACATCCTGATCTAACCCATTTCTACCAATCTGTGTAACACCACGAGGTCATGGCTTACCGGGAAAGATTCTAACCAGCATCCTTCTCAGGCAGGAGAACCATGGCATCTGCCACTCTGCCCTTCTTCCCAGAATCCTGTTCTGTCTTTCCCAACCTACCTGAGATCTGCCCTATCAACTAGGCCAAGGCAGTTTCTTTAATAACCAATGAAAGCAACACAAATACAGAAGGACCTCCTACACCACCACCACCACCACCAGCACCACCAGCACCACCGCCATCACCATTACCACCACCATCACTACCATTGCGGCCAGCCACTACTGCCATCATCACCACCAGTTCTCTTCTGGCCTATGCATGCGTTTTCACTGTGCACTCTAAAGTTATTTGCTATAGTCTATAAAGAGAAAAACCAACTCCAGAAGTGTCTCTGTGGTGTTCACACCAACTCTCCTTTGGCTTGATTTTTATCGTGGTAAAATTTATCACTGTGTCTTAGCTGCTTTTCTATTGCTGTGATAAAACACCATGACCAAGGCAACTTATAAAATAAAGTAATCAAACAGGCTGACAGTTCCAGAGATTAGAGTCCATAATGGCAGGGTAAAGGCATAGCAGCAGGAACAGCGGAGAGCTCACATCCTGAACCACAACCATGAGGCAGAGCACACTGGGAATGGCAAAGGCATTTGAAACCACGACGATTTCCAGCATTTCCAGACATTTCCATCATCCCAGACAGAAACTCTGTGCTTATCAGGCAAGAACTCCCCATTCTCTCCTCAGCACCCACGGTCCCTGGTAACCTCCAATGTTCTGTCTCTGAACTAGTCTACTTCTTGGTACCTCATAAGTAGAATCATACATTATCTGTTCCTTTCTGCCTGGCTTACTGCACTCAGCATCACGTCCTCAGGACTCATCCATTTGTAGTAAGCGTCCAATTCTCATTCTTTGCAGCTGATTAATATTTCATTGTAGTCTACAGCATGTTTTGTTCAATGGACTCTCGGGCTGTTGCTACATCTTGGCTGCTGTGATGCTACTGAATGTCAAGTGTGACTGTATGTCTTTGAACCACAGCTTCCAACTCTTCAGGGTGGAAGCCCACCGTGGGCTTGCTGGACGCTATGGAAAGTTCATGCTCAGCCTCTGCCATGCTTTCAGAACTCTGGCAGCAGAAGAAAAATAACAGCTGTGATCAATGAGTTGATTTCCCCTCTGTGTCTTACCTGCTAGAAAGACATTTATCAACTCATTCATTCTGCTCCGTTCCTCTCTTAGTTTGCTCTTCCCTTTCTGACCCCACTCCAACCACACCAGTCCAACTGGACCCCTCAGAACCTGCCCTCCATCCCTCACTGCCTCCAGCTCTCCTCAGCCATCATACATAAGGAGAGGGGTGTTTCTGATAAGGAAATCATGAAAGCAAAGTCCCAGAGGTGTCCATCTGAGGAGCCCCATGGAGGCTGATGTGACTGGAATGGGGGGGGGGGGATAGCAAACTAAGATTCTAACTGAAGAAGAAACGCAGCCTGAGCACACAGGGTTGTTGGCCATGTTAGAGCTTTGGCATGTGTGAGCGACTGGAATGTTCTGAGAGGAGACCTCCCAAGTCTTTAGAAAGATTCCTTAGGCTGTGACAAGAACCGAAGGGCAAATAGGAAGACTAAGGCCATATATAGCCAATATTGCCATAAATTTATGGGGCCGTGACCTACTACAGCAATGGAATACCCAGATTAACATTCCAGTAGTTCCAGGAACTCATAATTCTAGGAAAGATATGATGAGGTATTATGGAAGAAGGTCACCAGCCATTCAGGCTGTACAAGAACATATAGCAAATACCAAACCTTTAGAGGTACCAACAGCCCTACCTTTAAAATGGCTAACTGAGAAGCCAATATGGATCAAA
>NW_026067980.1:5816380-5820544 GCF_014885135.2 Alexandromys fortis
CTCTCTCCCTTTAAAAAAGCGGCTATTTCCTCTGCTCGCTCTCTTCACTTCCTGCTCCGCTGGAGACTAGACTCCCTTCCTGGTTGTGCAGATGGCTGTTGTCTGGGACGGTGATCTGCAAGTTTTCCCCTTTAAATAAATAACACCCTATTAATCATAACTCCAAACTGGTGTGGCCTTGTTCGTGACTTACGCCTTCAGGTAAAGACATAGACCAGGAGACCAGAAGAGAGGCCAGTGGAGACTAGATGGGAGGAAGGGCCTGTACAAGGGGGCAGAGCACAGGCAGTGAGCAGCTGCCGTAGTCTGGGTGGATCTGAAAGCACAGGTGAGTATGTATGCAAAAGAGATGAGCGTCAGGATGACACTCAGGGTTTCAGGTCTGAGCAACCAGAAGGACAGAGCTCTTGGTCACTGAGGGCAGGAAGAGAAGAGGGGAGGATCCTGGAGGCCAGGGAAGAAAGGGCTTCAAGAGGAGAATGTGACCAGACACATGGTCTCATGGCCTACTGCCCACTGCAGCCACTGGGGACTCTCAAAAAGCTAGATGAATAACTACAAGTAAAACGGCTACTGAGAAAGCACAAATCAATCTGCTCCAGAACAAGTGCCCCTAGAGGTTATCCAATGCCAAGTGGTCAGCCCTAAACATATACATATGAGCAACACAAAACGGATTCAGCAGATTATATTTAAATATACATGTGTATATGCAATAATAATAATAATAATAATTAAAGAAGCAGTTACGAAGTAGAGAAGTGATTGGGAAACTTGGGAGGAGTCAAAATGATGTATGCTGTGGAATGATCCTTCCGTACACTGTGTGAATATATGTCCCTATGATAAAGCTGAACAGGATACAGTTAGGCAGGAAAGCCTAATAATAATAATTATTATTATTATGTGAATATATGTCCCTATGATAATAGCTGAACAGGATACAGTTAGGCAGGAAAGCCAAACTGAGAATGATGGGAAAGAGGAAGGGCGGGGTCAGAGGAGTTGCCAGCCATGTAACAAGCTGGACACATAAAATGGGATAGAGGTAAAAGTCACCACAAGCCTCAGGGCAGCACATAGATTAATAGAAATGGGTAAAGTTGTAAGAGCTAGTTAGGAACAAGCCTGAGCTATTGGCTGAGCATTAATAATTTATAACAAGTCTCCAAGTCAGTACTTTGGGAGCAGGCGGTCAGGACAGGAAAACTCCACCTACCAATAGAAACCAATGTCCAGGGCCTCATACATCCTTACACATAAGGCCTGAAAAAGCTTAAAAAGGGATTGTAAACACACAAAAATGGAGTCAAACCCAGCTTCTTGGTAAACGCTTTTTCTTGGGTAGGTTCTGTTTGCTAGCGCCAAGCAGTGGCATGGTTCCTTTAAGAGGTGCGTTCCTAACCATACAACTCTTTTAAGAGACCCTGCTACCAAACACTTGAATGGAGTTTATGAGCAGCAGATGATGCACTACTCAGTGGCAATGTGGACCCAAAAACTCCCGAGAGTTGGGTTGATAAACACTCCCTCCAGCACTTCCACTAGGAAGCTAGGCTCTCAGGGAACCAAGGAATAGGGTGGAGCCAGCCACCAAAGCCACCACTTTGGTCCTAGCCATGTTGCTTAGCAGTTTAAAGACTCATGAGGTCAGAAAAAGATACAGATACATAGTAAAGACAGATTCAGACCAAAAAAAAATAGTTTACAATGTGTTTTAAAATATGCATAGGCTTGGGAGAGAAAAGAAAGAGTATATACAGTCATAAATTAAAAAATATAATTTTAAAATAATAAAATAGAGTCTTTTCTGAATGTGGCTGACAATGGGGGCTGACTGAGAAGCCACTGATAAAGGCACTGGGACTTGTTTCTATTGCATGTTCTGGCTTTTTGGGACCCTAGTCTATTTGGATACAAAGCTTCCTAGGTTTGGATGTAGGGGGGAGGGCCTTGGACTTCCCACAGGGAAGTCTTAAGGAGGGAGAGGAAGGGAGGAGGGGGAGGGGGGAACAGGAGGGGAATAGGAGAAAGGGAGGAAGTGTAAATTTTTTAATGGAAATAAATAAATAAAAGAAAAAAGCCACATAAGATGAGAAATACACAGAGACTCTAGATCCTGTATGATGTTGTGCTATCTTTGAATTTTTTTACTGTTAAGAGACACTGAATTAGGAAAACTGCTAGATTCAACCAACCTATATATTTTAAAAATATCTTGACTTCAAAATTTAAGCCAAAAGTTGTGTTGCTTTGGGGGAAAGGTTATGGTTTTTTTTCTCCATGGGAAATGAGAGGCTATGGATTCATTCTGGACTAAAGAAAACCAGGTTTGATCAAGGAAGACCCTGAAATCCTGACTATGACATAAAAAAATAAGCCCAGAAAAACTACAAGACACTTGATATATATTTTACCTGCTCAAATACATATCAAAAATTCATGTTTGTGTACAATGCACAGTATGTGCTTACATTAATGCAGATGTGTGTGTGTGTGTGTGTGTGTGTGTGTGTGTGTGTGTGGTCTTTAAAAGTTTATGTATTTTCAGAGCAGGGAACCAGTCACTGATGGAAATGGATGGCCCAGGTGATTCAGCATCCAAAACAGCTTCAAGACTTCTGACTGAGATGATCCAGCCTCAAAATACTTCAGCCAAGACTTAACCATTATCCTGATTTTCTGAAGGTTTCCTCAAAGATCACCAGCACCCCCAGGAAACAGAAAGCAGTCTAAAGAATACAGTGTCCACATTCCCAAAATACTAGTTATGGATGTTTATTATCATTTAAGGGGGGCTGGTTACAAGTTGTTATTGATAATGGTCAGGAAAAAAGCTAAATAAGAGATTAGATTCAAGGATCTCTTTCTGAAAAGAAAAAGGGGGGATATAAAAATGATAGGATAAAAGGGTAGATTACTGAATCTACTTTTAAACCAAAACGCAACTACTATTCTTAAATATTTTACATTGGTATGTATTTTTGTATACTAATTTTGATATTAATTTAAAATTAATTTTGTTATACTGCATGCATGTTTCTACTCTTGTTTGGGGTACTGTGTTTATGCAACTCATTTAAAATGTAATGTATAATTTAAAAATATAGATTAATAGTTATCTATAATAGTCAAACTTATAATTATGTTAGATACGTTTTCAAGTTCATAAACAAATATATTTAGTTAGATAGATGGTCTTCAAACACCTACAGAATATGGAATTTAATATGTTTAATAACCTAAGGCTTTTCATGATAGCAAGACACATCTGCTCCTGGCAGCACCAATCTACTTCAGAGAAGATAATGGGCATCAAAGAAACTCCATATGGAGTTTGTTTTCTTTATGGCAAAAGCTAGCCATATAGGCAAAGAAACTGCCCTTGCCTCAATTGCTGACAGATATTGTTCAAACTGGACCAGCAAGACGCAAAAAGGCGACTGCAAACTTTGCAAAGACAAGGTAGGACAGGGTTTGTTCAGCCTGACTATAATCCCACGGGAGCATGGTCATAGATGTGGTCTGCCCTTGACAGAACACGATGAAGTGTTTTATAAAGTGTCTTTTAGCAGTGTGAGGGGCTAGGGAGCAGGTTGTGGTCTTCACTGCCTGTGATTCCTGCACCCAGGATGTGGTGGCGCAGGGAAGATCAGGAGTTCAAGGTCATCCTCAGCTACAGAGCAAGCTCAAGGCCAGTCTGGACTACGTGAGGTGCCAAAAAGGGAATGAGGTTTACAACCAATCATGGGGACGGGGTGCATCTCAGATGGATGTTCTCTTACCTGTAACTATCATACTCCTGTTTCTACTGACAGCCTTGTGCCTTTTCTGAAAAACTTCAAGCCGTATCTTACTTCTGAGGTGGCTGATTTTTAAGTATCAGTTATCTAAACCAAGTGATCGTGCTTCTGTAAACCAGAGGTTTATTATAAAGCAGATTTAGTCTTCAAAGTATGGGATGACCTCATTCAACCAGTTAAAACCCTCAACAGAAACTAACCTGACCCAAAGGGGAACCCTGCTGGACTGTGACTTCAGCTCTTCCCTGGGTCCCAAGGCTGCTGGCCACCCTGCAAATTTCACACTCATGGGGTCTCCACAGATGCCCAACTGGTTCTTCTCTTCTCTCTCTCTCTCTCTCTCTCTCTCTCTCTCTATATA
>NW_026067980.1:5820606-5910280 GCF_014885135.2 Alexandromys fortis
ATATATATATACTAACAGATATTCAAAACATGTGATTTCTATCAGGACCATCTCTGAGGACCAGAATTTGCATGAAATGTCAAACCATCTGATGAAGAAGCTAAAACAAACAAAAACATAAAATATGGCAACCCAGAAAAATAACTGTGCACATTTTGTTCAGTTTGCATGAAGTCTTAGATGGAAGAGTGATAGTCATTCCCTAGCAATGTGGGGCTAGTTCTCTCTCCAACACACAGCAGTTCATCAGGCAGAAGGTAGGTAGAAGACACAGATTCAGACAAGGAGCTTTCTTGTTTTCCTGATTCTATGGCTAAGGACTCCCCCCTCCAGGATCTTCTAATAGGACTCCAACTTTCTGGGTTCAAATCCAAGTTCAGCAGCAAGTGTTGGAATACACACTTCCAACCTCAACAATTTCAAGGCTGAGTTATAACTTGTGCCAAGATAAAGGCCAGCCTGAGCTACGTGGTAAAACATTGTCTCGCCCGGCGGTGGTGGCACATGCCTTTAATCCCAGCACGTGGGAAGCAGAGGCAAGCGGATCTCTGTGAGTTCGAGGCCAGCCTGGTCTACAAGAGCTAGTTCCAGGACAGCTCCAAAAGCCACAGAGAACCGCTGTCTCAAAAAAACAAAAACAAAACAAAAAACCATTGTCTCAAAAAACTAAAAAGGGGGGCTGGAGAGATGGCTCAGAGGTTAAGAGAACTGGTTCTGGAGGTCCTGAGTTCAATTCCCAGCAACCACATGATGGCTCACACCCATCTATAATGAGATCTGGTGCCCAGAATACTATATACATAATAAATAAATTTTTTAGAAAAAAAGCTAAAAGGGGAACAAAAATCCTAGCTCCTCCTCTCTCTGGCAGTATGATCCTGGACAAGTTCTCACTCCATGCCTCAGTTTCCCCACCTATAGAATAGGAATAAAAATGCATGTTCCAAACAATTGGGATGAGGATTAAATGAAAATACCCATAACAACGAATTGCCTAGCATGGCAGTTTTCCAAGAGTACATTTTGATTCATTTGTGAAATAAATTCAGTGAAATCAACAACCACAATTTAACAGTAACAACAGCAAAAAAAAGTGGCAATACAGTACAGAAAAGAACCATCAGATGCGACTACAGAGCGTAAGTACTGCCTCGCCGATCTGCGATAGGCAGACGTGTGGATGCACACATACATAAGCAAAGAGATTACAGTCTAGGTCGCTGACGGGCCACAGTAAAAAGCATGTGGAAAGCTATACCATCCCACCCCCTAATAAATGTTTAATAAAATGTGGTAGCAACAGCACTGCCATCTGATTCTAAAAGACAATGCGCTAGCCTTCTTAATCCACATGTATTAGTTCCACTGACATTTGCACCAATCGCGCAGAACCAGGCCTGACCTGACTCACCTGCCAGCTCTCTCAGCTCAAAAGAACTTGGGTGACCATCTAAGTATCTTCTGATTCATAATGCTGGCCCAGAGCATAGCCAGTGCAAACGACTCGTTGAGAAAAATCACTAGTGTTTGCAAGGCTGCAAAGGGCTTTTGTAAAAATTCAAGTCATGCTGGAAAGAAACTGTCCTCCCTATCCCTTGGGAGATGTGTCATAGAAAGAGGTTACCCGAGGTCACCAAGCTGAACCGATTAGGCTGGGCAAGAGTTAAGGGGCCAAATCTCAGCTCCGTGACATGCTTCCTTGTTTTGGGGTAGATTGTATCATTGTGTTTTTCCCCTAAGTTTCCATGTACACTCAGCCCCTCCCTCACTCAAGGGTGGAAATAAAAATCTCTATGAACCGCCTGTTGTAACGGTTTCAGGAAGGGAATCTCAGCTCTAAACCAACAGAGCTGAGATTTCTGAAGATTTCAAAACGTTTCTATTGCACCTAACTATCACCCTCCAGAAACAAATGAAAATCTCGGCCTCGGTTAGTGTTTTTTAATTGCCCCTTTGAAAACAATGATAAAAAATAAAAACTCAACCACACGGAGCACACACAGCAATGCTTTTGTTTAAAACAGCAGCACCTCACTGCAGCTGGGGGAGTAAGTTCAGTTTCTGTCGCACTTTCCAAGTTGTTACTTAAATTTGGAAAACAAGTTTCCCAAAAAAGGGGACTGGGGTTTCTTCCCAATAAGGAATGCAGTCATTTATTTTTTTAATCCCGTAAGAATAAAATCTGATTTGTGTCAGGATACATCTGGAACACATAAGTACATGCAGAAGCATCGACTAAATGTTCGCTATATGACATTATTCTTTTATTAGTGTTACTTCGCTCTTCAAATTATGATACAAAAGCTGCTTTCCCCAGGGAAATCCTACCTACACGCTGATAAAGTGAGTCCAACCCTCACTCCCAGCTGGTCTCAGTAGGGCTACCCTTCTCCAGGCTGAAAGGAGGGGTGACTTAAGGCTACCAGGCTCCTCCACTCCCCACCCCTGGCATAAGGAGCCAAGGCTGCTGGAGACCTCCTGTCTCACCGGCTCAAAACTGAAACATCTTATCCAAGGTCTGCAGCCTTGGACTTGGCGCTGATCACACTGGGTCACTCTTTTCAACAAGGAAGAGGCAATAAAGATCCCTGAAAGGCCCCCCTCAGTGTTTCTTCCTCAGTGTTGGGGAGGAAGGGACCTGAGTGAGTGATGCCCCCAGGGAAAAGCATTCCCTGTTTCAAGCCAGATGGTAACTGACAAAACTTCCCCAAGCTACCTTCACTGACCACAGAACTATCAAAATCTCAGCTGTGGACTAGAGATGGCTCAGCAGTTCAAGAGTGCTTGCTCCAGTTTCAGAGGACAACCAGCGTGGTTCCCAGCATCGACATCACGCGCCTCCCAACAACCCATAACTCTAGCTCCAGGGGACCTAAGGCCCTCTCCTGGCCACACACATGTGGCATAGGTACACAGAAACATCAACACATACACATAAATAAAAATAATTTTTAAAAAATACTCAGCCACATTTTTACAGACACCAACAAGCTAACCCTAAAGAACTCATAGCAGGCTTGGAGTAACAAGTTGAAAACAGGCTAAGCCATCTTTAAAAGCTGTCGCATATGAACGATCCTAACGCGGTAGCTTTTAAAAATGGCTCAGCAGGTAAAGGCGCCTGCTACCACGCCTGACGACCTGAGTTCAATCTCCAACGCCCACAAGGTAAAAGGAGAGAATCCATTCCACAAGCTGTCCTTTGCTCTCCACACACATCCAACGAAACACATAGTCTCATACACACACACACACACACACACACACACACACACACACACAAAATGATGTTCACAGGTACATCCACCTGCATATAAACATACACACGCATTTTGTTGGAAGCAACCTGGGTGGAAAAAGAGGACGTTCATATTCTATTCTGCAATGTTTATACGTTTGTTACGGGGTTTTTATATAATTCAGAATGACTTCCAATTCAAGCTCAACTGCTGGCCAAGGATGACCTGAAGTTCCTGGTTCCCCTCCCTCCTCCTCCCAAGTGTTGAGATTACAGCAAGCAGGACCATACCCGGCTCTACTCTACAACTTTAGGTGTACACAAGAATATGGTCAGAACTGCTTGTGCTACACAGTATTTTTTTTTCTATCAAAAAGAAACAGGAGAGGAGACAGTCATGGGGTGGAGCCGTGTGGACATTCTGGAAGCGATGACAGGAGCAGGGGCAGCAGGGACAACAGCTAGGCGGAGCCTGCCTCTGAGGTCTCGGCCACATCAGCAGGGCTCACCCTAGGATATTCTGAGGGTGACTGTGGGTGAGAGTCAGCTAAAGACCATGAAGCCCATGGAGGCAGCCAGGAGTTAAGGACGCATGACTGAGGCTGGGACCGCCTCTGCCCTCCAAATCTGGCCATGTGCGACAGCCTATCTTTTTTTTTTTTTTTTTTAATGCTGTGAGAAAGTGTCTTCTTTCCTTTTTTTTTAAATTGACTTTGATTGAGCTCTACATTTTTCTCTGCTCCCCTCCTTGCCTTTCCCCTCCCCTTCAACCCTCTCCCAAGGTCCCCATGCTCCCAATTTACTCAGGAGATCTTGTCTTTTTCTACTTCCCATGTAGATTAGATCCATGTATGTCTCTCTTAGAGTCCTCATTGTTGTCTAGGTTCTCTAGGATTGTGATTTGTAGGCTGGCTTTCTTTGCTTTATGTTTAAAAACCAGTTATGAGTGAGTACCTGTGATAACTGTCTTTCTGTGTCTGGGTTACCTAACTCAAAAATGATGTTTTCTAGTTCCATCCATTTGCCTGCAAAATTCAAGATGTCATTTTTTTTCTGCTGTGTATACTCCATTAGGTAAATGTACATTTTCCTTATCCATTCTTCGGTCAAGGGGCATTTAGGTTATTTCCAGGTTTTGGCTATGACAAGCAAAGCTGCTATGAACATAGTTAAGCATATGTCCTTGTGGCACGGTTGATCATCCTTTGGATATATACCCAAAAGTGGTATTACTGGGTCTTGAGGAAGGTTGTTTCCTAATTTCCTGAGAAATCGCCACACTGACATCCAGAGGGCAACAGTCTATCTTTCTGAGGAATGCTGGTTTTGCCTGCACATCTACTTCTGCCTCAACTTGTGAGCGCACCTTTGAGAAGCCGGAGGCACCCAGGAAATGAAGGCACTGACTCCCCCAGCCTCGTGTTCTATGATGGCCCAGAGGTCCAGGCGTCCCCCACATCCCATGACACTTCACTGTGTGCTGCCGCTGCACCAGGGCCAGCTTAAATGAGAGAATAACTAATTAAATGGGATTTTGTAATGTCAACTGTAAATATTATCAGCTTTATCATTTTATCTTATCACTAAAAAAGTTTCCTAATTTGAGTGCTAATATACAGACCTTAGAAAAACCTAATAAAACAGATCACAGAGATGTTCAAATCCACACAGAGGAATTTAATGGAGAGCCAATTTCACCACTGCATTATAAGAATAGTGAGGAACAGCCTAAGGTTTTCAGACAACCAACCTTAATATATCCAATAACCTTACAGGAATTGCCAAATGGCAGAGGCTCTGTTATAGCTAACTGGACTTCTGGGCCAATGTTAGATTTAAGGGATTCAAGGAAGCAATAGTCTCATATGGCATGCATTCACCTTTTGTGAAGCAAATGTTAAAAACTCATGGTCAGTTAGCAATAGAATTATCCCTAAAGACTGGATAGAATTGGTTAATGTTGTGTTAGAGCCCGGTCCGCAATTACAATGGAGTACCTGGTTCAGAGAAGAGGCTAAGATTATTGGACAATAGAGTAAAACTAGAGGTAGAGAAATCTCGCAAAATCAAATTATTGGAAAAGAAGACTACGCTACTATTGAAAGGCAGGCTGTATATATTGTCCACATCCTGGATTTATGACATGCAGCAACTTTGAATGCTTGGGACAGAACTGGAGAAATAGGAAAGAAAATTGAGTCATTTACTAAAGTTATACAGGGCCCAAAGGAAGGCTTTACAGATTGCTTACAAAGATTGACTTCAGCAGTAAACAGAATGATACCAAATTCAGAGGCTAGACAAATAATAATTGAATCTCTGGCTTTGGAAAATGACAATTCCCTGTGCAAAAGGATAATTAGGCCATTAAAAGCAAGGCCAGCACCTTGGAGGAATGGGTCTGAGATAAAATTAATATTGAATCTCATGACCATGATGATACATGGATAGGAGAGGTGATTTCCAGAGTATTGAGGAAAAGTTGAAATGTCAAATGTTATAAGTATGGCAAACAGGATCACTGTAAAAAGAATTGCAGAAAAGGCATTCCTAGAAACAAAGTTTTTTCTAAGAATAATCCATTCAGAATGCCCCTCCCTTCTGGATTATGCGGAAGGTGTGGCAAAAGTAGGCATTGACTAATGAGTGTAGGTCAACAAGGAATATTCAAGGTAATCCTTTGCCATCGGAAAACTCCACAAGGGGCCTCTCACAGGTTCCTAAGCCAAATCCAGTTCAGTTGTTTCCTGCCATCATAGAGGAAACTCCTTCCCAGAGCAATTAAAGAACCTAATGCATATAGTGAGAAACCATACTACTGTGGATAACAGAACATCTATACAGATAGAATAAAAAAATTCAGGAGAAACCATAAAGCGAGTATTTTTGCAAACTTCTATAAATGAACAAAGGCCAAACTTAAAAATATGAATAAATATCATCATTGAAGCTCTGATAGACACAAGTGCAGATGTAACAATAATTTCATCATAATCTTGGCATCCAAATTGGCCTCTTCAGGATATAAATGTTCAGTTTTGAGGGATTGGAACATTATTTCAGGTAAAGCAGAGCGTGAGATGGATTAAACGTATAGGGTCAGAAGGACAGAGAGGAATATTAAAACCATTGTGGCTAACATACCAATGAATTTGTGGAAACATAGTTTATTACAGCAATGGAATAATTCATATACACCCAAATTTAGAAACAAACCATAAATTAACATATATTTCTGGCAACTAGATTGCCCCATTTTGTAAAATTTGGAAAACTAAAATATGTTCACCACAGCATTAATATCTATTCAGGTTTTCAATGGGCAACTGCTTTGAGTTCAGAAATGGCAGATTCAGTAATCATACATTTGCTAAAAGTTATGGCCAACATGGGTATACCTGTACAAATAAAGACAGATAATATTCCAACATATGTCTCTAAGAAAATAAAACAGGTTTCTTGGGGGGGTTTTTTGCTTATTATATGATAAAACATATTACAGTTATTCCACACAAACCTACAGGGCAAGCAGTTATAGAAAAATCAAATCAAACTCTAAAGGATATGTTAAATAAACAGAAAGGGATGATAAATACCCCCAGAAATAGATTGCATAATGCCTTATTAACTTTGAATTTTCTAAATGCTAATGAGGAAGGAACAGCTGTGGAGAGACACTGGCTAGTAAAAAAAAAAAAAAAACTACAGAATTAAATCAGCCAATATACTTTGAAGATGTACTGACCACAGAATGGAAACTAGAACATGTGTTACATTGGGGTAGGGGTTTTTCTTTTGTTTCCACAGGAGAAAAGCTATGGATACCATGAAAGTTGATAAAAGTTCGATTTGAACAAAGAGACACCTCTTAATTAGAAGAGACAATAGTTCATTAAAGCACCTTGGCCATTTAAACTAATCTATAAAACTAACACATGCTTTTCATTTGATCAGATATAACTTGCACAAAGAGAATCTCCCCAAAATTAGGTGTGGGGAAGGGTTTTGTTTCTGTCTTTTTAGGAGAATAAAGGCATTGAGCTAAGGAATCTGAAGACCACCGGACAAATGAGACATCTGAAGAAAAAGGGCAAAACACCCAGAAAAAAAAAAAAGTCTAAAGAACAAGAGTAAATTGGTCTATTGGTATATCACATTTCCAACAGGATAAAATTTCATAAATCTTCCCCAAATGTTTGTTTCTGCTATTCTCTACAGACATATAACACAAATGGTCTTTTTCAGTCCCAGTTCAACTAAAGATTAAAGCTGGCTCTGGAGTTGGAGTGTGGCTCTCTCATTATCTAAACCTAAGCATGATTATTAAGTGAAATCCAAAATCTCTGTCTCATGTCAGAAGAGTCACCTGATATGGGACAGAAGAAAAACAAATTTAAGGACTATTTTATTGCTACTAGTCTCATAATCCTTTGATTTTTATATTGGCTCTCTAGCAGCTTTTTTTTAAGGTATAAGATTTATAAGATAAATATATATATTTTAAACTTTTTGTCATGATATTAATGGTCATATAGAGTACTAACTAATTCTACGAAAAGGTTTCATCTACCTTCCTGTACATGATTTCAGGTTTGAGTCTCTATCAGTTTTCTGCAGTGAACCACGAGCACGCCTAGCAGCGACCTTTGAAGTCTCACAAGGAGGATGGGGCTCCACAAGGACAATCCCTCCAGGACTATGATAACACCACAAACTGAAAAATACCACGTGAAGATCAGCTTTGGACTGCGAACTGCTCAGAACAATTTCAAGGTGTCTAGCTGAGATGATACAACCTAGCAGACTGCTCTAGCCAGGACTTGAGACAAGCCCTACAATTTCCCATTACAGAGAGACTGAACAACAAATGATACAGCTCCCTCTCCCAGGACTTGACAATTAACCCAAATTTTTCTTCTCAGGATCCCTTAAAGATACCATCACCCCCAGACAGCAAGAAGTAATTTTAAGAATATGACACCCACATTCCCAAGAGGTAGGGTGTGTGGTTTTTGGTCATTCAATGGATTATGGATATTTGTCATTGTTTAAGTGGGTTGTTTATGGATTGTTATTAGTAATGGTCAGGAAAAAAACTAAATAAAGGAAATTAGATTTAAGGTTCTTGTTCTGAATAGAAAAAAAGGGGAATATAGATATGATAGGGTAAAAGGGCATATTATTAAACCTAATTTTAGAAAACTAAAATTAAGTGTTTTACACTGGATTGGATTTTTGTATATTGATACAAATTTGAGATTAATTTGTTAAAACATAAGTACATATGTTTTTAATCTTATCCACGGTAGTGTACCTCTATATCTCATTTAACAATGTAATGCAAATTTCTAGTCCTTGAAAGCTAGTATTAACAACTGTTTAGGATAATAAGAAAATGCAGATTAGTAGCTAATCACCTATTACAATCAAACTTATGGACACATTAGATATGTTTTCACTCACCATCAAACAAAGATATAGTTTAAATAGACAGGTCATCATCAAATAGTTCAGAGATCTACAGAATTAAATATTTTTAAGATGTTTTAATAATACTGGTTCTTCCCCCCCCCTCTCTCTTTATGACAAGAGACACATCTGCTCCTGGCAGCACCAATCTACTTCAGAGAAGATGATGGGCACTGAGGAAACTCCACATGGAATTTACTATCTTTGTGGCAAATGTAAGCCACTGGGAAGAAAATGCCTTTTGCCATGACTGCTGACAGTATGCTGTCCTAGTTGGACAAGCAGGACAAAAAAAAAAAAAAAAAAGTGACTGCCAAACATTGCCCAGATAAGGTGATACAGTCCTTCAAAAACTCTGCTTCACAGAAAAGTCTGTCAGATATTCTAGGCCTGTAGGCTGAAGACCAATGTCCCATCTGTTGCAGAGGAACTTTGGGTGACTGTCCAGGCATCCAACTGTTTCTGTCATTTCTCACTTTTTTTGGAAGTTGCTTGTTCACACTTCTTGCTTACTCAGTTAATATTGTTTCCTTCTTGGATCTCTGAGGACATTGCAGACTAGATAGTTACAGTTACAGTTTTCCTTGTTTACTAGATAAGCAAGTTATGAT
Source organism: Alexandromys fortis (assembly GCF_014885135.2). Lineage (NCBI taxonomy): Eukaryota > Metazoa > Chordata > Mammalia > Rodentia > Cricetidae > Alexandromys > Alexandromys fortis. Next base: position 5,829,925 of record NW_026067980.1, read on the forward strand.
AGAAAGTAAATTAGGTACAAGACTTTGGCTCACCAAGATAGGATAGATAATGGAGTATTTTCTCTGAATTTGTCAAATGCAAATGGACTTGACATTGTTGATGTATTTATTGCCTTATATATTATATATAGTTATTGTACTTATTGTATATAGTTTTCTTATGTTAGTTATAGCCTTTTTTATTGTAGACAAAAAGGGGGTATGCAGTGATATTTCATTTGTATTTTATTAAATAAAGCTTGCCTGAAAGTCAGTGCAAAGCAGCCACACTAGTCAGCCATACAGGCCAGGCAGTGGTGGTGCACACTTTTAATCCCATCACTAGAGAGAAACATAAGGTGGGATGAGACAGGAACTCGCTCTGCTTTCAGTGTGAAGATTTCATGGAGGTAAGATCTCTCTAGTGACTTTGATATTTTGCTCCTCTGATTATCAGATTGAACCCCAAAATCTGTCTCTGGGTTTTTACTATTTGAACTACAACCAGCTGGGCCAGGAGGTTTTAAGTTCCCTGCCATCAAAGCATTTCAACACGATTTTTAAAGGCTCTCATCCTGGGGATCAGTGGCTCACACTTGGAATCCTAGCATTTGGGAGGCTTAGACACTCAAACTCAGATTTCCATTAATTACACCCCATCCTCCAGGCCTTCAAATGCTTATGATCCCTAACCCCGGCCCTGCCATCATCTTCGCCCAGAGAGTCCTTGCCAGGGGTTTCTCATGTTCAGGCAGACATGAATCTTCCATATCAAAGTGTGCTCGGAGCCAATGCATAAAGCACACATGTATCATCTCCACTCCCTAAAAATGTTGTTCTGTCATAGAGAGGGGTCCGGATAGTTCCGAATCCACTTTTGTGGCACGCAGGCAGCTTGGAGCACTCCTGTTTGCAACGTTCAAGAAAGAAACTAAACAGGTGCAGTCCAGGAAGACCCCAATGATGCAAGAGGATACTCATTCGGCTCAGATGAAAGGGTGGTTGGGAGAGACAAGAGCAGACCCCCAGCCCTTAAATAGACTCATCGCTCAGAGACTAGGGGATGTCAGCTGGTCCAGGCCCTAACGCTAGGCGGAATTCAAGTGAAAGCTCATCTGTTCCCACTCCCAAAGCAAACACCAGTAGTTTCCAGAGCACCCGAGACTCTTTTCCCAGCAATATCCTTGACAAAGGTCATGTCTAATCCCACATTCCCAGACATCGGAGATACGCTTTGCACAAACTGGCTAACTATAGGAGGCATTCTTGCAAAGCCAAGCTTTCTAATCTGAATAGAGCACCGTGGAGCTAGGTGTACCTGCATGTCACCTTCCTGGGAATCTGAAGATGTGAGCCCACCATGACATTGACATCATCGGCCATAACAAGAACACCACCAAAGGGGAGACTTCACCAGGAGCCGATCAGTACGGTGGGCGCATAACCTTATGAAGCCTTTAAAGCCCGTGCTAGCTCCCCCCTTCTCTTACAGATGGCAATGTGCAGCACAGATGTGCAACGTAACTGTGACATAGCCAACCCAAGCTCAGCAAAGTCCTCTTCCACACTCTAGGGAGCAAGGTGCACACCTGCGTAGTGCAAGAAACCCTCCAGTTTCCACCGGTGCATTCCGGACAACTGCTGTTTGGCAGTTCTCACATCCTTGCCAAGTTCTGGAAGCGAGCCTGGTCCAGGCAATAAACCGAGCCAGCCAAATTCTCTAGGAACGAGCTGCTCCGTTCCCGCAACCTTCCAGCCAGGGTGGGACAGCAGCTAGCGCCAGGGCAGCCCTCCACCACGCACAGCCCTAGGAAACCGCATCCGCTTCCACCCTCGGAAAAGGCTCCCTAGCTTCTAGCTACAAGGCATTCCTATCACCTTAAATCCTGGGCGGGCGCCTCCCATCTCAGGACGGTCCGCTGCTCAGTTTAACACACTCGGTCTCCCGCGTAAGTAAGGATCCTGGCTGGCTGTGGTGGCGCCCGGGTCCCTGCCAAGTGGCCAGAGACACTGACCTCGCGACACTAACCTGGAAAACTCCAACAAAAGGGTGTGCCCCAGACAGGTGGCGCCTCTTTCCCCCGGAAGTAGCTCCGGGAACTTTCTCCCCGTAGCTATCAGGGGACCGAAGTTAGGATCCCCGGCAGGAGCAGAGGCTGGCAGAGACAAGCGGTGGCGCTGTCCACCCAACGCGCCCCAGGGTGGCCGTGGCACCCTACTCCTGTGGGGACGGCGGGTGAAGGGAGGGTCGCGGGACAGGACGTGCCTGCTGCTCTCACCTCCGCGTCTGGAGCACAGGGCTGCAACGGTGACTGGGGACGGCTCCCCGGGGCGGGGCGGGGCCGCAGCCTAGGAGGCCGGGCGGGCCACGTGGGCGGGAGGCGGGCCCGGGACCCCCCGCAGGGCAGGCCCGGCAGCCAGCTCAGAACAGACCTAGACACGGAGCCTTGCAACTGCGGAGCCTTGCAACTGCGGCTGGACACCCTCGCGTCTTACGCCTGGCCGGAGGGTCCCTGAAAGCTTAGAAGGTCAGGGAGGAGGACCTTTGGGATGTACTCTGCCATCCGAAGAGGACTCGATTGAAGAGTTCACTAGAGCACAGAAGAGGTGCACTGCCTAGCGCCGGCTCCCATGCTCTGGCAGTTCAAGCTCCGAGCAGAAACGGCCGAGCTTGCCCTGGAGAGCTTGGACCCAAGCCTGTGAATGAAGCCTCCACCCCGCCCAGGGCTTAATCTTCGGCATGTTAGGCCTTGTCCAAATCACCCTTTCTCTGTCTGGAGGTGAAAACGAAGGTAGTGTGGGCCCAGCAGGTTCTCGTAATCGAGGGTTCTTAGGTATGGACTGAGCACAATAAGAGGAGGGCCAAGCCTACAGTGGCCGGGGTCACCCACGCATAAATAAACATAAGAATCTAAATAAAGCTATTTTGGGAATTAAGTCATCCTCAGGACTTCATAAAATCAGGACTAATGAAGGCTGTAGACGAAACAGTAGTTTCCAGACTGTCATGAAACTGTAAGCCCTGGGACTGAAAATAAACTGGCTGGTTGCTTCTACATGACACCTGACCCAGGACGTTTTAGGTGCTTGATAGAATTTAACATTCTCAGCTGCCCGATACCTGCATGGATCCCACTTCGCCAATGTAGACACTGAAGCCAGATGCAACCCGCCCTCATTTAAGGAGATGGCGATGGCAGACCTAAGTACAGAGGAAGGGCTTCAGTCAAGGTGCTAAGATGCCCTGGGCTGCCGGCTGCGGCACAAGGACAGCTCTCTGAGACTTCCTAATGATCCCTGCCTGAGCACTGACTGCCACCCCCACAGGAAATGAAGGTGACGTTGCCTTTCCTGGTAGCATCCCTGGCCAGAAAGAGATGTTCATAATTCCCTCCCAATCAGATGGCCATTTCTCATAGCAAACTTTGGTCCTTGCTGCAAGTTCTTGGTCTCCCAGGGCTGGGCAGCCTCTCGTTGGCCTACAGCGCACATTTGGGTCCAGAAATAAAGCATCTTGAATAGATCCCCCTTCATTCCACTCTGACTTCAAGAAGGTTCCTTGACCAGATCCCCAGTGATGTTCAGGAAACACATGCCCTTGACAGTACTCTATTGCCCAGGACAAAGTCCACGTCTAAACCCCTGTACTCAACATTTCCCTCAAGAACCTGTTATCCCACCCTCTCCATGTGGTGGGAAATCCCCACCGCTACCTTCTGTGTTAGTTAAACACAAACAGTATTAAGTAGGAGCTGGAGGAAGAGCTCACCTGTTCTTGCAACTGGGCCTTGCATCCCCCTCACCTACATCCGTGGATTATAACCACCTGTAACAGGGAACTGGTGCCCTCTGCTGGCCGCCTTGGGTACTTGCATGCAAGTGGGGCACATGCGGACTAGCAGGTACGTACACATAAATAAAACTTTAAAAATTAGAAATACGAACTAAAGGGCCTCCACTTGGTTACTGAGAGCCCAGAAGCTTTTATAATTTTCACTTTTCACACATGATGGTTACCCATAGAGCCTTGTCCAAGTTCTCTTTTCATTAGATTCTATTAATACTTAAAGAAGAGTTGGAAACCAGGCTCAACTATAAGACCTATCTCAAAAAAAAAACTTTTTATTTGAATGTTTACTACACACTGTGCCAGGCTCAGTGATTGACGATAACTGTCACCAAGGCAGATTTATCCTGGGACCTCACTAAACTGATAAGGGAGACAGACCCTTACCAGGCAGGTAGGGAATACCACAGGCAAAGGCAGAGGAAGTATTGGTGAAGGCAGAGGATGGCCTCCTGCAGGAAGGAGGTCTGGACCGAGTCCTGACATAGCAAGGGGAGCCTAAGAGCACAGCACGGCTGGAAGGCCACAGAGGTGACAGGCGATGAGACAAGGCAGAGGGGGCTTGGCAGCCAAGCCGGGTCAGCAGATCCTGCCCACAGAAAGACTCGGGCACCAGAATGTGGTCTGGAGGCAGTCCACTACCTACTGAGTGAGGAATGGAGCAGTGATGAGCGTCCTATACCGGAGGAGAGGAAATGCACCTTTTTATGATAACTAAGGGCAAAGTCCTTGACTTCCTGTTTCATATGTCAGGATACTGAGAACGCAGATCACATCTGCAAGTAGCTTACATAAGAACAGCAAGACGTGAAATGGCCCCGCTGAGTTCGCAGCACCGGAGCTCCGGGCTCTACACGTGCTCAAGTGTTCTACCACGGGACTTTAGATCTAGTCCCTTCTGTTTTGAGACAAGGTCTCGTGAAGTTACTTACACCATCCTTGAACTCATAGTTGTCCTGCTTCAGGCTCCTGAGTGTAGGCATTACCAAGGCCTGTGCCGCCAGGCCTGGCTCCCACAAGAGTTTACCATACAGCTTCCCCTCATGTCCTGCTAGGCCCTGCGGAAGGTGGATGGAGGGTGTGGGACTTGGTTCCTCTGGAGTGGGGCAGGAACCAAGCAGAAAATACGTTGGGCTATCTAGTCTTCAGAAACTGGCAGAGGAAGGAGCTAGGCATGGCGGTGCATGCTTTAATCCCAGCACTCAAGAGGCAGAGACAGGAGGGTCTCTGTGAGTTTGAGGTCAACCTGGTCTACAGAGTTCCAGAACAGCCAGACTACAAAGAGATCTGCCACAGCCCTACCCAGAGGTGACCACTGGTGGTGTGGGTGTTTTTATTTCCACACTTGTCAGTCTTTTCCCTTGTGGCAGTTGTGCACCTGAGCTGCATCCCAAGGCCCACCTGTAGCAGGGCAAGTGCTGTTCTACTGAGCCACACAGGCTGTTCTTCTGTAACACGGGGTCCTTGGCCTGTTGTGAGCATGTGCCGTTTTATACTCGGGTCCAGCCATGGCTTTGTCCCTCATCCTTGCTATCATGATACTGTTTGATGACGAGAACCTTTGCGAAATAAACTTTGACCCTTATTTCTAGTTACTTCACAAATATAAAGCCCTAAAAGTGAGATCCACACACACTGGTTCACACCTATAATCCCAGCACTGGGGAGGCAGGCCTCCTGAGCTACATATGCATTTGGAGCCAATGAAAACTACAAGAGACCCTGTCTCAAACACACACATGAGAGAGAGAGAGAGAGAGAGAGAGAGAGAGAGAGAGAGAGAGAGAGAGAGAGAGAGAAGACCCTAATAATGAAAATGGGATTCCTGGAAGAGACAATCCCATGCCTGTAGTCACACCCGACACAGATACTTCCTATGCTTGTTTCCAGCATTTGAAAATCATGGTGCAGCCTGATGGTATAACAACACAGTATGATGTCATCCCCACCTGGGGAATGGCAAGGCCTGCAAGAGGAATAAAGTCTTGATCTTACTGTTCAAGTCAAAGAAACCTCTGAAAGGAGCCATGGGGAGACTTCTGGGCACACAATCCCTTGCTGCTCACCTGGGTTAGAGGAAACACGGGAGCATAGCTGAGCGTCTGGTGGATTGCCAAAGCCGTGCGTAGGAAACACCTGGGTTTGACTCTTATCCTAGAGGCTGCACACCACGTAAACCCCAGAGCCTGCTGGGAGGGCCAGGATCACTCAAGAGTGGCATGCCGCTTGGCACAATAACAGGTCCAGCACCTGGGTCATGTGGCTAGAGCTGTTGTGCAGTGTGCACAGAACCCCACTGCCAGAAAGAACCCATGAGACAATACCAGCCATTCTGGAGGAAATACTGGGGCAGGGGCACCCACAGGTTCTGAGTTCTAGGACTCCTGGCTGGAGCCTGAAGGTAATTCTGTAAAGATAGTTTACTTCCCCAGGAAACCTTTTGTGTTTACAATTAATAACTGCTCACTCTGAGCACCTGCCGCACGCTACGCAATCCCCTCCAAGGGCTCTCTAGGGACCCACGAATCAGGGACATTTTTACCCTCTGCCAATATTAAGAGGCAAGGAGATGAAAGGCCTGGGGTCACAGCTGGTTAAAGCAGAATGCCAATGCGGCCCACATGGACTGATATTCTAGAGGAACAAGGGGCCATCCCACGTTCACTCAGGCTGTGTGGGTGAGATCACTAAAGATGTGTTCAACGAGAGGGATGGTGGGCAGTAGTGGCAGAAGGTATCACTGCAAGGGTTGGGTACACGCAGAAGGTGTTTCAGACAGAGGAACAGCACATGCAAGGCCCTGGGCAGGAACATGGGTATATAGAATCTAGAATGTGTCTGCTCTAGAGAAGACAGAGGGGAACGGTCAACAAAGGGCTACATAAGAACTTGGGTATTCACCCCAACACCACTGGTTTCAAACAAGGAGTAACATCTAATCACGTGCCGACCTCCCCCAAAGGCCACTTCCAGCTGCCCTACACTGAGATATCTAATATTTAACAGGTCTGCTTTGGTTATAGGCCAGGCCCTGGCTGAGCAAGACGTTGGAGGGGGACTTCACTGCACCTGCCCTGCCCGCTGGTGACCACGTGTCCACAGACACTGTGTGCCAGGTTCTACGTCCAGAATCACCTGGTACACTTAAACCTCAAAACAGCCTTGTTTGGTTTTCCAGCTAGGGAAACGAAAGCCTAAACAGGCAGGTCACTTGCCTAGAGCCAGAGAGACATCAGCAGATTGAGTTCTGAGCTCAGAATGCCAGAGACCGAAGCCTGAATCACAACTCTCTCCACGGTAGTAACAAAACCTCATCACTAGCTTGCGATTCCACCCACTGGAGAGGATCTCCGAGTGCCTCACCTCAGGGGCTAAGACCAGGACAGAACCTGCCCAAACTTGCATTCAGGGCCAGGCATGCTCCCTTCTCTGACTCCAATCCTCTTGGCCTGGCCTCAGTTTGTCTTGATGCCAACCTCTACCCACTACCTGGAGTGTGCAGTAACGGGAACGATGGCACCGAGGACTCCTGATCCTTCTGTGACCTGCACAGCTTAGGGACTGGCACACCTGGCACCAGTGACAGGCAATGAAGACATGAGAGACACACAGAAGAGCTGGGGCGGGTGGGCTGTGCACTCCGCAGACTCAACATGTTTATTTTATAGATCGGAACTAGGAGGCGGGTGTATTGAATACAGCTGAACAAGGAACGGGTTTGTTGTGTAATGCTTAACAAAAAGTGAGGTTTGGCTAATCTCAGTAAGGACGTCTCTGTAGGGGTGCCATCCCAGGCTAGAAACAACCCAGGGAGGGAAGCTTCCATCCCCACATTTTCTACGGAGTTAAGATCCCCACACAAATCAAAGTGAAGCTTTACCGTTCCCATGGGTCTGAGGCATTTGGGTCCATGACATGCCACACACATGTCAACACATGTTCGGTCAGATCTCCTCTGATCTCCACAAACCTCTACCTTTGCTCATGTCTGGGATGAGTGTGGTCATGTGATCACCGGGGCTTCACAGCAGAGTCCAGAAACGAGGCAAAAAGATGACCAAGAGAACAAGATGTCCCCCTAATTTGTACACCGAGAGAAAACCACCACTTCGGTTACGACTCAGGGTTCTTCCTGCCCGTTAATAACAGGGACACTGAGAACTATTAACTACATGAGATGATGTCTCAGTCCCTGGCCTGTGCTTTTAGCAAAGCTAATGAGGGTCTGCTGATGTCGGTGGAGAGGAGAAAAGGCACAGCACTTGCCAGGACCCCGTCTCCTGACAAGATGTCACTCCCTCCTCAATCTGACAACTTCAGGTCTTCCTTCCTGTCTGGCTAGACCTAAGCAGTCCTAGGCAGTTATGAGTGTTAGGTCTCGAACCTGGTACAAACAGCTGAGGTGCCTACTAATATATTCAAGGGGACACCAGTACCTGGCACACCCCCACTTCCCACCCCGAACTCTCCAGCCCAGGGCTGCCCTTCTCCCAGCTACCCTCCTCTAGATAACCTGTGCCATTTGGGCTACCGACCCTTTCTGTCTCTTGGTATCCTGGCTTGCTCCTGGCCTCTTGACTCTGCCCTCTTCTCTTTCATGGCCCTGCTCAGACAGCCAGCCATGTTCACTCCAGACTCCTCCGTATGCCTCTGCCTGCGAGCTCCCTCATCTCTACAATAAAAACCTCAACCCTTAGGGGCAGTCATGTCCTTTTACCTCAGTTTCCTTGTCTGTAAAATGGGGGCAGTAAGACGACCCACCACAGTGAGGAACAGTAAGGCAAATGAGACCACACCCATAAAGAAGAGCTCGGTGCCCTGGCTCCAGCTCTCAAGAGGACTTTCCAGAGATGGAAAAAGAAGACATCAGTGGACAAAGTGAACAGGAAGAAGGATGTTTATGTCAAGGCAAGCGGTGCCTCCTCCTCTGGGGCCCACAGCAACTGCTCCAGAGCTTCTCTTAACTCCTTCCATTTCCCTCAAAAAACACCAGCTACAAACTCTGGGTACCTAACAGATCTAGAGCAGACGAGAAGGAACACAGATGGAACCCCGATTTCTGACCCTGACATTCACAAGAATGCAAATTTTGACTGTTTCCTTACCAAACACTGCCCTCTTGTGGATACCTGTCACTTTGGGTACAAGCATTATCACCAGCCCCTAAAGCAAGGCTTTGGGCCCATTCTACAGACAGAAACTGGGGGTCTGGGCCTCCTAATCACGGGGTTACAGCACCTGCAGCAGAACTCCGAACTGACCGGGAGGTGATGAGTACCAAGAAGTAGCCTGACAGAGCAGGGTGCTGGGGATGCAAGCCCTCCTTACCTCTTCGGCCAACAGTGAGGAGCCCAAGCTAGGAAGGAAACTGGACAGAGGTTATAAAATAAGGAGCCACGGCAGGCTTTTGACAAAACATTTTATTTGATGCAGAAATTCTAAGGCACAATACAAATGTCAGTCATGACTGACTATCATCTATTTAGAGTTTTGTACAAATACACCACCAATATCTCCGATGTAAAAATATGGCACGCGGACACAGGCTGTCAGTGCTCACTACTCTGCCAAACCCCACAAAGAAACTTAAAGGATAACACAAACAAAGGCACCAGTCACCACCATGCCTGCAGGTCTTCCTCCTTAACATGGGAGCTTCGACAGCAAAAAATATTTGTTTTCTAAACAGATAACAAGAATTAAAATTACTCTCAAAATGAACACTTTATATTTGTATGGAATTTTTCGCTGCTGTCCAAACTTGACATGCTTCTTTGAGAGGGAGAGAAATGTTCTAAGATGACAGATGAGCACGTTGCGTATAATCCAGCGGCAGTCATGGAAGGCTGCTCCTTGACTCTTTCTGCCGGATTCTATGTGATATAAATATTAGCTGTGCAGTTGGAATGATTGCCTCTGTCTGTATCATCCACTATGCCTGCTCAACTGAGAGATACTGCTCTGGTGTCTGTGGTCCTGGGTGAATACCAAGGATGGAAAAGAAAATGACGGTCAAAATTCCCCAGAGGCCCTCCCTGAGGCATTCAAAGGGGTTTGCAAATTGGTCCCCAACAGCAATGAGAAGGTGGCACTTAGCAAACCCCAGGTCTTACCTTGCCAGAGGTTCTGCTGTAGTGCACGCCTTTTAAACAATGATACACAAAACAAAGGTCAAGTCTAGAGATAGGTAAAAACAGAATCCAAAATTGGAGTGTGGGGTAGCTGCCACTCTGAAGGTGTCTTCAGATTAAAGACACTAAATACAACAGGAATAAGCACCAACCGCCTGTGGGGAGCAAGGACTACCACCGAGAGAACAAGAAGCGGCGGCCATAACCCTCTGAATGCATGTCAGTGATATGACAGGTTTTTAAAGTGCCATGCTGGTTTTTTCCCCGTGGTGAGAGCAGCCAGGCCACAGATTTCCCTGTAATCCTAACTGAGGTATGGCTGTCAGACGGCACCCATGAGAACAAGGCACTGGCGTCATTGGGGGAGCAACACTGAGGTGAAGCTGAGAAGGGCTGAGAAGTGCAGGAACGGGGGTGGGGGGGAGGTTTAGCCCCTGGAGAACAAGAGCTGAGAAAGGCTTTCAGTGGGTGGGATTATTTCCTGCTGAAGAAACACCCAGGGATGACTTCACTGTGGTTTTCAGTACTGGGAAGGTGACCAGCTGTTCTTTCTCCTCTATACCGTAGACAAAAGAAAGCTGGCTTGAATTTCTACAAGAAATTCATACCAAGAACTATCTGATCAGCAGGGAGTTACAGAATCTCCTTCCCTTTAGAGCCAGACTCTCAGCCACAGCCTTGCGTCTGGAACAGCTCAGCTGTCTTGAGCGGACGGAGGGAATGTGCTGGGTGATCTAAGCCTCTCTCTTCTCACCCTCAAATTCTGAAACCTGAACCGGAGCTAACCGCTTACAGCCAGCCTTCTTTCGCTAACTTTCGCCCTTGGATCTGGAAAAGTGGTGTTATGACGAGGGTGACCAGACGGTCACCTGGCATCTCAACAACAGGAAATGCCTCTCTCCATTTCCTCTATCTACCTCCAAGAGTCCTAGGCTGCAGAAAAAGGGTGATTCCAAAACCCAGCGTGGGGGCGCTCTAAAACTATAAGGCCCCCAAAGTCCAGGGATTTAAATGCAACTGTTGCCTGCAGGACAGTATAAATCTGAATTTGAAATCAACAGTTGAGCTGCCTTTCTCTCGAGACATGAAATGTACAGACACAATCAAAACATGTCCAATGCATTCAGAATCATATGGAGGCTGTGGGTGCCTGCCCGAGAGAGTGGTGTCAGGAGTTCACAGCCAGCCTGAGCCACATGGGCAGGATCGCATCAACTTCCCTGAAGGACAGGGCTAGCCGCAGCTTTTCCCAGGGCCCACACGTTTGTAATTACTGTAGATGGTTTATTTCACATCCTACAAAGCAGAAGTCACAACCTGGCAGTCACTGCGAAATCAGATCCGTCCACATGCTCTGCTGGTCCTGAATTCACTTTAGTAGTTCCTGAAGTTTAATTGCCAATGTTTGACTTATTTTTTAATTAGTGCGTGTGCGTGCAATAGGCACATGTGTGCACACCCACACATGCACGCACGCACGTGTGCAATCTGTATCTGTAAGTGACACAGCCATCATGAGGAAGTGAAAGGACACAGTTTTCAGAAGAGGGTGGGTTCACAGAACTAAACTTGGAGATGGACGGGCGGTGGTGGCGCATGCCTTTAATCCCAGCACTCGGGAGGCAGAGGCAGGCGGATCTCTGTGAGTTCGAGACCAGCCTGGTCTACAAGAGCTAGTTCCAGGACAGGCTCCAAAACCACAGAGAAACCCTGTCTCGAAAAAACAAAAACAAAAAAAAAAAAACAAAAAAAAAAGAACTAAGAACTAAACTTGGGTTGTTGGGCTTGCCAGTGCTTGACATTAACAGCTTAAAAATCAGAAATTATCAGGTTTTCTTGAAAACTGGGAAACCAGGTAACACCGCACAGAGACACTCATCTAGAATGTTCCTTGCTCCTAGAGGTTGGACAAGGGTGCCTCTGTTGTCCAGCTGCCACCATGGCCTACCGCCTCCCTGTGAGGGGGCGTCATTGCCGGTTTCCTCACGCCTGAGTATGCTGGTGCCCCAGAAAGCACAGACTCTGCCAACTGTGAGCAGTCATTCCCAACAAGGAAGACAGAAGAAAAAGACGAGAAACCTTCACTTTGGCATTGCCTACCTTTTCCCAATAAAGGCAGAATGTTCTCTCTTGTGTTGAGGTAGCTAGGGATTTCGTGTTTCCCTTTCTTTCTCCTTCAGGAATAAGAGTGTCCCTGTTCCTTCTGAAAAACTCCCACAACCTGGAACCCCCTAGTTTGGAGGGGGCAGTTTCCCATCTTACATAAAAGTTAGAGGACCTAAGATTAGAGGTTGTCAAGAAAATCAATAACAAAACTAATCACGTGGCTATGACGTGGTAAGTCTGAACTTCAATCCCACATGAACTGGAACCCATACCTTCCTGCATGCTGACTCCAGGGACCTCATCGTCACTAAAGACAGCGTTAAGCTTCTGGCCCAGGACAGATTTCAGTTATCACTTGCCTGCTATTCAAAACCTTCAGATCATAACTTTAAGGCGCGGTCTCATTCTTGACTCAGAATACTCTATCACCTGCCTACATCCCATTTGATCCCTGGGCCCAGGCAAGGATGACTTTTCTTTTTAAAAATCCATGTGCCTCAAGCCTCTGCATCCATGTAGCCCATTGAGGTGGTTCCTGTTACTTGCCTCCAGCTGCTCAGAGCACAGCCCCCTGTAGTGAGATTTCTCAGCATCAGATGAACCTGTGGGACACCCTTAGATACAGGTCAACAGCTACTTCATTATCTGCGGCTTCCTGGTGCCCTGGTCTCACCCTGGCCTCGTTTCCAATGGACACCCTCTCCTTACCCACGGTCAGATCCAGCCTCCTCGTTTCCCCACAGCATCAAAGAGCCTGTGCCTTGGCAGACCTTCCTCTGACTCCATCCTACCGTCTCTACCTCATGGGACAATTTTGAGTCGAAAACCACAGCTCCGTCCAGAACAGACACTTAGCCTTCATCTGCATGGCCATTCTCATTCCTAGCTCATGATGAGATGGAGGGGAAAGGGGGCTGACTAACAAAATTTCCCTTCATTGCCCACCATCTGTCTTATCCTGAATTAAGCAACCTTAGCTTCATCACTTGGCACATTAGAATCTGAGTCTCCTGGTCAGAAATAGTTGTAGTTCAAAATAAAAGCATCCAATCGCTAAATCCAAACCGAAACATCCCCTGATGATCCTGGCCTTTCAGTCTAGCACATTAGGCGGTGGCTCATATGGTGTCCTCACCTGAATCCATGCAGTGAGCTTTCCGCCTTGGCCTTGCTTAGCCCTGTGCCTAAGGCCTCATGCTGCCCCTAGACACCCTCAGGGGTCCCGCATTCTCTATCCAAAGGTGAGTGTCTATGCTAAAAGTGGTTTCCTGGGGGAGGGGGAAATGGGCTCTTTGTAGGGCATAAAATATTTCTTGGCCTCAGTTTAAAAAAAAAAAAAAAAAGCCTCTCTAATGATGTTCCCAGTGAATGGTCATGTGTTAGCAATTTAGGCCCACTGATCTCCTTCACAGAACGAATGTCAAGGCTGAGTCTGGTCAGGAGAGTCCCGTGAAGCTGGGAGCTCTGTCTGCTTGGTCTGGAATCCACAGTGACAATATGGAATGAACTCCTCTGCTGAGAGGCTGGTGCTCCTGTGAGACTGCCTCACAGCTCACCCAGAACAGCTGCCAGTCGCCTGTACAGAGCAAGGGGGAATCTTCCATCCAAAATACACACAGACCACTTCTTCTCAGTAGGAGCCAAGGCTTCCCTTCCCGTCCCACTAAAAATCTGCTAGAAGGAAAAGCCCTGCTCATCTCCCATCCACCCCACCTTGGGGTCTTTCTTAGAAATCCTCCTTAAGGCTGATCCTATCTGGTTAAGGAATGGGAAAACCCTTCACAGTTCCCAGTAGAACGCTGAGAAAACAGACTGCCAACATCCAACATCCCTGACGATAACAGTGGAGAAGGACGCTCACATCAAGTGCGCCAGGGCAAGAGGATGAGGGTTTCCATAGAGACAGCTGCATCATTATTACACCTAATTCATAAAGAGCATGTGGAGAGACGTTGTCTTTGGAAACAGAACTTCTGTACAAGGGTCGTTCAGAAAAATACAACATTTACTTTTGAAACAATCCCCTCCTTTCTGCTCTCGACAAAGGAGGTTTGTCACTAGTCAAGCCACGTCAGCAGATTAACTGGCCACCACCTCCCACCCTCATGCTGTTGTATTTAGTAGATTTTGACCTCTAACATTCAGGACACAGCACTAGCCGAAGCACAAACTACAGCTTCCAATAACATTGTCCAGCTGGGTAATCGTCCTTATTTCCAGCCATCATTGCCCGAGCTACAGAGCAGTAAACATATCCCAGAGAAACCAGACAGACAGCTGTGGTCCCCACATGATGGCTCCTTAGTCCCGGGGAGGATGCCCAGGTTCTGCCATCTTCTTCACATACGATGATCAAGACGGTCAACCTGCTCCATGGGATTCCATCCTGGTCAGCCAGGTTTCCCAGTAATACAGAGAAAGTTTTCTCATAAAATGTGGCTGGGTAGACATTCAGCCATTGGCTGGACCTCTGACTCAAAATTTACTTAACACTCGGGACAGTGTTAAGTTTCACATCGAAACTGAATGGAAACTTCCCTTGCAGCACAATCCGGGTCCCAGACAGTACTTGATTGACATGTGTAGCTGGAATGATGTTCAAAGTGCTTTTTCCACAAAGCATTTTGAATCAAAGTAGCCGAAGGGGAACAGAAGTGTTGGTGCTTCCTACTTCTCTTTACCTGCTTCCCCCCCATGCCTCCCAGAGTGGACTCCAATCCGAGGACCAGCCTCACACAGCCAGCTGCTGCCTGGTCTAAAGGAAGTGTCTTGCAGAGCACCATATGCTTCTGGGAAATTGGAGACTCAGGCTGGAGCAGAAAGGATCAAGGATTGGCCTGAATTTCACTCCGAATATCCTTGTGTGAACCTTGAGCTCCAAGTGGCCGCACAACCACAGAGGTGAGCTGGGGAACCAGAGCAAGCAGCAGTTAAAGTGGCGATGCTCAGACCCTTCCATGTCCTTACAAAGGGGCAACTGCTTGGAGTTCATCAGTGTAGCTGTGGCAAACATGTTCTACTTTGCACACCCCAGAGGCGAGGAGCTTGGAAGGGAGGGTAGGGGAATCCTCTTCACCTAAGGAGAGAAGAAAGGACAGAGCCACAGTTATTACATTTCACTGGTCCAGATCCCCATGACATGACATGGCTGGGATTCGCTCTTGTACTCTGTAACCAGTAAGGCAGGCATCAGAACCAGCTCAGATCAACTCTCTCATCCCCTTAACAAGATCTAGTCACCTTAGGAGAGGAAAGAAGAGCCTTCCTTCAGGGCCGAAGTTTTGCAGGTGTGACTCCAAAAAGTTACAGGTGTCACAGACTCCCGAGGCTCTCTGGGGAAGAGCCCCGCTTCCACCTGGAGTGCTATGTAAAGCTAGGATGGAGAATACTGTACTTATGAACTTACATCAGGGCTTGGGAGAAGGGTAGCACATGCTGCGGGTCCCAGCAAAGACACAGACCCAGCCCAGTGCATGCGTTTCGTCTCCAGTCTTTTCCAAGTATAGAAAGGCAATGCAGAGCTGGTGAGATGGCTCAGAGTCAGGAGATGCCACCCAGCCCAGCAACCTGAGTTTACACCGTGGAACCCACACAATGGGAGGGAATCTACTCCCACAAGATCTCACACCTGTGCCATGGCACATGCCTCACCCCCACCCCCATCCCATGTGTACACACACAGAAAATAAACACAGCTTTTTAAAGACAATACCATGTATGTGTAACACTGGTGGAGGGGTCTGAGCAGCTCACCATAACTACCACCATCATTTCTACAGTCCAATATTCTCATTACCCGGAGTAAATCAAGACTATCAGAGTTATTATGTTACTTATTATTAGGTTTCACTGTCCAATAGGGTATCCAAATTGGGAAAAAGCTTTGATGACTTTCAAAGTGTGGCCAAAGGCCGTATGGCCTATATCAAGAGCCCAATCCCGAGACAGGCATAGTGGTACATGCCTTCAACCCCAGGCCTCAGGATCTCTGTGAGTTTGGGGCCAGCCTGGTTTACATAGTGAGTTTCATGACAGCCAGAGTTGCAACCCTGTCTCAAAATAAATAAATAAATAAATAAAATAAAATAAAACAAACAAACAAAAATTCAATAAATAAATAGATGACAGATAGACGGACGGGTGGGTAGATGGATGGATGGATGGATGGATGGACGGACAGACGGACAGACAGACAGACAGAATGAGGGCCCAGTCCCAGACAAGTAGGTAGGTAGGTAGGTAGGTAGGTAGATAGATAGATAGACAGACAGACAGATAGACAGACAGAATGAGGGCCCAATCCCAGACAGGTAGGTAGGTAGATAGGTAGACAGACAGACAGACAGACAGACAGAATGAGGGCCCAGTCCCAGACAGACAGACAGACAGACAGGTAGGTAGGTAGGTAAGTAGATAGATAGATAGATAGATAGATAGATAGATAGATAGATAGATAGATAGATAGATAGACAGACAGACAGAATGAGGGCTCAGATGGATGGATGGACGGATAAACAGACGGAAAAACAGACATGAGGACAAGGGCCCAGTCCCAGGGCATCTTACCTAGACCAGAGGAAGAAGATACACTCCCGGTCAGAGAAGATGTCTCCATCTGGTCAGGGGACAGCCCCTCCATCAGAGGCAGAGACAACTCTGACGAGGGCACAGAGGAATCATATATGCCCGAGTCCCGCGGCATATCCGAGGAAATGCCAGCTTTCACTGCATGCAGCAGGGGCTGCAAGGCAGGGCCACTCTCACAGGTGGGCTGGGTCTCAGTGTCTTGGTTCAGGCCTACACGCTGACTTTCCAGATGTGGGTGTGAGTCAGCTGGCCTGGTGGCCCCCAGTAGAGAAGCCTCGGCTTTTAGACAGAAGTCACTCTCCGGCCCTGATTTGCTCATGACATCATTTAAAACCAAACCTGAGTCAAACTTCTCCAGGACTGGCTCCTGGTGGCACACAGGGAGAGGATGGAAGGGCATAAACTGCTTCTCAAACCAGTCAGGCTCCTCATCGATAAACTGGTGCATGTTGCAAATGGCAACATACAAGGAGCGGCCAGAATTGCTCCGGAAGTAGTTCCTTCTACTGCTATGCCCTGGCTGACCCAGCCCCTGAAGGCTGTGCTCTCCTGAGTGCAGATGAGAACACAGCTCAGGAAGGTTGTCCATGAGCTTGTACTTGGTGCTCAGGTCCAGGACGCAGGGGACATCGCCTTCACAGGAGTAATCAAAGTAGACAGCAATAAACTTGCTCAGTGCCGCGGATGAACTCTGCTTGGCCTGACGAAGCTTTTCTGCGATGGCTGTCACAGCGACCAGGAAGAGCTCTCCTTAACCCCCGCCTCGACTGCCTCCTTTGTGTTTGTAGTTCTTCTTGTCCACAAAGTACTTCATGCCTTTGGAGCACACAACAATGATGAACTGGGACTCGTGGATCTTCTGAGCGACCCATTCTCTCTGCCCTTCTCTGCAGAGGCTGAAATCCTCCCAGAGGTCCAGCGCCACCTGGAAAGAGGACAGATCACCTTGCTGCTTGTTCACACCGACCACTGCCCAGAGAGAAGCCTGGAATAACCCAGTGAGTGAGATCCCATCACCTGCCCCTCAGCCATTATTAGCAGGGATGTGTGCAGGTTCCGGGTTCCAGGTGTGTGCACAGAGGAACAGCTGGAGCACTGCGGTTAGCCACTGCGTGCACACACCACATTTCCTGAAGTGCGTGCCACCCATGACATCATCGGGTAACATGGTGGGTCATTAGCAATGCTGCCTGATAGGTGAAGAGACAGAAGCCAGGGTTTTCTGCAATTTGTCTAATGGAACCAAGAACGTCCTCATGGAACCCACAACAGGACAGAGAGCTCAGAAGAGGAAGGGAAGAGAACGGTGTGTCTGATGAGTGAGGCTTTCGGATATAAGGAATGGAAAGATCCTGGGGAAAAGGCTAAAAAGCCTGAGAAGAGGATGTGGATAATGACCCCAGAATGTGCTGGAAATGGGGTTAGGACCTGGTGCCATCGCCATCCACAGGACAGAGGACCTCTGTGGCCAGGTTCATAGACCCAGGGTTAGCCCACTGTCCCTCTTCTGTAGTATGGTTTTCTTTTCTTTTCTTTTTTTTTTTTTTTTGGTTTTTCGAGACAGGGTTTCTCTGTGGTTTGGAGCCTGTCCTGGAACTAGCTCTTGTAGACCAGGCTGGTCTCGAACTCACAGAGATCCGCCTGCCTCTGCCTCCCGAGTGCTGGGATTAAAGGCATGCGCCACCACCACCCGGCTATAGTATGGTTTTCCTGGTTCACCCTGTCTGGATTAAGTACCTTTCTTTACGGTGTCATAGAAGTCTACGGTGTCATAGCTCCACAAGGCCTGTGAACCGTGAGGGTTTGGGTTAAGAGAGCCAAGAGAGTAGTGGAATCCCTGATACAGGAAAGAAAACCAAGCGTGTCTAATTCTTTCGAAGGAATTTACCTTTCAAACTACTTTCATCCCATAATGTAAGGAGCCTTCCTTGGCAACGTCACTGACACCATTGCTCCTGTAGTTCAAGAGTTCCTAGCAGCTAAACATGAACCATAGGGAGGAAGGGCATTCAGGAAGGATTTCATTCTCCTGCTCTAAAATGGTACCCAAGAGAAGAAAGCCCCCATCTACCATATGCTTAAAAAGCTACCGGATCATCCCATGCTCCACTGGCATTACACACACTCAAGCTAACTGGGTATAGTAAAAAAAATCTGTTTCTATAGCAACAAAGGCAATCCTACTAGTCTTTTGATCTGCATATTTTGCTAAATCATGTGTGACATATTTTACAAAACTGTAAACACTCTGCACAGAGCTGATTTCATCATAAAGTGTTTTTAAAAAATATATATTCCCATCTCTGACTGAGCAATTGCAATGTGAGATGTTCTGGTGATCGAGAAATCTTCGGAAATGGGCCAAGAACTAGGAAGTTTAGCAATCTGGACTAACTCCGCTATGGTAAGTCATTATCATGCATGATGTTGTAGCTATTTAAAAAAAAAAAAAACAAACCTTTATATGCAATTTCATCTATGTACAAAAGAACAGGGCACAAACACACCACTTGTGCCTGTGCTATCCCAACTCGGCAGGCCACAGGCTACAGTGGCAGTGTTTCTCAGCAGCTGTGCACCTGCTAGACCCAAGGCCCCACAGGAGGAAATCCTAGCTTGTAATTACATCTTGTTAACACCAGAGGGGGCTCCCATCAAAGAAAGGGCCAACTAGCAGTTCAAAAAAAGGAGCTAGGAAACATCCCATGATAACTAACTGTTCTTCTGACAAATAGGGTGTGCCTTCCACAATAGCTTCAGACTATACTCTTAACAACTAAGCATCACTGTCTACAGAAAAGCTACATGAAGCCTTGATCTCTGGGAATTAGAGGTCAGCCTGGTCTACACATGGAATTCCAGAACAGCAAGAGCTACGTAGTAAGAAAAACCAGAAAAGGAGGAGGCAGAGGAGGATGAGCAGGAGAAGGGGAGAAAGAGGAGGAGGAAAAGGAGGGGAAAGGGGAGAAGAGAGAGCTAAGAAACCAGCACAGACACGCAAACACTTGGTAAATTATGAAGCTCTCTCCTTTTACTTCCTGGTTCTCTCTAAACACTGCCTTCTCACACCAGTCTACCTCAGCCTCCCCAGTCCCCAAGATCCCCGGCCTCCATTGTCAGCAGAACTCCTTTAGAGAATGCCTAAGGTCCTAAAAGCTTTCCTTTTCTTTTTTCTTTTCTTTTCTTTTTTTTTTTTTTTTTTTTTTTTTTTGCCATTCTCTCCTGATGCTCCACCGAGGCTGTGAGTCTGCAGGTGCTCACCATGCTATCAGGTGACAACCTCACGTCTGGTCACATGATCCATGGCAGTGCACCCTTTTTCAGCACTTGCAAATGTCCTACCATGTGCATGTCACTCAAGGGTTTCAAGCCCGAATGTGTCATATGACACATTTACTGCTAATATCAGAAAGAACAAACTCAGACTGACTCTGGTTTGGAAAGGAAGGCACTGGGCGAAGACAGGTTCCAGAAAGCACTGGAGAGGAGAAGGCACTGGAGAGGAATATGGATCTCATATCCTGCCCAGGGTAAGAGAAGAAACCCGATTCCGCACCTCACAGCCACAGAAATCCTGGAGGAAGTGGGCGAAGCACTGGACCACATTCATGTGGTTCTGGCCGTCTTTACTGGAGTAGCAGAGGAAGACCTTGGGCCGTGGCCGGAGCCTGTCTCTGGGAAGAGCCGCGGTGTATGTGGAGGACTCGGGGCTTTCTTCATCTAAATGTGAATATATATTTTCTAAATTGGGAGAGAAGACAAGGTTGACACCTATAAACAAAGCTTTGTCTTTTCCACATGACCTGGGTCTCAGTGTCTTCAGGAATGAGCAGCTGGACTGGGGCCCAGGGGCCTACAACAGAAATCCCAGCACTTGTGAGGCAGAGGCAAAAAGGTCAGAAGTTCAGGACCATCCTCAGCTACACAGCAAGTTGAAGGCCGGCCTGGGTTACATGAGATCCAATCTCAAAAGTCAATTTACCAAAAGGAACAGCTGACATCTCCATCTAGGGAGTCTCTGGTCTCCGACTCCACCAGCCTCAAGTTGCACTGTGAACGAGAGTCAGTTTCTGCAGCGGTATATCAAAAAGTAAAGAAAAAAAATAAATGCATTCAACAATCTTAAAAAGGTAAAGTGTACCAAAACAAACAAAAAGGTACAGCATACCAAAGCAAACAAACAAGCAAACAACAACAACAAAAAAATGACTTTTCTCTTCTTTTGACAAAAGGTCTCGCTGTATCACCCAGGCCAGCCTCCAATTCCTCCTTAGCCTCCCTCCCACGTGGCTGGGATACCAAGCTTCTGCCACCATGCTTAAACTTAAGGGACACAAGTCTAAAGTGAGCATCTTCATGACTTTCATGTAAGTTTACAGCTGGGTAAGCGTAAGGCTCACCTACGGTTTTCCAGGTGAAATACCTAACTTATCAACATGACTCTGCTCTCATACCTCACTCAGACCTCCTGAGTTTGAGAACTGGAGGATATGCCTGTCCATTGCCAGGTCCTAGAGATTACAAGCCAAATATCTGGATTCTGGGAACTTCTACTGAAGGAACTGGCGAGAAAGAATGAGGTGCCTCAAGCCCCTCCTGGAGGAACCGGGGCTTCCCACGCTCCATCTTAGTTGGCACCCGCCTGGGAGAGGAGAGGGCGCAGCACAGAGAGATGGATACCTTGCTGTTTCTTTCTGCACATCACGGTGAAGAGCGTCGCGAACGCCGAGATGACGACCAGAGGCACAGTGATGGCCACAGCTCGGATGGGTCCCGCCCAGGGAGAGTGCACTGGGAGAGTCCAAGAGAAAGCTTTTAAACTTAAGCAGCAAAACAAGTTCAAGGGGGGGGGGTCCCTTTTTGTTTTTAAGCATAAGCTGATCAACAGGTTCCAGGGTCCCCAACTACCTCACTAGTTCTGCTGTGATTATAAGAGGATCCAACAGTGCTTTTGTAAACAGTTGTAGGAAAGAATTCAATAGTTCTGAATATGTTGAGCCAGTAAATACCTGGCGTGAAAACTCTGCCTAAGGAAAGTCCCCTTTCCTACCGCTTTTCTTCCAAGGACAACTGCCTAGTCCCAGGTGCCACGCTTTGATCTTCCTGAATGCGGAGGGAAGCTCACTTGATGAATAATCCTTTGAGAGGGACTGATTTGAGCATGAAGAACACAGAACACACTAGAAGCCTGCTCTCGAGAGTGAGACACCAGATGGAGGACGAAGCGCTCACCTGGCCTGACCGCGTAATGCGCCACCTTCCTGGTTGTATTGTTGTCATCCACCAGCTGCGGGACAGAAAGTGCTGCGTTACCGCTGTTCGGGTGACAGCGCGTCTACAAACTGCATCAACTGTACCGCTGTTCAACTGTACCGACCGCTGTTCAGGTGACAGCGCATGCGTCTACAAACTGCATCAGCTGGTGACGTCGCTGATTTTTCCATCACCAGGCAGTGGGAGCACAAAGGGAGAATAGTGGCAGCAGTTTTAAAAAGATGGAGCTGAGGAGACAGCTCCATGGGTAAGGGTACTTGTGCAAGCTTGAAGACCTGGCCCCCAGGGCCTGCATAAAAGCCAGGAGTATAGTGTGAGTGTCTGGAATCCCAGGAGGAAGAGGCAAGACAGGTTAGTTTATTCAAAGTCATCCTCAGCTCCATGGGGAGTTTGGGACTAGCCTGAGCTACACAGGACTCGGTCTTAAGTAAACAAGCAAAAGACTCAAAATTTTATGGGAACTGCTTCCTACGGAGTAACAACAGGGCATCCACGGCTGTACAGACCTCAATGACGTAACCCCCTGGAGAGACATTCTGGAGGAGGCAGCTGCTTGTCTCTGAATTCTGGTCCTACAAAGAAGCAAACAGCAGTTCAGATGCTCCCGTCTAGAAAAGGCCTCAGGCCTCTTCTTCCCAAAGCTGAAGGAGATTTGCCACTGGTTTGCACAAGCAAAAACAAACCAACCAAGGGGCCTTGACCTGCTAGTGACTTGGCTCAAGACCTGTTTCCCACTTCCTAGAGGTAAGACCTCCTTGAGCCCAGGTTTTCCATCTACAAAGGATGAATAGAGGAAGCAGTCAGGATCTGAAGAGCAGAAAGCTTTGGGATTGCCACACACACCTGGTAGATGCTTAAAATATAATGCAAACTAGAAAGATCTATGCTTTCGACCCCTTGCTTCTGTGTCATCCCAAAACAGTCAAAGTGGGGCTGACTAGGGCAGTGGTAAGTCAGCTAGAGATAGCCCCAGTGGCAAACAATCTCTAATATCCGCTGACCCTGAGAGACTGACATCTACCTCAGCCACCGAGTGTCACTTTGAAACATGCGTGTTCCTTACCTGCTTGCACGTCCTCCGCCGAAAGGGGCCTTCGTGCTTGAGCTTATAGTGAAGGTAGAAGCCACGGAAGCCGAAGTTATGTGGCGCATGGTCAAAGGACACTTGCACATCTGAGCCGTGCTGGGTGATATTCAGATTTCGAGGCTTCCAGACTGTGGGGAGGAAGGACCCAATAAGCCCCCTAATGTCCCAACACCATAATGGGGCAACACTTGGGGACTTAACAGAAAGCTGTACTTACAGGGCTTACAGGCCATGTTGTCAGGTTGTAACAACAGATCACAGGCTATTGTTTTAAAGAAGAGAGAGAGAGACAGCTATTTTTAGTTTTAGGCCAGTTAGATGGTTTTCCTTCTAAAACAAACTATAACTATTGAACAAATATATATACTGGGCCTAGTGTGCTGGAGAAGGTACACATCACATCAATTCAATAACGATAATCATTACAATCATGTTGTATCTTAACAAGATTTTAAAGGATAAAACATACAAACATAAATGCAGAGCATGTCATGCACCCAAGGGAAGCTGTGTGGAGCCACCGTGGTTTTTAAAGCTTGTCCGACACTGCACAGCGGCATAACTAGCACCTTCTGTCGCTCGGCGCGAGCCACTGTGGAGATGGCCACACACAGGAGGGCTCCTGAGGGGCTCCGGTAACCACACCGATGCCACGTCAACCTTCACCTACATTCTACTTTTCAGGCACGATTTTTCAAAAACACGTTCTTTGAGTCTTCGATCTGATGAAAGCAACAACAGATGTAGCGTGCCCATGGTCTCGACCCAAAAAATATCATTTTAATGAGGAAAACAAGGCATATAAAATAACTTGTCAGCAAAGAAAACAACTCATTAAGAATTTAACAAAAGGACTAGAGGGGATGGCTCAGCAGTTAAGAGCACTGACTGCTCTTCCAAAGGACCCAGGTTCAACTCCCAGCAATCACATGGCAGCTCACAGCTGTCTGTGACTCCAGTTATAGGGAATCCGGCACTCTCACACAGACATACATGCAGGCAAAACACCAGTCACATAAAATAAAAGCAAAACAACAGAAAGAAGAAAAAAAAAACAAAAAACAAAAAACAACTTCACAGGGTGGGAGGCAGAGGCAGGTGGATCCCTGTGAGTTCCAGGCCAGTCTAGTCTACAGAGTGACTCCCACCAGCAATGGATGAGTGTACCCCTTTCTCCACAACCTCTCCAGCAAAGGCTATCATTGGTGTTTTTGATTTTAGCCATTCTGACAGGTGTAAGATGGTATCTTAAAGTTGTCTTGATTTGCATTTCCCTGATCGCTAAGGAAGTTGAGCATAACCTTAGGTGTCTTTTGGCCATTTGAACTTCTGTTGAGAGATCTCTGTTCAGCTCAGTGCCCCATTTTATAATTGGGTTGATTAGCCTTTTACAGTCTAGTTTCTTGAGTTCTTTATACATTTTGGAGATCAGACCTTTGTCAGTTGCAGGGTTGGTGAAGATCTTCTCCCAGTCAGTGGGTTGCCTTTCTGTCTTAGCGACCGTGTCCTTTGCTTTACAGAAGCTTCTCAGTCTCAGGAGGTCCCATTTATTCAATGAGGACTCATTTTCTTTTTATTATTTTATGTGTTTGGGTGTTTTTGCCTGCATGTATGTCTGTGCATTTTGTGCTCTGGAGTCTACAGAGGTCAGAAGAAGGCACTGGATCCCCTGGAACTAGAATTACAGATGGTTGTGAGCTGCCACGGGGTTGCTGGGAATCAAACCCAGGTCCTGTGGAAGAGCAGCCTGGGCTCTTAAGGGCTGAGCCAACTCTCCAGCCTTAGCCTTTATATTTGAAAACACATTTCTGAGCTGGTATAGTGGCTAACATCCTAACATGCATGAGGCTGAAGCAGGAGGATTGACATGAGTTTTAGTCTAACCTGGGCTACCTGTTAAATTCCAGAGCAGTCTAGACTGTAGAGAGACCACGCCCCATTTTTTTTTTTTTTAAATGTGAATTTGCTTCTCACCCTGCTTACCTTCCTATCAGTATCTGGTGTGCGCGTAAACACGTTTGCAGAGAGACCAGCGGAGGCAGGAAAGAGCATACTCACCCCGGGTTCTGAAGAAGAAAGGGTGGTAATTGCTTTCATTTTTGATGGAGGGGAAAGGGACAATCTTGACAAAGTAATCTGTTTCAAATTTCATGTTCAGGAAAGGCTGGGATTCCATTCCCTAAAAGGGAACAAAGACACATATAGAAGAGGAATTGTCCAGCCCACCCCCGCGCACACACGAAAGGCCAGCCCTCCACACCGACTGCCACTTGGACACAATTCCAGAGCCTAGCAGACCCCAGGAAAGCAGTCAGGTCTACTTGATGGACTGAGCTTGCGTTGGGATCACTGATGCTAAAAACGGACGGTGTTGTCTGTCTGTCGACAAGAAAGCCATGGCACCTTAGTACTGAGCCTCACAGCTGGAGGGAGCGAAGGATGCGTTCACAGACACCTGAGATAGTCGCTGCTTCAGCGTAACCAGAGAGGTGTGTTTACCACAGTTGAGCCCTGCTGAAGCGTTTTCCTAGGTGTGTGGCAGGCTAAGCTGCTGCCTCCCATTCTCGCCCACCTTGGCTGGGCTGTGGTCCCCATAGCGGGCCCCCAACTCTCCAATTTCAGACTTTCAATAGGCCATTCAGACCTCCAGAACAATGGTGTCTTCTGGAGCCCATTTCCCGAGAGTGACTTACCATTCTTTTGAAGCTACTGTTGAGCTGCTTCGGGTCCTTTAGAATCAGTTGCTGGCACTGTCTTCCCTCTGACTTCAGCTCCTCCAGGATTACTCGAAATCCTTTCAGGAATTCAATGCCTAAGAAAGCAGAGGCTTTTATGAAAGGCAGACCTAATTGCTTCTGAACACACTTTCCCTCCTCCAAGGTCGCATCCTCTCCAGCTTCACACCAAAGCTAAAGGATGTCTCCTCTGCCAGTGAGTTCACACAACAGAGCAACGCACAACCTTCGCTCATTCCTCTGGGGCAGGCAGAGTGGTCGCTATCACTGTACCTAATACATTCTCTAGAGCACTCGGCCATTGGGACAAAATATCTATTGCTTTTGTGATACCTGGATTCAATATTTAGGCTCAAGTCTAAACCGATCACAAAGACTATAATGGAATGTGTAATTTCAGGCACACTGAGCTAACAATAATTCCCAGTGAATGCCGCCAAACTTTGTTTTTAATCTCAAGTTTCACTGGGAACTTAACAAAATTCCCAGCAAAGTGCATGTCTGCACCCAAGAGGGTTCCTAGGCTGGAGATTATTTTAGGGGAATGCAGTCTTCCCCTAATCATGCCTGAAATGCAGATAGCCAAGGGCTGCCCAGTGTGGGCTCTGCACAGAGCCCTCAGAGGCCTCAAGCCGCCCACAGAGCTACTGAAAGGCGCCGGCCCAGCCTCACCACCTGAGCTTCCTCCCACTGCACATCTGACGAGATGCTTTCAAAAGGATTAAGCTCTGCTGGCCACAGGAGCCAGCAATGGGGCTCTGTATCCCATGGAGACTGAGTGGACCAAGTGCAGCTGGAGATCCCCAAAGCTGACCTTGATTGTCAAGATATCGATTTCACATTCTTTCTGAACACCAGACAAGGAGACATTTTCAACCCTTCCCCTCCCGGGCCAAAAGTAATTACACAGGATGCAATTAACCAGGTGGGGAAATTATTGATGGCAAAGGTCACAGAAATCTTTTTCTCTTTTGAGCAGGTTCTCCAGTTCTGTAATTATTTGATGAAGAGAACATATTTCATGGTGGCTTGGGCAGAGAGGCCACAATTAAAGCCTGGTATTGTAGAAGCTGGTAGTGCTACAGTGCACAGCATTTTCTATCACAAAGCTTCCTGTGGGAAGAGAGTGGCTCCACAGGGATGCAAACTCGAGGACACAACATCTCCCTAGCACCAAGTATTTAGCTCTCTTTAGCTCTCGCGGGAGCTTGCCTTTTGAGATCGAAAAAGAAACAATGTTTGAACAAATCTCTACTACTTAAAAACTATGATTTGATTTATGTGCTGCTTCCAGGAGGACTGTTTAACAAAAGGCAGGTGGCGTGTAAAATTAATAAAGGCAAGCCTCCCCCAACGACTTAAAAACCGATCAACTCGGGTAAACATAGATGGATAGACCTGGGTTTTGTTTTTCAAAGGAAGGACTGAAAATTATAGATGATTGAAAAATCATAATGGCAAATATGGGCTGAGGGGAAACTGAGGCAGCGAACTTAATTCCCAACACACATCTACCCTGAGCTGTCGACACTGTGATGTTGCCTGAGGACCACGTGACGCTGGAGAAACACACTCCCACAATGGCTATTAGCGACAAACACAGAGGCGGGTACCATGACTCCCATCTGCCCCAGAGGAAAGGTTTAGAGAAACTGACTGGGCCCTGGGGTCACGTGGTAAGCAAAGGAAGCGCTGAGCTCTTGGTCAGTGCCCTTAATCCACAGGCTTTCCTGACTTCTGAGGAACCTCACCCCACCATAAATCATCACCCTCTTCCCACCACTAGACCCTTGCTCTCTAAAGAGGGAGGCTGCAGTTAGCCAGCTCAAGACTCAGACATGTAAGCCTGAAATGGAATGACCACCTCTTTTATCCAGAGAATATTTTTAATCTTTAAATGTTAAGATAAAATTGCCTTTGAAAAACACAGGGTTTAGACCCAGAGGTATTCATGTGGACAGACAAGATGGCCCAACACCTCCATCTTCTCTCTCTTACACTCACTACCTCACTGTAATTCTGAGATTTATTCTTGTTCAGATTAAGAAATCTAGGCTTGGGGCTGGAAAGATGGCTCAGCAATTAGGAGCACTGGCTGCTCTTCCAGGGGACCCAGGTTCAATCCCCAGCACCCACATGGCAGCTCACAGCTATCTGTAATCTCAGTTCTAGGGAATTTGACTCCCTCCCAATACATATACATGCAGGCAAAATACCAATATACATAAAATAAAAAGATTTAAAAAAAAAGGGGAAAGAAATCTGGCTTTATTTTACTTCTCCCTGGACAAATGCTGAAAAAGTCCAAGACCACTGCAAAGTCAGAGGGACAGTGGAGGGTCGGGACGCAGGTTCTGATGACAAGAGCAGCTGCTCTCAGAAAGCTTTCTCTGGTCACCGCCACCCCCACTTGGCACACAGGGAAGCTGGGCCTCCAGTCTAAATGCCTCTTGTGAAAGGCCAATCCCAACCAAGTATGGCAGCACACACAGAGGACCCAGCCTTTGGGAGGCTCGGCAGGAGGCATGGTGAGCAGTGAGCAGAAGGGCCAGCACTGGCTACATAGCAAGATCCTGTCTCAAAAGACAAGAGGGAGCCACTGAGTGTGCTGGGCCACACGTCTACTGCCAGCACTCTTGAAGTGGAGGCAAGAAGACCAGGATTTGGAGGCCATCCTGAACAACATGGTGGGTTTGAGGTCAGCCAGGGATACATGAGATCTTGTCTCAAAAAAAAAAGTTAAATAAAAAGAAATTTGCCAATCAAATTCATTCAATAAAGTTAAAGAATCTTAGTTTAGGGTACTAGAGAAATGGCTCAGAGGTTAAGAGCACTGACTATTCTTCCAGGGGTCCTGAGTTTAATTCCCAGCAACCTCATGATGACTCACAACCATCTGTAATGAGATCTGGCGCCCTCTACTGGCCGGCACACATATATGCAGGCAGACTACTGTATACATAATAAATAAATCTTAAAAAAAAAGAATCTTAAGATATCCTGGCTTGACCCTCTCATGGGTATCAATTCGTTCAAAAAGACGGACTCAGTCAAACAAATTGGCCAGAAAAGGTGGGATTGCTTGTTTGCTATTTCTTTACTTTACCCTGAGTTCTACTGGCATTAAAGATCTTTAAAAAAAATTTCAACTTGGTCTCCAACTCCAAAACTCACTGATTTTATGCTTTCTTAAGAAGAATTCTCCTGGGGGATGGGTAAAAAAACGGGCTGCCAAGCCGTTATGAGCACTGACTGCTCTTCCAGAGGACCGGGGTTCAATTCCCAGCACCCACATGGCAGCTCATAAGTGTCTGTAAATCCCATTCCTGGGCGATCTGACATTAAATAAAGTTAAATAAATCACACACAAAAAAAAAATGTTAAAAACAAAAACACAAAATGTGCCTACGGTGGGCCTACATGTCATTGTGACCACAGAAACCACGTATGGTGGAAGCCAAAGCCAATATGCCCTTGGCAGGCTACGGCCACTTCCACCACCTCCCTTGTGACTAAGGCTAAAGCACTCAACCTGGGCTACGGAGTAAAACCCTGTCTAAAAGTAAAAATAAATAAATAAATGAATGAATAATCACCAATACATTATCTTTTCAAACTCACAATTCTCGAAAACAAGGAAACGAAACACTTCTTGGGGCAGGAGGAGACAACAAGGCACAGGGTAGGTGCCGTGTCCACTCACTCTCAGCTTCACTGTCATCAACAGCTGCTGGCCTGGAGGCCACCGCACATGGCCACTCACCCTACACCATCCATCCCCCACAGGAAATGAGTGCTACCACTTACCAAGGGCCCCTGGGGACCAAAGAACCGTGACTGCCACTTGGTCCCGGCAAGCGTACTGGCTGATTGTGATGTTCTGGGCATCGGCAATCATGTGCTTCCCAGCTGGGTTCAAGTAGGTCGTACAGTCTAGAGAGGTGAGGAAAAGAGCACGGTTTAAGCTTTTAACCTTTATTTTCAATTTCGTCTTACCAGACTATGGAGAGTATGTCTACAGGTCCCAAAACCACTCTAATCCCAACACTCAGGAGTAGAGTTTGAAGCTAGCCTGGTCTACCAGCGAGTTCCAGGACAGGTTCCAAAGGTACACAGAAGAGAAACCCTGTCCTGGGGGAGAAAAAGAAAAAAGAAATCTCCTCAAAAGCTCAAATAAGACAGTAAAGTTGATTGTGGCTTGGGAAATACATTACAGAGGGATGTACCTGCAGCAGCAGAAACACACCTACTCTCCCACACTAAACTCCTGGACACTGCTAGGGCTGTTGGCCACAGGGTAGACTTCTGTGTCGCTCATTAGCTGTGTTTCTTTCCCTACCCCTCTCTTCCGCCTGTGACAGTTTACTGAAATCCCTAAGAACTTGCATCAGCTCTAAAGTTTCCAGCAGGAAGGAGTGACCACCTGTGGAGTGTGTTTGTTTTTAGAGGCCAAGAGGGCAAGTCTCTAGGGAAAAGGAACTAACATGTGGGCGTGAATCCGCAGGGAGTAATTTCACAAGCAAACTGTTAAATGACGGGTATCTGTAATACAAGATGTTTGGTGACAGGGATGACAGCTAACATTCTCAAAGATAACCCCCATTAAATTACCCACAACTCCCATTAAATCTCCAAACCCCCAAATTAATAGCTCAAAAAGGGGAAAAACCTTTGGTTTTTGTCTGACAGTGTAATTGTAGCCATCACGAGTGAGCAGCTGTATCACCTGGTATTGCTTAACACACCTTCAAAACTGGCCATAAGTTTGGAGGAAGAATCCTGCTGGAACTTAAGAGACCCTCCACACACTACGGCAGCCACCCTTGCTGGGCAACCGGAACTTAAGAGACCCACCACACACTGTGGCAGACACCCTTGCTGAGAGACCTGTTTACTGGCTTCTCAGGAGATATCAACTCCCGGTGTTCACATTGCCTCATCTCCATTTCTTTCTCATGACTCAACTTGGATCCCTCTTCTGGACTACTGCAAAGATCCTTCATATGGTCTACCCGCACCCAGAGGACCCAGGGCATTTCCTGGGTGAGAGACTCCGGGACGGTTCTAAAGAGCTTAGTCAGTCGCTGCATTTCTCCCTCTTGCGAGCTGTGCTCAAGTCCATGTTTATAACGAAACACGTGTGCTGGAGGCATTTGAAAACATGAAGGGATAAAGAACAATGCAAAAATCATTCTGGGCTGGAGAGATGGCTCAGTGGCTAAGAGCACTAGCTGCTCTTCCAGAGGTCGTGAGTTCAATTCCCAGCAACCACATGGTGGCTCACAACCATCTCTAATGAGATCTGGCGCCCTCTTCTGGCGTGTGGCAGAATGTTGTATGCACAATAAATAAATAGTCATCCAAGCTCTCGCCACACACAGGTGATGCGGTAGATTCCAAAGAGTGCCTCCCCAGCCTTTCGGCTTAATCATCTTCTTCCTCCTTCTTACTGAAATACAACTGTGTGCTAGCTACACACCCAACTTTTCAGACTCTGGTTTCTGCAATGCTCACGTGCTGCTTTCTTGCCTAACCACATCAGGTACGATCCCCTTCTTACACTTCAAGTCTTAAAAAAGT
This sequence comes from Alexandromys fortis, assembly GCF_014885135.2. Classification (NCBI taxonomy): domain Eukaryota; kingdom Metazoa; phylum Chordata; class Mammalia; order Rodentia; family Cricetidae; genus Alexandromys; species Alexandromys fortis. The sequence goes on from NW_026067980.1 coordinate 5,861,251, forward strand.
TTGACTTGTTTGTCAATATTACTTAGAAGGATGTTCATAGCTCTAAATTCTACTTGGCCTAAAACATGACTCTTGGGCTAGAGGGGAAGCTTAGTGGCTAAACTGCTGGCTCTACAAGGACTTGGACTGGAAATTCAGACCAGGTGGGCATGGTGGCTCCACTGCAGTTCCAGCCTTGGGAAGCAGAGACAGGGGACCCCCAGATCAAGCAGGCCATTGAGACTGACCACAGCAGCGAGCTCTGGGTTTGACTGGATCCCCGGCTTCAGTGAATACGGTGGAAGGGTAATCTATGATTCTGACATCAACTTCCAGTCTCCATGCATATACTCAACCACATGTACGCACATGCATACACACACACACACACACGCATCTTCAGCCATGTGGGCCCACACACATGCAATCATGCATACAGGTATACACGCTGTAGGCACATATTTCTATATGGTATGGCAACCAAGCTATCAGGCCATAGGCCACACCTGAGAAAGGTCACATAAACTTCCAGACAGACTGTCACTAACCTAACAAAAGGTCAGGATGTGGTTTTGCTCCTTTCTCTGTAATTTGGAGGATGCCCGATAGAGATGTTAATTCGAGCCCACGTGACAGCTAGCATACGCAACAGATAAGTAGATGCTGATGTGACAAAAAGCCATTCACCTGGTTACCTAGGAGACAGAATGCTAATGTCTTTCTCCTAAGTTAAGTTTTGGTATAAAGACTGTTTGGAGAATAAACAAAAAGAAATTTTTCAGGATGTGAACTCAGGATATCATGAGGGATCTCTGAGAATCTCCATCCCGATGAAACCATGTGAGTCGTGTCTTTATTCCCGAGCCTCCACGCCGGTCCAGAGAGAGATAGTTTATGTTGGGGTCTGGTAGAGAAATAATTTATGGTCGGGGCTCGCACCGGACTCCAACAACACACATGAAAGTGGAAAAAAGGAAAGAGTTATATGCAAAATAATGCATGCTCCCTGAGTAGAGAAGGGAACTGCAGAATAGACCTGGGCGTGACAACTAATTCAACATCCATATTGTACAAAGTGGAAAACTTCTTAGAACTCCTGGCTAGTCTTAGGAACCACATCTGGCTACACCCAGTGGGAATTCTACAAGACCACAATGAGTTGGAATTAAGAAGCCAGTGGCCCCATCAGACCAGAGAGGCTGCCCAGTTTGCCAGGTTCCATCCTTGCCTCCAGGCCTACACTTGGGTAAATTCACTTCATTCCCTGGTGGGGACCTACTGACATCTGCGTTTGTTCTTAAAGACAAGGCTGTGTCCTAAGGGCAAGTCTTCACAGCAGAACTTCCTGAAAAGCATGGAAGACACTTGACCTGTTTGTTGTTCAAACTCCCAAATACTTCAGGGGCTAACCAGAAGCTGAGCTGCTGTAACTGTTGACAAACCCAAACAGGTTCAGAAAACTAATCCCAGGATCTGCGGTATCCGTGATGAAGCACGAGTGGGCGAACGCTGGATTTCTGAACGAAATTGCCTGACTTCTTCTCTGCGGTCAGGGCCAGTTACTTACTGTCATATCTGAAGGTGATGTTGTGCAGCCCGCTGCTTCGGCTGGCCAGCCCCACTCCCTGTGGGAAAACGAGAACATGATGCAGAGTGAAGCCAACTTACTTTCCCAGCATCTAAATGAGCAAAGCACTGCAGAGGCCCAGGGTCCTATAGATGAGTTCCTCCTCGCACTGTTCCATGACCCACCCACCCCCACTCCAAACACCCTCCAGTCCAAGGGATCCCTACCCGCTAGGGATCGTGGGCACTCTTTCCCCTAAGACAACAGAAACAGACTGGTCCATGCTTAGGGGTTAGGTAATTCATTAGCAGTAAAATTAGGATAGAGACCAGGGCTGCCAGATGGAGCCCTTCCAATTGGACCCTGATTGGTTATAAAACTCGGCTAGCAGACAGCTCTAGTAAGGCAAGACAGATAGGCAATTCTTCAAGTCTACGGAAACCAGTTCTCATTCCAAGACTGGAAATGAATATGGGAATAAGCCATTACTTTTAATGAGACAATTCTTCACTGTCTCCATATCTATGCTGGGAATACACAGGGTTGGTCATAAAAGAAGCAAACTTTAAAACTTCAAACTCTTAACTCTTGGTGATGTGGCCATTAGCCATCTGCAGCCTTAGTAGTAGAGTAACAACTCCACCAGACTTGCCACCCTAAATACAGCAGCCATAGAGGGAGCTCCAGATCCTCCCACTGACCCTGCTTCTTCCTAAGCCCAAAGCTGCTCCTCCTACAAAAGGGCTGCTCTAGGTCACCAGGTCTACCAACTCTGTTTATATTTCCTTAATAATCTGCCATTCGGTATTAATTGGGGAATTCTCCAAAATAAGTTGATTCTGAAGTGCTAGATGATGGGAAACTATTTTAACCACACGGCTAAAGTTTCCACTTAACAAGGAGGATGTCGGGGAAAACCATGTGCTAGCAGCCTGGTGTTTAACGGGCAAGTGTCAGGCTGAGACCCAACGTGAACACTCCTGATGGGGCCCAGGAGTGCAGGCCACATCGCCATCACTTCCATATGCTCCAGGCATGTTCACGCTGCTTCTCCTGAAGCCAGGCATGGCCACTGAAACCGTATCCCCCTGAGCTCAAATACACGCAGAAAACCACAGCTGTGCAGAAAGAGGCGGGCGGGCACACAGACACCAAAGTGAGGGATAAGCAAGCAACAACACAAAACCTAAGTCAACTAGGTGTACCCAGCAGTCCCTGAGGCTCCTCTTCCTGGCCCCCTTCTTTCTCCAGCTTCCTTTTCCAACCCTTCTTTGCATATGGTGAGACCGCAGAACTCATTGCAGGGCAGGAAACTTGGGAAATATTAAAAGCCCTTATCACCCGTTAGCACATGGTCTGTATAGACTGAAGCAGCCTGACTTCCCAAGCTACAACCAGGAAGAGGGCAAATCCGATTCCCACAAGCCTTTAGGAATGTTCACACCACTCCTCCCCTTACACGGCCTAAGGGCGTAAGCTCGCAGTCCACGATGAGCCAGGCATGATTGTAGGAGAGGTACAACAGTCACGAACCCACTTCATGAAGACGCCTGGTGCTCATGCTTTCAGAGAAGAGTAACTGGACACAGGCAAACTGCAAATCCTTGGCCCACCAAGCCCTCCCCTTTAGATGACAAAGCCTGTGTGGCTGAAGTAAAAGTGTCGGCGGCGGCAGAGAAATGGAGGGTGCTTCTGCAAGACAACACCTGAATAGCGATGAATAAGGGGTACGGGTCAAAGTGTACAACAGTACGGAAGGTGCACAAATGGAGAGGCTAGTAACTAATCATAATGCTAAGGAAAACAGCGGCATCAGAAAAAGAAAACCAGGAAGGGGCCAAGATCAGTGGTTTTACCTGACAACCAAGGGACACCACTCCCCTCCACTGGGGTTGAGTCTCAACTATCTGAATGGTTTGGTTTGGTTTGGTTGTTTTATGTATGCAGTGTTCTGCCTGCATGTATGCCTGCAGGCCAGGAAAGGGCACCAGATCACATTACAGACGGTTGTGGATCACCAAGTGGTTGCTGGGAATTGAAACAGGACCTTTGGAAGAGCAGCCAGTGCTCTTACACACTGAACCAGCTCTCCAGCCCCTTTCGTTTGTATTTATTTATTTATTTATCTATCTATCTATCTATTTATTTATATATTATGTATACAATTTCTGTCTGTGTGTATGCCTGCAGGCCAAGAATGTGTATAACAACTTCCTTCTGAGAGGGGGTTTGAAGAACACCACAGATCCACTTTTCAACAAGGAAAATATCCCATTTAAGAGTAGGTTCCATCTTTAATAAATAAATAAAAATTAAAATTAAAAAAAAAAAAAGAGTAGGTTCCAAGGGGCTCTAACTAGTAACCTATCTGCCTGTGTGACTAGTGAACCTTGTGTGCCTTTTCCTCTTTAACCGCTCCCCTCTCTCTTTTTTCCCCCCTGAATTTCTATTGAGGTATGTTTGTAACAAACATTTATTGGTGGTTGCAATGGCTAATGCCTGATAAAAAGGAACACAAAACAATGAGCTGTCTGTGCTGTTCTGTGAACATCAAAACAAGATTTCTGATACATGAGGAGCTGTCCAAGGAGGCTTAGGTGAGCTGGATCAAGGACATTGAGACTTGTGCCCACCTAATTGCCCACTGATGATTCCAACTTGTCCTAGGGGCCCAGGACAGTATCTAGCAACAAATCAAACCCAAACCATGACTTCAAGAGGCTCTGGCCATAAAGGTGATCTGCAGACATGTCAGTCACCATCTACTCCCATGCGCCCAGTTCTTCACTGGCTCCCTGCCAGTTTACACCATTCCTGGAGTGGCCCCTAACTGCCTAGTTACCCAGCACATTCCCCCATAGCATGATTAATAAAAACCCAGGGCAGATACTGAGGTTCAACCTGAAGATCCAAAAAAAAAAAAAAAAAAGAAAAAGAAAAAAGAAAACTACTAGAGAGCTTTGAGATCTTCAGACTGAAAGAGAGCGAGTTCCTGTCCATAAGTGTGCAACACCACTCAACTTCTATGGCTGTTTTGTGTTCTGTTCTTTAGGCAAGATTTATTAAAAAATAAATGTCACGTTTCCCTTTTTTGTCTAAAAATGAAAAAAGGCTATAACTAAAATAAGAAAAGCTATATATAGTAAGTACAATAACTATATACAATATATACAGGCAATAAATACATCAACAATATCTAGTCCATTTGCATTGGACAAATTCAGAGAAAATACTCCATTAGCTATCGTATCTTGGTGAGGTTACCTAATTTACTATTATAACTTGAGTTCTGCGTCAGGAAAACAATAACTATCAAGTCTTCAACTCCCTCTGAAACCCAAGAAGGAACTGATATTAACTGAAAAAGTAGGAACTGCAAGCAAGTGACTTCTAAAAAACTGTGACAGGATACCTTCCTATGAAGCAGGACATTCTGAAGGGCTGTCCCGCCTTGTCTTGACAGTGTGTGGCAGTCACTCTCTGTTGTGCCCTGCTTGTCCAATTAGGACAGCATACTGTCAGCAGGTGAGGCAGGGGCATTTTCTTGCCCAGTGACGCACACAAAGACAGTAAACTCCATGTGGAGTTTCTTCAAAGCCCATTATCTTCTCTGAAATGGATTGGTACTGCCAAGAGTAGATGTCTCATTGTCATAAAAAAAGGAAAAAAAGAACCAATTTTATTAAAATATCTTAAATGCCATATTCTGTAGATCTCTGAAGTGTTTGAATGTGACCTATATATCTAAAATATCTGTTTCACCTTGAAAACATAACTAAAGTGACTACAAGGTTGATTGTAATAGGTGATTAACTACTAACCTGCATTTCGTTAGTATTCTAAACAATTGGTAAAAATAATTTTCAAGGACTAGAAATTTGCATTACATTGTTAAATGAGCTATATAGGTACAATACCTTGAAAAAGATTAGAAACGTATATACAGTATGTTTTTTAAAATTAATCTCAAATTTGTATCAATATACAAAATTTTTATACAATAATCAAAAGTCCAACCCAATGTAAAACATTTGAAACTAGCAGATTCAATAATCTACCTTTTTATCCTATCATATCTGTATCCTACCTTTTTTCTTTTCAAAATATTTTACCCTTTTATCATATCATATCCATATCCCCCTTTTCTCTTTTCAAAACAAGAACTCTGGGGGGCTGGAGAGATGGCTCATAGGTTAAGAGCACTGGCTGCTCTTCCAAAGGTCCTGAGTTCAATTCCCAGCAACCACATGGTGGCTCGCAGCCATCTGTAATGAGATCTGATGCCCTCTTCTGGCCGGCAGCATACATGCAGGCAGAACACTGAATACATAATAAATAAATAAATAAATATTTTTTTTAAAAAAAAAAGGAACTCTGAGTCTAATCTCCTTTGTTCAACTTTCCTCCTGGCTATAACCAATAACAACTGGTAACTAACCCCCTAAACAATGACAAATATCCATAAACCACTGAGCAACCAAAAACCACACATCCCACCTCTTGGAAATGTGGGCATAGTATTCTTAAATTTTATTCCCTGCTGTCTAGGGAGCGACAGTATCTTTAGGGGATCCTGAAAAGAAAAATTGGGGTTAATTGTTAAATCCTGGGAGGGGTATTATTTGTTATCTAGTCTCTGCACAAGAGGAAAGTGCAGGGCTTGTTTAAAGTCCCGTAAGACTGGATCGGATCGTCTAAACTAGCCACCTCAACATTGTTCTGAGTAGTTTGTACTACAAAACTAATCTTTAGCTGGTGTTTTTCAGCTTAGTGGTGTTATCATGGTCCTGGAGGAATCGTCATTGTGGGGCCTCATCCTCCTTTTGAAGACTTCAAAGGCTGTTATTAGGCGTGCTCATGGTTCACTACAGAAAACTGATAGTACTCAAACCTGAAATCATGTACAGGAAGGTAGATGAAACTTTTTTCTAGAATTAGTTAGTACTCTATATGACCATTAATATCATGGCAAAAAGTTTAAAATATACGTGTGTGTATGTAAACCCTAAGAAAACCTGTTTTAAAAAAATCAATATAAAACCAAAGGATTATGAGATTAGTAGCAACAAAATAGTCCTTAAATATTTGTATGTCTTCTGTCCCATACCAGGTGGCTCTCCTGACATGAGACAGAGATTTTGGATTTCACTTAATAAGCATGCTTGGGTTTAGAGAAGGAGAGAGCCATGCTCCAACTCCAAAGCCAGCTTTAATCTTTAACTGGACTGGGACTACAAAGTGACCATTTGCATTATGTGTCTCTGGAGAATAGCAGAACAAATTTTATCCTGCTGGAAATATAATATACCAACAGGCTAGTTCACTCTTTTGCTTGAGACTTTTTTTCCGGATAATTTGCCCTTTTTCTTTAGATGTATAATTTGTTCAGTAGTCTTCATTTTCCTTAGCTGGATACCTTTATTCTCCTGAAAAGACAGAAGCAAAACTCTTCCCAACTCTAATTTTGAAGAGATTCTCTCTTTGCAAGTTATATCTGATCAAATGAAAAGCATGTTAGATTTATAGGTTAAATGGAGAGATGGCTCAGAGGTTAGGTGCACTGGCTGCTCTTACAGAGGTCCTGAGTTCAATTCCCAACAACCACATGGTAGCTCATAACCATCTATAATGAGATCTGGTGCCCTCTTCTGGTGTGTGTGCGCGCGCGCAGGCATACAGGTTAAATAAATATTTTTTTTTTTAATTAGATTTAGTTTAAACAGCCATGGTGCTTAACGAACTATCATCTCTTCTAATTAAGAGGTGTCTCTTGTTCAAATCGAACCTTTAACAATTTTCATGGTATTCATAGCTTTTCTTCTCCTGTGGAAACAAAAGCAAAACCCCTTCCCCAACATAACACATGTCCTGGTTTCCATTCTGAGGTCAGTACATCTTCAAAGTATATTGACTGATTTAATTCTGTAGTTTTTTCTACTATCCAATGTCTCTCTGCAGCTGCTGTTCCTTTCTCATTAGCATTTAAAAATTTTAAAGTTAATAAAGCTTTATGCAAACTATTTCTGGGGGTATTTATCATCCCTTTCTGTTTATTTAGCATATCCTTTAGAATTCAATTTGATCCTTTTATAACTGCCTGCCTTGTAGGCCAGCCTGGTCTGCAGAGTGAGTTCTAGGGATAGGCAGCTCCAAAGGTATACAGAGAAACCTTGTCTTGAAAAACAAACATTAAATTTGAAAAAAATTTCCCAATTGTCTTACCAAATATACCGACAATTATTGATGAAGACGTGGGGCTTATTGCTGCAGCATAGAACAGAAAAGCCTGACTGGATTTCAAGGCAGCTGCCTAGTTTGGCAGCAGCCCGAGAAGGGGGTTCAGGGAAAGCCTACAACCCACGGTGGAAAGAGAGCGAGAGAGAGAGAGCGAGAGCGAGAGCGAGAGCGAGAGCGAGAGAGAGAGAGAGCGAGAGAGAGAGAGAGAGAGAGAGACGGACAGACGGACGGACGGACGGACAGACGGCTGTCTGAAAAACCCCACAAGGAATTTTGCGGGAAAAGCGTGTGTGGTAGAAGGGGCATTGCCTGAAGACAGACCAGCCGGTCTAGCAGGATGAGAGTCCTGTGGCGTTTGGAGCTCAGGGGCTTCTGGAGATTGGGTGGCAGCTGGAGACTGTTACAGAGAGGCTACAAGAGAAAAATCCCAAACTCCCTCAGACGCTTGGTGAAAAAAAAAAAAAAAGAGAGAAGAAAGCCTAGCCAAGTCTGAACTGTGCCAGTGGCTTAAGAGCCACAGGCAAATGGCTTTTTTGTGAATTTTTACGCTCAAACATCAGGTGCCAAATGTAGCATAATTAACAAGAACCAGAGACAGATACTGGGGTTCAACCTGAGGCTCAGAAAAGCAAAGCAACCAGCCACTAGAGAGCTCTTGCCTTCGTGAAATCCTCAGACTGAAAGATACTGAGTTCCTGTGTCATCCCACCTTACAGTCCTCTCTAGTGCACCACCACTGCCTGGCCTGTATGGCTGACTAGTGTGGCTGTTTTGCATTCTGTTCTTCAGGCAAGCTTTATTTATTAAAATACAAATGAAAAATTACTACCTTCTCCCCCCAGCCCCATAAAACACTGCAGTCCCACTCGGGTACTCCTGCACGTGAAGAATTCCCTCTTCTTCCCATCACCCAGGTCTTGCTCATCCATAGGATGGCTGACTTATCTAGTCTGGTCCTCACCACATCGTGTTCCTTACACATCATCTGCCTGTGTGCTGACTGAAGAGGCACAAAGTCACCGTGGTCCACGCAGTTTCACTAGTGCGGCACTTCTGTGATTGTAAATGTGAAGTGTAGAGTTAATTCCACAGACAAGTGGAGCTCTGAAGTCCTGGAACTATCCAAGTTTAGCCATGGAGCTCAGAAATAAAAGACACCTACCTCCCTGGGTACCAGTTCTTATCTCACTGTAAAGACCTTTTGTCCTCTCAAGTCCTTGACTGATCTGGTAAGTTTCTCAGCATGTGAGCAGTAGATGCTCCACTGGGCAGTCTTTACTCAGGCCCAAAAACGTTTTCAGCTGCTCCCCAGTCCGCAGGAACCACCTTAGAAACACTGTGCCTGGCTAGCTCACGAAACAGCTGTTTCTGTTCTATTTCATAGCAGACAGAAATGAAAGTTTCCTTTAAGCATTCCCATATCCAAGGCCTAGAACCTGTGACTTATTCTACATATAATGGAAGGACTATATAAATACAATTAGGTCTTGCCAAAAGCAATCTACAGATTCAACGCAATGCCCAGCAAAATCCCAGCAAAATTCTTCACAGACCTCGAAAGAACGGTACTCAATTTCATATGGAAAAGCAAAAAACCCAGGATAGCCAAAACAATCCTGTACAATAAAAGAACTTCTGGAGGCATCAGAATCCCTGACTTCAAACTTTACTACAGAGCTACAGTACTGAAAACAGCCTGGTATTGGCAGAACAGACAGGAGGACCAATGGAATTAAATAGAAGACCCAGATATCAATCAGCACATCTTCGAACACCTGATTTTTGACAAAGAAGCAAAAAATATAAAATGGAAAAAAGAAAGCATATTTAACAAGTGGTGCTGGCATAACTGGATATCAACATGTACAAGAATGAAGATAGACCCCTATCTATCACCATGCACAAAACTCAAGTGCAAATGGATCAAAGACCTCAACATAAAGCCAGTCACACCAAACCTTATAGAAGAGAAAATGGGAAACACACTTGAACGCATTGGCACAGGAGACCACTTCCTAAAAAGAAGCCCAGCAGCACAGACACTGAGAGAAACAATTAATAAATGGGACCTCCTGAAACTGAAAAGCTTCTGTAAAGCAAAGGACAAAGTCAACAAGACGAAACGACAGCCTACACTAATCCCACATCAGACAAAGGTCTGATCTCCAAAATATACAAAAAACTCAAGAAACTGGTCACCAAAAGAACACATAATCCAATTTAAAAAAGAAAATGGAGTACAGACCTAAACAGAGAACTCTCAACAGAAGAATCTAAAATGGCTGAAAGACACTTAAGGAAATGTTCAGCATCCTTAGTCATCAGAGAAATGCAAATCAAAACAACTTTTACACCTTCCATCTTACACCTGTAAGAATGTACAAGATCAAAAACACTGATGACAACTTATGCTGGAGAGGTTGTGGGGAAAAGGGAACACTTCTGCATTGCTGGTGGGGATGAAAGCTGGTGCCACCCTTTTGGATGTCAGTGTGGCGATTTCTCAGAAAATTAGGAGACAACCTTCCTCAAGACCCAATAATACCACTTTGGGGTATATATCCAAAGGATGCTCAATCATGCCACAAGGACATGTGCTCAACTATGTTCATAGCAGTTTTGTTTGTCATAGCCAGAACCTGGAAACAACCTAAATGTCCCTACACCAAAGAATGGATAAGGAAAATGTGGTACATTTACACAATGGAGTATACACAGCAGAAAAAAATAATGACAGCTTGAATTTTGCAGGAAAATAGGTGGAACTAGAAAACATTATTTGGAATGAGGTAACCCAGACACAGAAAGACAATTATCACATGTACTCACTCATAGGTGGTTTTTAAACATAAAGCAAAGAAAGCCAGCCTACAAACCACAATCCCAGAGAACTTAGACAACAATGAGGACACCTAGAGAGACATACATAGACCTAATCTACATGGGAAGTAGAAAAAGACAAGATCTCCTGAGTAAATTAGGAGCATGGGGACCTTAGGGAAGGGTTGAAGGAAGGAGGGGAGAGGCAGGGAGGAGAGCAGAGAAAAATGTAGAGCTCAATAAATATCAATAAAAAAATACAATTAGGTTCAAGGATGCTGAAATAGAGACAATGTTCTGAGTGATCCTGGTGGGCCACTGTGAAGATTCTTGGAAGAAAGAAGCGTTGGTACTAGAGAAAAGGAGACGAGATGGTGGAGGGGAGACAGGGAGGGAGATTGGCTGACCTGAGATCACTGACATACTTGACTAGACAGAAGGAGCTACTGGACCAAAGAATGTGCGCAGTCTCTAGAGGTTGGGCCAGGCAAGGAATGGATCCACCCCTGCAGCATCCAGAAGGAGCCAGTGCTGCCAACACTTTGACTTCAGTAGATGAGACTCGTTCATAATTCTGACCTCCAGAACTACAGGATGAGAAATTTGTGTTATCTCATGCCATGAAGTTCAAGGCAATTTTCAGAGCAGCAACAGAAAGCTAATGAACGACACGCTGAATGAAAGAAACAGAACCAAAAGAGGGGCTTGTCTGGAGTTAAGAGACTGGAGTTTAGGTCCATTCGATATGTACTCCAGTCAATGTCCGATGTGATTCCAATCACTGTGTGACCTTAGGCAGGTTTCTGAATTCCCCTGAGCTACAGAGCACAAGACAAAAGCCCTTGGGAAGGACCAGTGTGGGACTCATGAAACACACACTAAGTGTTCAGCGCTGCAACAGACACACAACTCAGAAACGCCCACGCAAAGGTTCCTGAGAAGACGCCTGCCTTAACAGAGATGCATGAGGGAGACAGGAAATTGGAGGCTGCCTGGCTGATCTCCTGCCTCTGCGGGCCCCATCCAGTGTTGAGATTACAATGGGTGGGCACCTCACAGAGGTCTCAATGTCCTTGACACCAACTCACCCAAGCTGCAAAGGATGTGCTTTTAAAAAGAAAAGAAACCGGCCATGGTAGCACCATGTTGGGGAGGGTCCCTGCCCCATGGCCACCATTTTATGTTCAGGCTTTCGCTTCCTGGCATGTGACTAGATCGTGACATGGAATTTTAGCATCTTGAATTTTATTCCTTTAGAACACTGAAGAATTAACTCCCTGCTCCCTCCTTCCTTTCTTCACCAAGCTCTCATTCGCTGCTTCCGCCCTGCTCCTATGACGGTGCACCAACCAAAGGAAACTTCACAGGAGAGCTGCAGGCACTGGGCCTGGCTTCTCAGTTCCCTTTGGAACAAATTAAAAGCTACCGTTAGAGCGAAGTGGGGGTGGTTAATTAAGAAAGAATGCAGCACCCCGAGGCCACAGCATCAACATTTATGGGTTTTGAATAACACACAACAAAAAAGTATCTTTAATTCTCAGCTCATTAAATATCAAAATGAGGTAGTAGCTAAAACCCAGGACTGTTTCCTACGGAACAGTTTACAAAGCTGTTGGCCAGCCCTGTGAATGGTCCATAAATCACCATGGAACACCAACTGAGGTCTGTGTATGTATTTTTTTTGGATTAGTCATGCGCTTATTTATTTGGGGGGGGAGGGGGGACCTATCTATCAAGGGCTGACTGTGTGCCAAGCCCAGGAATTGAGAAAGATATGACATAGGAGTTTTGTTGTTGGTTTTCTGTGTTTTTTTTTTCTTTTTTTTGGGGGGGGGGTGTTGACCTTTGCCTCTTTTCCACGGCAACCTGTGCTTTTTTCAGAGATAGAGTCCCCATCATGAGGATCAGCAGAACATATCCCTTTATTTACTGGTCAGTATCTTCTGCCACCCTGCCCTGCCTGCCACCTCTGGAATCCTGTTCTGGGCGAGTTGGAGCCCAGCGTAAACAGGCACACCTCGCAGTACCTACTGAAAACTAAGGCCAACTCCTGCTTTTTACTGCCCACAGCATCATCTCCACCGTGGGTTTCCAGAGCGATGAGACCAAACTGTGAGGCTGGAAATGTACAAATGGACACCACCAGCAGAGGGGGGTGCGCACCCACAGAGTGGGTCCTCGGCTGTACTAGTTCAAATGGCTTTATAAACAAAGCCAGATCCCACTCACTTCAGTGCAAACCTTTAACAAAAAAAAAAAAAAAAAAAAAAAAAAAAAAAAAAAAAAAAAAAAAAAAAAAAAAAAAAAAAAAAAAAAAACCAGGGAAGGCAGAGAAGCCCCAGGTGACGTAAGCTAAGGAGAATGCTGGTAAGTCCAAAACACAAGGAAAATGAATCAGACACCAGTCCACGCCTGGATCTGCTCAGAATACATTCTCTCCACACTCCTAGGAGCTATTCTCGCCTTCCATAGGTACAACCAGTTTCAGAGATAAAGGATACCATCAGTCTGGCTTGGGGAGGCAAGATCTCAGATGGCCAGAAGGAACACACAGTTCTAAGGGAGAACCAAGGGGTTCCCACTAGCAATTACTACATCAGTCCCCAAAGGCCTGGAGATCTTGAGTTAATTAAAGAGATTTGTGTGGGGAGGTAGGAAATCACCAGGCCAAAGCGTGGTCTGCACACCAGGCCAAAGCCGTAATCAAGATTCATCCCCGACACACCGCTGATCAGAACACACATGTTCTCAATTTCACGCTCTCCAAAGGAGCGCTGAAGGGACAATTATTCCTGAGCTCTAGCATGGAACCAACACAAGCCAGTTATCATTTGTCCATCTTATCAGCCTGCTTCCCTTGACTAGCCCCATCCACGCCCACCTTTCCAGCAGTCCATTCCCTGAAGATAACAGTGTCAGGACATTTACCCAGGTGCTCCTCGGAGGGACGACTCCCATCTAAGCACCGTTAGCCCCTGTGGGGCTTATGTTTAAAGATTCCTTGCTCACTTCAGGACTTTATTACTGCTCGGATGCTGCACTTGTATAGTTAAAGTCCAGAGGTGCCAGCACATACATGCGTGCGTGAGCACACACAGACAGGTAACAGAGACAGACACACACAAGCTGCCCTTCTCCTGTGCTTTAAAAACAGAGTGGAAGGCCAGGATGGTGGTTTACCACTATAACCACAGGACTTGGGAGACTGCAGAGGACTGCCCCGAGTTCAGAGCCAGCCAGAGCTACAAAGAGAGATCCTGTCTCAGATAAACAAATAATAATGATAATAAAAAAGAAGCTGGAATGATGACCTGGTGGTAAAGAGCCCGGTCTAGGGGTCTTTGCTCTAGGGGATCCAATGCCCTCTTCTGGCCTCTGTGGGCACTTGTATACATGTGTGCATAAACACACACAAACATACACATAAATAAAAATTAATTAAGATTTTTTTAAGAACCAGAACAATGCTCCGCTACCTAGTTGGTTTTTAAAAAGCCCTTGGAGTTCCTTTCTCCAGTAACTTTGCTGAGGATTTGAGTTGTGTGTTCTGCGGCTGATAACACACACAGATTGCTGTGTCTTTCCAGTTCTGAAAACATCAAAGGCAGGCTATAAACCATGCCTCTGGGACCTGGGCTGGACCCTTTCCTCTGCTTTACACCATTTCCCCAATGAAATGAGAACCTCATGTTAAGACAGCCGACATCTTCAAGGTAAAAGGCAGGCTATCTGTAGGAAGGCAGACACAGATAGGGACAAAAGATTAACCAGTTTCTGTAAACACCAGGTACAGAGAAGCAGCAAAGGACCAGCCACTGAAACACCCACCCAGCAACTCAGCTAGTAGCTCGTTCTCGTTTACTGTGAAAGGAACAAAGCTTCACTCTAGAAGCTCAAGAAAGTCTCTTCCAAGAGGGCAAAACAGTGATTAGACAATGGTGGAAACTTAAAGCTGTAAACGCGGCTGTTATGCTCAAGCCGAGAGGAAATGTTCAGCTCCAAACCTAGCTACTAATAAAAGCCTTAGGACCACACAGGGAGCGGGGTGCCTAGCGGTACCCACTTCAAACACTTTTTCTGAAGGCAGGAGGGGTCTCCAAAACTGTCACATCTGGAATTCCGCTTTTACGGCACAAATGCCTGAGAAATGGGAGACTGTGATGTTGCCATGGGAACCTGGCCTCCTCCTTCTCTGCAGGTCCCTAGCATGTCCCCACACAAGCTTCCTCCAAAGGAGGTTTCTCGGATTTGGAAAGGGTGGAAGGCAGCCCGGCTCTTAGATATTGGTGCTAACTGAAACATTGTAGGTTGTTAGAAAACAAAGTGACTGAGGGCCTTTGCAAGGTGATTAAGTCTGTCTCCATGATTGTCCATGACCGAAAAACCCTAAAGTATGAGCGGAAAGCAACAAGCTAACATTATATTCCTTCTCAAAATCTATGGCTTTCTCCAGCCCCACACCATTTATTTAGGAAAGGCAAAAGCTCTCTTATTACCAACCTACAAAGGGCCAAATGACTCAACCTGTGTTCAGATTGCCTGCCACTGGGCCCAGAAGATCCAGAATTAGACTCTAGATGACAGCCCTAATCATATCCCTTCAGGGTTAACACTTCTGGTTATTAAGAACTCTGGTGGGGGCTGGAGAGATGGCTCAGTGGTTAAGAGCATTGCCTGCTCTTCCAAAGGTCCTGAGTTCAATTCCCAGCAACCACATGGTGGCTCACAACCATCTGTAAAGAGGTCTGGCGCCCTCTTCTGGCCTTCAGGCATACAGACAGAATATTGTATACATAATAAATAAATAATTTTTAAAAAAAAAAGAACTCTGGTGTAGTTAAGGGGACGGGTTCAGTGGGTTCCAAGTACTACTTTAGGTCTCTCAGAAGCCCCAGATCCAAAGCCATGAACAGACAGAAGGAATCCAGAGAACCTACTTGAAACCAGGCATCCACCTGGGTGTGTCCACTCCTGGAATGCAAACTTCCAACTGTCCCCTCTAGGGTGTTTCCTAAACCCCACGTGCACCTACGTCCATAGATGGTGAAGTCACAACTGCATGCTGGCAATGTTCCCTTCGTCTGTCATCCTTCCAGAAGCCCCACTTCCTGGGATCTCAGCTGGCTCAAAACTTCATCTCTTACTCTATGAGCATCCCCCCCCCAATTCTAACTATAATTTCCCACAAAAACTAAAGCAATCCTTCCCATATGAGTCTGCCTCTGCAAGATCTGGCCTTTCCCAGTAGATTTGTTGCAGGGGGAAGGAATCAGCCAGTTGAAAAGCAAAGCAAAATTCAGTCTAGATGGTCTCGGCCTCCCGGTTCACCACCTCATGTTCCTGGGTGACACTAAAAACCTGGCCTCCAGATGGAACCGTTTGCATCTAATCTCTCAGATACCACTTCCTAAAATGTGCCCCTGAGAATCTGAGTCTGTGAGAGCAGGAGTCAGCCCACATGCCCCGGCCCACCCCCAAAAGAACCAGGAAGTCAGCCTCTCTGGCTCCAGGTGTTAACACTTAGAGCATCCTGCCCAGCCCCCTCCAGCTGGAGGCAGGCCTCCTGGGAGCCGGACACAGCAATTAGGCCTTTCCCCGGCTGGGCGCCTTTGAACCCTCACTAACAACATTAGTGTCTGACTTCCTGTGTACAACAGGGCCTGGGGGGAGGGGGTGCAAATGCCGGCTGACCTGGGCAAGGCATTAGACTTCCTTTGTCAAAGACTCTCAAATGTTAACAAGCATGCAAACTAGGCTCTCCTCCCAGAGCCCTCCCTCCCATCAACCTCTGCTCCTGCTGGGGGAATCAGCCTCACTGGAGAGAAATGGGAATAGGGAAGTCTCCAAGCTAAGAGAGTAAGCCAGCAGTCTCCAAGGGACCTTCAAATCTTAGTTTCTTAAAGCCTTTCTGCTGGAAACATGCGCTTGCCTAGTTCCTGCAGGGGACAAGGGCTGAGCAAAGGTGACATTGCTCAGCAAGCAGCCAGAGCCCTGTTAAAAAGAGCACAAGGACACTCCATCTATATGTGCTAGAGACTGAGATGCAAGATGGTCTCAAGCAAGGCAGTACAGAGTTTGTGTAATAGCCCCAGGCTCTAAGAAAAAACACTGGCTTGACCTCAAAATGGAATGTAAGTTACTAAATGTCTGTAATCCAACTATCTCTCCATCATTAAAATCCTCTCTGTCCTCCTAACAAAGTTTCGGCTTTTTATTTGGGGGAATGGATGTCTTTGAGATAAATAGCTGTGGTGTGCACCCAGCCCCACATCTGCCGGAGATTCCAGTTCCTCCTAATAGCTTAACAACAACCATGTCTACTGATTGAAACCGTGATTTTACTTTACTAACAAGATTCAAATGGAAGGGCAAATCATCTAAATTTTGCGAGTAGGACTCTTGATTAAGGCAGCTGTTAAACTTCTAAAGTCCTGTTTGTTTCAACTCAGTAATTGAACCCTTTGTCCAAGATGCCAATGGTTGATGTGTACAAAGTAACAGTATTAAAAACAACTGTTTCTGTTGTTTCATGGGGGGGTCACCTTCTATGGCTTTGTTTGTTTGTTTGTTTGTTGAGACAGGGTTTCTTTGCGTAACCCTTACTGTTCTGGAACTCTGTCGACCAGGTTGGCCTCCAACTCACAGAGATTAGCCTGCCTCTGCCTCCTGAGTGCTGGGATTAAAGGTGTGCACCACCACTACCCAGCCCTCTGTGGCTTTTCAATCACTGTTGTCAAGTCATGTCTAAATCCACTTAGTTTCACTGAAATCAAGTTTAAAAATCAACCACAATGTAACCATTTCCTATTCCTTTTTTAATTTTTTAATCCTGGAAATGGAGGAAAATATCCATAGTATCCAGAGATGGAGAAAACAGCTGATTTTCTCAGTCTTGCTAAACTGTCTTTATAAGAGAATGTTTTTGGGGGTTGACCTATAAACTGGGCTAGGTTTTGGATACATTTTTAAATATGTGCCTAAGTACCATTATCGGGGATAACCTGAAACTCCAAAACTTCATTCTGTACAAACTCTACTGACTCTTGCCAGCAGTGGCAAGCGGCAATCAAACGTCAAAGCACAGGTGCTGGCACAGAGCGGCAAGCACCACGGGATGCCAGGTCCCTCAGAACTGTATCTCAACCGGTGTTACAAATTTCAGAGTCTAAATGAATTTACCACTGGTTCTGATTTTGACTTTCTATCAACTGACTTTAAAATAGGAGGCAATCGGAAGGATAAACTCAAACACTAATGAGTCCCTCGACTTTGAGTCTCCTTGGCTCTTGGACAGAAGCCAGCAGTCTGCCCTGAAACTACAAGCAGTAAATCTAGAAACTTTTCTTCATAAGTTCCCAGTGATACCACATGGAATTCCCATTAAATCACACACATACAACCACACACACAATGACACATCAATTAAATCATTGTAGGATAGTTAGGTCAGGAAATAACTGTGTTTGTTAAGTAACTTTTGTTTTAATTTCCCTAACAGCCTTCTGAGAAGACCAAAAAAAAAAAAAAAAAAGTATGAAAATGAAGTATTGACATCCTGAATGCTTTTACATTTAGATAAATGCTCCCAGGAGTGGAAGAGGCAATGCCATCCCCAGACATCAAGCTTTCCCCACAATTCCTCTCAAGGCATCCAGAGCAGACTGCTACAGACAGGAAAGCAAATGCCAAGGCGGACGACACAGAAGGAAACTGCAAGCAGAGGTCGATTCTTCCCCCACAGGGTGGTCCCAGCATTGATGTTTACAGGGCAGAGGCAGGCAACCACGCACACACACACACACACACACACACACACACACACACGCACGCACGCACGCACGCACGCACGCACACTTAACTGTTTGGCTTATCCATGCATCTGTCTCCTTAACACAGACTTCCCACAGAACAGGTTTACAAAAATCAAAGCACACAGCAGAAATAAATTAGAAACCTGTAACATTTTTGTCACAAAGTTAGTGTGAAGTAGGAACCTGTCAAAAAGGATGAAAAGCAGTGCAAAGTCTTCTCTGAAAGTCCTTTTCCAAGAGTGGGGAGCTGGATCAAAGTGAGGCCACGGTCAGATGAGCAGCCCTGCTCTTGGGCCACAAAACCACTGCCTCTCGCTAATGCTGAAGAGGAAATCCCCAGAGGTACGGCAGACCCAGGGCTTTGGGATGGACAGTCCCTGTCTGCTATTTCTCCTTCTGTCTAGGTTACTCAATACTTAGAAAAGTAACAAAAATAACCTAAAAAGATGGGAATTAGGACCACTGGACCAGATTCTTTTTAAGGTCCAGTCAGCTCTAAGCATTCATCAATATTCTCTATGAACGGAAGGCACCATTATTAAGAAGTAGCTAAGCCAGGCCCGCCCCTGCTCTAAAGAACACGGTATCCATGGGAAGCGGAGTCACGGGCCGACACATGAACTATTTTGTTTTAATTTCCCTAACAGCCAATCAGTCCGAGAAGACCAAGTATGAAAATGAAGTATGGACACCCTGAATGCTTTTACATTTAGATAAATGCTCCCAGGAGTGGAAGAAGCAAGGCCATTCCCGGGCATCAAGCTTTCCCTGCAACTCTGTCATTTTCTGGTGTGGGCGTCCTGAGTGCCGCTCTGAACGGTAACCAAATTACTATAATTTATCCTATATGTTTCTTTTAAATTACATAAATTTAAGGGATTTTATGATTAGGTGACTGGTCTCGTGTGAAGAGAGGACTGTGTAGAATTAAAAGGGAAACTGTCAAATCCAGGAAACAGGCTGACACCGTCCTCCCGCCTTCACGTAATCAGATTACGGCTTGTGGAAACCTACGCTTCCCACTCTTCCCAGAGGGTCAGAACCGGGGACAGCAAACAGTGAGTTCATTTTGTGATTAGAGCCAAAACATGTAGCCTGAGCATGGCCGGAAAGAATGGCCGGCACCTTTAACACTGACCCAGGGTAAATGCTATCACGTCTGCTCAACCTCTCCTACTCAACAGACCACAGCAAAGGCCCAGGCATCCATCAGCCAGATGTCTCAAGAACTTGAAGTCCGCTTTTGTAGAAGGTCATTCCAAGTGAAAATAAGTACAAACACAACTCCTGCCTCCAGAGACTTCACAATTCATTTCAGAAAACAAAGCAAAACCTACTAACGCGATGTTACACTTTCTCGAATGAATGTGCTGAATTATACAGTGGTGCGTTCATGTGGTGTATGCAAGTGTGTGGACCTCATGCATCTCATTTATTACTCTTCACCCTATCTTTTGAGGCAGGGTCTCTCGTTGAACCCAGCACTTACTTGTTGGCCATACTGTCTGGATGTAAGTTCTGGGGATCCACGCCCACACCCACAAGGATACAGTCACTTAGGACCCCGCCAGCTTTTCTATGTGGGTGAGATGGACTCGTCACATCCCCAGGCTTGCAAATCAGGCACTTCACCTTAGACTGAGACACCTCTGCGCGTCTTCTTAAGAAGGAATTTACTGGAAATTTTCCATAAAAATAAAGCAACTACAAAATTTTTTTAAAAATATGTTAATAATAATGCTAAAATAATATACTAAGTATATTTTAAATGTAGTATTAGAAGGCAGGAAGTCATGATAAAAGCCTCAAGGATAGATGGGCCCAAGCATGAGGAATAAAAAAGGAGGTCTAAAAACAACCACTGAGCTGGGGTTGCAGGGACTGCCCACAGGGCACAGAGAACAAAACAGAATTAAGATAAAGAATACTAAATGGGTTAGAGGAAAATTAATGTCAAGATGGGTGTTTTAACTACCTTTGTGATTATATAAAAGCTGATCAAATAATTATACTGATAGATCATTTAAAGTTTTTTTTTTTAAAAATATCCTCTCAAGCACCGGAATTAATTAAAGGCACGCACCACCACACCCAGCTCCTTAGATTAGACTTCTTTTTGTTTCCTTTTGTTTTTCTAGACAGGGTTTCTCTGTAGCTTTGGAGCCTGTCCTGGAACTCACTCCGCAGACCAGACTGGCCTGGAACTCACAGAGAGATTTGCCTGCTTCTGCCTTCCAAATGCTGAGATTTAAGGCACGTGCCACCACCGCCCACCTAGCTCCTGAGACTTCTTAACCCTAAGGGTTGAGAAAATTACGGCAGCAATGAAAGGTTTCTGAACATGGCATAACCAAAAAGTAACTCAAAATCAAATGTGTATCGAATCCTCGGGAGTTTCCCAGCAGGCACCGCAGCCGCCTTGGCTGTGAACACACCTCCAGCGCTTAGCGCTCGACTTCCCATGCCATTAGGACACAGGAGTGAGCAGCACAGAAACCCTTGGCTCAAACTAGACTACTGTACATCCAAGTGCAACGGTTTTTACTGTTTTTACTGCTCTTAGCTTTTTGTTTATTGTTTTAAGTCTTAATTACGGAAAACAAAGACATTTGTTGTTGTTTTTCAGATCAGGGTTTCTCTCCCTGTGTATCCCTCCCTGGCTGTCCTGGAACTCAGAGATCCACCTGCCTCTGCCTGCGCCACTACTTCGGGTAGGAAACAAGGACTTCAAAGTTTTCCTCCTGGGATAACTTTTGACTATGTGTATACTTGCCAAGCATTCTACCTACCGAACTATACAACTCCAGACTCTGAGATTTAATTGTTTATGTATAACTTTAAAAACACACCAATCTCATTAGCATGCAAATTCACTTTCGGCTTTAATAAATGGCAAGTTATATGTATACCAACCAAAGAATTGTCTTAAACTAAATTTCTTTATGATTATTATCTGTAAATGTTTGGTTTACTTAATTTAGGTTTTTTTTTCTATTTTTAGGTGTGTATGGCATGCATGCCATTTCATGTGTGTTGGTGCACACGTGAGTGTGTGTGTGTGTGTGTGTGTGCATGTGCACACTGAAGCCCACAACTGATATCAGGAATCATCCTCTATTGTTCTTCACTTATTCCCTGAGGTAAGGTCTCTGAACCGAACCTAGAGCTTTCTATCGCAGCTAGTCTTACTTGCTGGTTTGATCTGGCCTTGTTGTGGCATTCTTGGACTGGAACTACAAGTTAGCTGCTTCATTCACAGCATTTCTATGGGCTCCAAACACTGGCCCTCCTCACTATCACAGCAAGCGTCAACCAATTAGCCATCCCCCAACGCTATATAAATGGGGTTAGCAAAAAATTCCCAGGCAAAAATAGATCATAAGTGTAAAAAGTTTAAGCCCTGCTTAATTCCCACGTGTTTCTGATCCATCCTCTGCTCATAATTTATGGAAAGGTAAGAGGGTGCTAGGAAGACACACACACAGAGACGTGCGCGCACACAGATGCACATGAGCACACACACAGATGCGTGTGCGCACACACAGACATGCGTACACACACACAGACACAAACACACAGACACACACACAGAGACACAAGCACATGCCACTGGCACGGACTGAAAACACTGCTGGCTCACTAGCTGGCTGCTCTGTGCAGCTGCCCTCAGAAGCTCACAAACCCAGCAACAGAACATCCAATGTCCACAATGTGGTGAGCACAGAAACCCAGAGCAGACACAATGCTCCCCAAGATCTGCTCACTGCATAAACAGTCAACATTTGAGATTTTTTTTTAAACGAAACTATCCAGAAAATGTAGAAGCAGCCAACACCTACTAGTTCTGAACTAAGCCCCGCCCCACCCCTCAGTCTTGCCTTGGAGCCCAGGCTGCCCCTGAACTTGCAGCAATACTATCTCAGTTTCCTGAAAGCTGGGCTTACATGAATGCCATGTCACAGCTGAACAAGATCATCTTTTGCCCAAATACTACCAAAATCAAGTGATCTGAAAAATTAAAACAACTGAAGCAAAATACAACTATTTTTCAGAATCCAAAGACAAATACAAGCTCAAACTAGGAAATTCTCAGTATGAATCAAAGTTAATAAACTGAATTTCCATCATAAAAATAAAGAGTTTTTGCAAGGGGCACCAACAAAACTATTAATCATGCTTTGAACACTCTTCTGTTATATTCCGCATCATAAAAAATAAATAATAAATGCATGGCCACTGCACTGACGAGGTTTAATGGATCAACCTTGACAGCACAGCCAAAATGTAGAGGAGAAATGGAAGAGTGGTCACCCCCGAAATGTGGTCCATCTCTGAGATCTGCAGAAGATTTCCCCTCTAGAGCTCATTGCGGGGACCCAGAACCAGCAATAAATACCCCAACAGTTACTGTCGCTAACTAAACTTTGTCAGGTAACATAGAGCTATGACTCTCTAAACACATTACTAAGTTTATTCTGCTAAGTACAACTCCTGAAACATAATTTTTGAGGGTATTAAAAAAAAAAAGTCGCCAGGAGGTGGTGGTGCACACCTTTAATCCCAGCACTCAGAAGGCAGAGGTAGGCAGAGGCCAGCCTGGTCTGCAGAGCTAGTTGCAGGACAGCTCCAAAGCTAAGAGAAACCTTGTCTCAAAAAACAAAAAGTCTGCAATGGCCAGTTTAACCAGAGTCATGTTTCTCAAAATAGCCAAATTCATAGTTTATCTTTAAAAGTTACACGTCAAGCCAGGCGGTGGTGGCGCACGGCTTTAATCCCAGCACTCGGGAGGCAGAGGCAGGCGGATCTCTATGAGTTCTGAATTTGAGGCCAGCCTGGTCTACAAGAGCTAGTTCTAGGACAGGTTCCAAAGTTACAGAGAAACCCTGTCTCAGGAGGAGAAAAAAAAAAAAAAAGCAAACAAACAAAAAAGCTACGTGTCTCCAAATGTCTCATAATTCTCTCAGCATCCTGATATACTAATACTGATGGGGGGGGCTCAACCATGCTTTCATAGCTCTTTCTTAACAATGATAAGCTTCTAGAAGACTCCATCTCCCACTGCAAGCCGACCAGCCCTCAGATATGTAACCGTCTTACACGATTCTATCGACAGTGTTCACAAAGGGGGCTTCATGGGAGAGAGTGCCAAGTCTGTGAGTGTCCTGCCCTATGGCCTTAACTCCAATAACCATAGAAATCAGAAAAAAGTCACCTCCAAAGGGAGCTCATAGAACCCTTGCTCCTACCATGCAAGGGGGGAAGCCCGACCATAGACTTTCAGCCTCAAAGACTCATAATGGGCAGTGTCTGGTCCTGACTCGGGGCTCTCAAACCATCATCTCATCAGAACGTGCAAGCACAGGACTTACAAACAAAGAAATCGCTTCAGTGTTCTGCTTGGAAAAATGGGAGCCAATACATCCCTTCTGGGAATTCTGGGTAAGTTCTACAAAAACAGTGTCCAGATGTGCTTAAAACTGCAGTCTGTTCTCCTCTTCTGGTGAGGAGTGGAGGGAGGAACAAAGGGTGGGAGGACATTTTATTAAGAACTGAAATAGTTATTAGATTTTCTTGGCTCACACACTAACCAGCTCTCCGCTGACAAATGAGGCAAGAGCACCTGAGGCAGAACTCACCCAGCATTCCTCCCGTCTGGGCACAGAGACCAGGCCTGGCAACACTGCGCCACCAGCCAGGGTGCGGGTAGCTTCTCTCACTTCCTTTCATAATGTCTTTAGTGGCAAATGTTTCTACCAGATGATAGTGACATGGGGAGCAGGGCTCAGGCAGACTCGGGAGCACACGGAAGTGCTCTGTCAGCACAAAGGCCCCGCTTTAACACGGAGGCGCCATTAGGAGCTGAAGCTTCCTCAACGTAATGGTTGCTCTCCCTTTTTAACCAGGAAGGTATAAACAATCTATTCTAAAGCTGTCTCTCATTTCAAAGAGGTGATGCTGGCTTCGGTACTAAAGGTAAACGGGGCTTTTAAACAGAGCATAAATAAGGCAAACAGAGTCAGACATATATTATGAATAAAAAGATAATCTTAATAATAGTTTACATTATCACAAACCCAAGTTTATAGCAACAGCTAAGCCCCTCTCAAAGTACAGAGCAGCTGCCCGTTCAGCAGAGGGAAATGGTATGTCAAAAATGTGACCTACCTTCAAGTTTGTTTAACTCCCTGTCAGCCACTGCTTCCTTCCTTCCGCCACCTTACACGGAAGGCGCAGGGGAGGAATCCTCACTGAGGTGTTTCATCTGCCAACAATCAGAACTGTCTTAGTACTAGAAGGTAACTATTTACCTCCACTCTGACTGGACAGTCGTGACCAAGGCTAATCGTCCTCATCAGGACCTGGAGCAAAAAGGTTGAAATAGATCAGAGGCAGCAGAGCCAGAGGTACCTTCCTCCTGCTTCCTACGTTAGAGGGGTGCCATCTCCAGGACAGACAATCTCAGTCCTTCCCCAGAGCAGGGAAGGTGCAGGGAGAATGCTTCCCAGGGATCTAGGCAGCATTCAGATCCATGCTTTACGTGTGGCTGAAAACACAATTCCTACATAATCCCCTTAAACTAAAGTCCTAAAGGTATTCAGCATTAACTCAGCCCTGATCCACACAGAACACCCAAGATGTACAGGGTCTAGCCTGGGAAAGTATCTAAGGGTGACTTTAAGCCCAATGCAATGATATTCAAATGGAACAAATACCTTGTTGTCACCTGAAAGAAGACTAGGCCAGGGGGCACAGCTTCGTGTTTCCCAGCCAGAACACAGAGCTACAAGTCATACCTCTTGATTCTGAACCTACTGGGGTGGGAGGTACAGGAAATAGGGAAATGATACCTGCCACTGCTCACCTTTTCTGGTTCTCACAGACAGGAAGACCATTCTTTTGTGGAATATTAGTTGAAGATGTGTTACATTTGTTTAATGATGCAAACGTCGGTTGCATTCTTTTATGTTGCACTTGTTTAACTCTGTGAAGCTGTGTTACTTTGCCTGCCTGAAATACCTGATGAGTCTAATAAAGAGCTGAGCAGTCAATAGCAAGGCAAGAGAAAGGACAGGTGGGGCTGGCGGGCACAGAGGAGGAGAAATCCGGGAAGAAGAGATGAAGGAGCAAGAAAAGGGCCAGCCCACCCAGCTACACAGCAAGCCACAGAGTAAGAAATAAAGAAAGGCATATGGAATAGAGAAAGAAAAAAGACCAGAGGCAAAAGATGGACAGGATAATTTAAGAAAAGCTAACTAAAAACAAGGCAAGCTAAGGCCAAGCATTCATAAGAATAAGCTTCCATGAGTGATTATTTGGGAGCTGAGTGGCAGGCCCTGCAAAGAACCAAAGAGTAAAAACAACTCCACCACTCAGATGTTCTCACCCAGACCAAAAGCATTCTGCCAAAGCGGCCCAAGTGTTAACCAGCCCCAGAGCTCCTCACAGTGACTGGGACCTTTCCTTCCCTCTTAGCCCTCTGGTAGAAGCACTAGAATGCTTTCTGAGGGGATTACAAGCCATAAGTCACAGAAGAGGGGCTTCCGGGGAAAGGCTCAGGGTAGGCATTTGGGATCAAGCAGCATCTGAGCTGAAGCTATTCTGAGGGGCAAGCTGCACACTCCAAGCTTATCTTGTGCCTTTTTGCAGAGAACTAAAGAACTGCTTGGCTATGCGATTGATGCAGGTGAAGTCATGCCTGAAACCCACCAGTTCCTCTTCCAGGACATCCTGTCATCACGCCTACCTAAGCTCAGCGCTTCCAGAGGGCATGACCCCTGCAGACAAGGCTCTCCAGCAAACCAGCCTTGTCTCTAGGTTCTGTTATCGGGTGAGGCTGGCCTTCTTGTCACTTCTCTTGATTAACGGTTGCCACCATTTCCTCCCATGGCCTGTGTCAGAATCCTCTGAATCTGTCCCTCTTGAGAATTTATTTATTACTGCAAGCCTTCACTTTGTCTTATTCAAAAGCACCTCCACTTTTCCTCTCCCCTCTGTCTGGTCCCCTTCTTACCACCCTTCGGTGTACAGGAACCCTGATCTGATCACTGGGAGCTTCAGCCTGAGACTGTGGAGAAGAGAGGTTAATGCTACAAGATTCTTTCACAAGCATTCTTAGCCTGTGCAGGGATATTCCCAAGGGACGCATGAAAGCAATACAGTTCAGCCATGGCATGGGGACAATCTCTTAAGTGTGGGTTCCTAACCCAGGGGAAACGCACAGGACATCTAAACAAGGGAAAGGAGCAAACACTGCGGATGATTAGGTGGGGGTTCTGCTGGGTTTTTTCCATTCCCTTCACCATAACCACTATACTCTGCCCACTTAATATTGGGATTTGGGGAAGGACTCGTTTCCAACAGGTAAGGAAGCCATGTGTGGACGGGTGTACTTGCGTGTGGCCGTGTGTGTCTGTTTTAGCTTTCCCAGGAAGAAGACAGCTTGGTGTAAACGGGAAGGGGAACAACAAACAAGCGAATACCATTCAGTTCTGCGATCACCACTGTGGATTATCTAGTCAGCTTGGATCTACTGCTGCCTTTCTACTGCCCCTCCATCCCCTTCCACAACACTCCAAATCCCTTCAACCTGACCAGAAAGAGCCAGGACTCCTGGGCTGTCAACAATGTGATGTGATTCAGAGTTTAAAAGGCCAGGGAGAGGCAGTGTCATTGGGTTCCATGACTGATTGGGCACTAAAAGCAAATGCCCCAGAAAACTGAATGGCTTTATCCATCATTCACAGCGTCAACATTAAAAATCCAGAGATGAGAGGGGCCAAATTAGTGGTCCAAATAGAAACCTGACCATAATACTTAAAGATTCAAATTTTCTTTTAATTTGCTGTTTAGTCAGGAAGACTAAATACTTTTATTTATTTTTTTAGTTGTTTTTATTTGGGGGTTTTGTTTGTTTGACTAGTTAGGATCTTCTGTCTTTATCTTGCAGACAAGGTTTCTACCTGGCTTGGAATTTGCAGTCATCCTCCAGCCTCTGCCCTATGAGAATTGAGATATAGACATAGGCCACCATGCCTAGTTAGTAATGTTATTTATTTTAAAGCTCTTATTTCCAGCCATGATGGTGCACACTTTCAATCCCAGCACTTAGAAGGCAAAGGCAAGTGATCTGAGTTCAAGGACAGCATGGTCTACAGAGCAAGTTCTAGGACAGTCAGGGATACACAGAGAAACCCTGTCTTGAAAAACCAAAAATAGAAGAAAGAAAAAAAACCCACACACACAAACAAAAAGAAACAAAAATAATTATCATAAACACCAATGTTTTTACTATGTATAAAAGCAGCACATGAAGAGGAAGGATGCCCAATCATGAAGCAGTTGCTAAGTGGCCTGGTGCACCGCTAATTATGTTAATGAGTTTCTCACTCAGGCCTCAGAACCCGGGGGTATGAGCTTTGATTAACCCATTTTACAGATCAACAGACTCAGGGAGTCAAATTTTCCTATGTAATAAATTTTGTGTTTTCCCCCAGAAAGTTTGGGTCGCTGGGCATAACTGCTCACACTTGCAGTCCTGCACTTTGGAAGGTAAAGCAGGGTGGCCTGTAAGGCTAGTCTAAGCTAGTCCAGGCCTGGGCTGCATAGAATGAAACCGAGCGAGCGAGAGAGGAGGAAACTTCACTCAGGTCACAGTTGACTTGGTCATGATAAATGGTGGCAATCTGTAGAGCTAGGATCTGTGGGCTAAGCCTGTACTTTTACCAGAACATGGTCTTTCCATCAAATGGGTTGAGTCATTAGACAGGGCAGGCTGTCAGACGTATCACAAGAAACAAATCTTTGGACCCGTAATTATACTTTGAGGAAAATATACCAAGGAAGCCAGCTAGGCAGTGGTTCACACCTGTAACCCCTGTTGGAAGACCGAGACAGGAGGATTACCATGAGTTGGAGGATGGGATGGGCAGGCAGAGAATATAGAGTAAAACCCACATCCTGTGCCATGCCTGCTTCCAAGTATGTGGGGTCACACTCGGGTCTCTGTTCTGGCTAGGAAAGTTCTCTACCAACCGAGCCACAGATCCAGGTAGGTGGTTGAGGTTTTTTTTGATGAAAGGTTTCTCTATGGAGCCCTAGCTATCCTGGAAATCTCTACATGGACCATGCTGGCCTTGAACTCATAGAGGCCCCTGCCCCTGCCCCTGCCCCTGCCCCGCCCCCGCCCCGCCCCCGCCCCCGCCTCTGCCTCTGCCTCTTGAGTGCTGGGATTAAAGGTGTGGGCCAGACTCCACTAATTTCAAAGGTAACCTTTTAGGTTTTCAAATAAATTCTATTTTAAAATTAGATTAACAAAACCTCCTTAGTTAAACCCATGGTTAAGGAAGTAATTTTGTTGGCCATTGAGCAAATTTATTCATGAACATCTGAACCTTTTCTGTCTGCAACATAATTGTTGCCATCCTTTGAATTATACTAATAAAAGCCCACACTCTGAATCTCACTCTTTTAGGGCAATTGTAATCCTAAGAATATACCATAAGGGGCTGGAAAGATGGCTCACTGATTAAAAGCACTGACTGCTCTTCCAGGACCAAATCTTGATTCCCAGCACCCACATGGCAGCTCAGAACTGTCTGTGACTCCAGTTCCAGGGGATCTGACACCCTCACACAGACATATATGAAGGGAAAAACACAAATGCATATAAAATAAAAATAAATAAATGACTGAATTAATAAATAAATAAGTGGAAGATACCATAAATGGATCCGTAGGGTTTTTGGTTTGGTGGTTGTTTGTTTGGCTGGTTTGCTTTATTTTTATTTTTTATTTCTTTTGACACAGGGTTTCTCTGTGTAGCCCCGATTGCCAGGCTGGCCCTGAACTCCAGAGATAGATCCCCAACCTCTACCTCCAACTCCCAAGTGCTGGGTAGGATTAAAGGGATGAGCCACCACACATGGCCTAGGTCAATAGATTTAAGAGGCTGGAAAGATGGCTCAGTGGTTTAGAATGCTTAGCCACTTTTGCAGAGAACCCAGGCCTCTAGGGGGCTCCTCCATGCACAAGCTGCACAGAAACTCAGAGGCAAACACACACACATAAATAAGCAAATAAATCTTAGAGAGACGAGGGAGGAGAGGAAGAGAGAGTTGCAGAACACAGGCCAAGAGGAAGGCTATGTGTCCAATTCCCCCAACAGGGAAAGGACGTAACCACGGAAATCCTTTACATTCTCCTCCATCTATGAGGTACCCAGGGCAGTCCCTCCCAGGCCACACTCACTACAGGGGGTCCCTTGAACCCTGATGTTATAGCAGGCTATTGGATCACACTGTGACCCCCGAGATTGTGTTATTTATTGGAAACCCTGCTTCTAGCTGTGGTATGGGTCACTCCTAGCACACACCTTTAATCCAAAACGTTTCTGCTTGAATATTGCAAATAGGGTTAAATATAATCAACCACAGGTCAAGAGGGGGAGCAAGCCACCAGTTGACAAAAAAAGAGACAAACACAAAAGAAGTAGACGCAGAGGGTGGGGGGGGCATATCTGGTTGGAGAAGTTTTTGTTTCAGATGAAGGAAGCAGATGGGTGCTTTCCCCTCTCTGAGATGGCAAGTTTTCACTCCCTGCATCTGGCTCCCGAGTCTTTACTGGTAAAACAGACTGATGGAGACTTAGTTAAAAACTGCAGCCTGTACTGTTTTCCCCAATATGCTACTGCTGCAAAGGGAGCAGAGGAAAATCAGCAGCCCGTCCTCTGCACCTCCGCATGATCCGTATCACAGTTATTATTGCAGCGGGAGCATGCACATGCGGCACTCTACCGTTTACTGTCTTGCTGTGAGAAAACACCAAGTGACTTACAGCCTTTCTTTCCAGAGAGACAAGAGTCCCCATGGCAGTGAGCAGCAGACACGGTAGCTGGAACAGGGAGCTGAGCGCTCATGTCCTCAAACAGGAAGCAGAGAGAGGAACTAAAGTGGTCTTAACCTCAAAGCCTGTCTCCAGTGGCATAGTTTCTTCACCAAAAGTTCAAATGTCTGAGACTATGGGGGACATTTCTCACTCAGCTCATGGGAGTGGGTTCTTCCCTTTCACCATACAATCCCCAGAGACTGAACTCAGGTCAAACTTGCTGGCAAGAGCCTTTCCCACTAACCAACTATCTCACCACCCCTAATGCCTGCACCTCTTAAGATGAAGGAGGTTGAAAAATTAAAGGTTGATCTGGGTCAAATATGATGCTATTTTTGGAGGAAGAAAAAGCATATTTCTTCAGCTGACAGGCCTACCTTCTCTGCCTGGGCAGGTCCTAGGTCAGTCTAGTGCTGGGATATCTCAGTACCTACCAACCCCAGCAGGCAAGTCCTTCTGGGTTCCTGTTTTCCCTGTAGTTGAGACACTCACTATTGTCCCTTAAGCAGCAAATACCCTTGGGTTTGGTGTGCACCCAGCTCAGAGCCAAAGATCTACACCGGCACACTGGCTGCTATCCAGTGAAGCAGCTCCAGCCACACACAACTACCAGGAGAAAACTGTACTCAAGGAGCCACGTGTGCCATATAGTCCATGTTTATTTTCCTTTTAATTTTTAATAACTTTATTGAGAAACTGTCTTCTATATAACTCAAACAAACATTGCCTCCCAATCCTCCTAACGACCACCACCACCACTACAACCCTCCACCCCCCATGCTGGCATCTCAGGTGTATCCAGGTATATGCCACCATACCCAGGTTTAAATGTGAGTAAAATTAAAAACCCAAAGCCCCAAATCTGCTAACTGTATTCTAGTTGCTCAGTAGCTACAAGTGAACGGTTTGTGCCCACCAAAATGGGGCGGCAGACAGAGACAGGAGGCTCTCTGTGAGTTCAAGGCCAACCTGGCCTACACAGTGAGTTCCAGGACAGACTCCAAAGCTACAGAGAAACTGTCTTTTTTTTTTTTTTTAAAGATTTATTTATTTATTTATTTATTATGTATACAACATTCTGCCTCCATGTACGCCTGCACGGCAGAAGAGGGCACCAGATCTCATTACAGATGGTTGCTGGGAATTGAACTCAGGACCTCTGGAAGAGTAGCCAGTGCTCTTAAGCACTGAGCCATCTCTCCAGCCCAGAAACTTGGAAGGAAGGAAGGAAGGAAGGAAGGAAGGAAGGAAGGAAGGAAGGAAGGAAGGAAGGAAGGAAGGAAGGAAGGAAGGAAGTCAGACCGACCATACCTATCATTGCCAAAGGCTCCACTGTGACATTATTGTGTCACAGAATTTAGCACCTGAGAGGTCTCATTTCTGCAACTGGAGTAAAGCTGTCTCACCACCAAGTACTGGGCACCATCTGCCATCTCATCTGATACCTAGGTGCTCTATACCTCAACTTAACCAAGACATTACAAAAATTTTGTAGTCAGTAAAGTTGTTTCCTTGAATCTAACTACACACATAAAGGCTGGCATTCATCCCCAAAACGCACGCGAAACACTCCACCGTCCCCTGCGTGCCGTCAAACTCTCCCTCCTTCTCTACTAAACCCTGGTAACCACTAATCTGGCAGTTTTTTAGAAAACTGGGGAACCTCAGGTAAGCAGGTGTCTATGGTAAGGCTGGGCAGCAACCCCACAGCAACCCCAGAATTTTCCTTGGGTGATTCTGGCGCTCTGCCAGGTTGGGAACCTCTGGGGTAAGTGGCTAATCTAAGTTTGATTTGATGATGTCCAAAGTGCCCTCTGGTCTCTCCTCCCCATCAGTGGCTCTGCTGCGTGTCATGTGGCAGAAGTCCCCACTCAGGCCTGGTGGTGGCTGCACACGCTTTCAATCCCAGCACTCAGGAGGCAGAGGCAGGTGGACCTGTGAGTTCAAGGCCAGTCTGGTGTCTACAGAGAGTTCGAGTTCCAGCACAGAGAAACCGTATCTGGTGGGGGGGGGGGGGGACAGGGGGAAATCCCATTCAGTTTGGATGCTTGGAAAACAGAGCAAGCCCAACTGCTTGGGGACAGGAAAACTCTGGAGCTCTGTTTCCGGCAGAGGCTTCGCCAAGTCACCTGCCCTCCCATCTTAATCCCTTCCTGGCTCTTTTGCCAAGGAATTCTCGTCTGGAAAACAGGGAACCTCATTAGAGACAATGGTCTAGCGGCCTCCCTCTGAGGCTGGCCCGGGAGTAATGGTAGAGGTGACAGGTTAAAGACACAGGGCAGTCAGGAGGAAGATCCTAGATGCAACATCCCCACAGACATCATCTGCCTAGAAGTCGCCTCACCCCCAGGGCTCACTTGTTGGATGTGGGTGATCAGGCCTCAAATTCCAACCAAACTTCAGATGTCCTTTAAAGTAATGATGGAAATATATGTTTTCCTCCAAACTTCACGATCCCAAGGGCAAGGCACCGACCATTCTCAAAGGGGAACTCAGAAGAGTCTGCACCTTCTCTGCTCCGAGGGGGGGGGGGCGTGGCCTGCAAGCCTAGCAGCCGGAAGGGAGCACAGGCAGGGGAATTGCTACAAGTTTCAACCCAGCATGATCTATGATCAACGTGGTGAGTTCCATGTCAGCCAGAGCTTCATAGGGTGACCCTACCTTAAGAGAAAGGAAGAAAGGGAGGGAGGGAGGGAGGGAGGGAGGGAGGGGGAGGGGAGTGACAGTGAGGCCCTAACAAGGTGCAGCTTCTCTCCCCTGGTTTGTGCCTGCTCTGCTCAGGGTTCCTGCAAAACACTAAAATCTACAATGACCAAAGCGAAGGCACTGGGCAATGGAGGGGAAGTACTATCGTTTAGTATCACGTGTTTGTTTCGCCCACGAAGCCAGGGGAAGACTGTTTGCAAGGGACAGAATGCCTGCTTAATCAGCGAAAACTGCATTCGCTGCCCTGCTATTCAGCACGGCTTTCCTGAAACCAGACACTTTGCCCCTAGACCATAAGATTGAAGCGATTGAAATGAAAATATTTCCTGTCCAGTGCTTGCCAGCTTCTAGCCCCAGAGTGATATAACAGATGACATCCAGTACAATAAATGCTTTTATTAACCATAAATTTGAGACTGCTTTAGGGATTTGAAGTGTTGGGTTTCATGCTGAAGAAATGTAATGCTATCCGCAGCCCATCCGTGAGCAACAAAAACAGAGGTGCAGGTTAGGCCACTTTGATCAAATTATGGCAAGGGGAAAATCGCCTTTTGCATGTAAAATAGTAGTCGCATTCAGAGGCTATCTTCAGGGAGGACCACAAGAGTTTAATCGCATGTCTGGGGGAGTCTGGTGGCAATCACCCCACGTGTGGATTTACCGAGCCACCAGGGTCTGTGAATCAGAAAAGCTCCAATACTAGATGGGATGCTGGTCATTGCCCAATAATTCTCCTTCTTGTTAGGATGGGTGCTTAGCTGCATAAAGGCCCTACCCCCTCAGTACCAACACCACCAGGTTGCCACAAACAAAAGTATCTCCAGAAATCCCTCCCAGCGGCTCCCAGTCACAACCCGCTGGCCTGAATCCAACTCCTGTCTGGATTTAGCATATGCTGCCTGGGCTTCCTTCATTTAGAGAAAATGTGGAGCCCAGGCAGTTGCATGGCCTCAGCCCTCTGCCCTCAACACCTCCCTCTACACAGGAACAGTTCATTCTGAAATCAAAGCTCCCTGCACTCTGGATCCACCAAACTTGCAGTAGTGTAGCCATGGAAACAGAAACTCTCTCCTGAGACCAGAACAAACTAGACCCAGCAAAGGCAAGCTGAGCTGCCACCCTCCCGAGGCGCCCCTCACATGGCCTTTGTGTTGGTGTGTTCCGGCACAGGAGCCCCAGGCCACAGCACTGGGCTTGTACTCCACTTTTGCCAGCATCCGAACAGCCGCTGCTTTCTGGCCTTTCACTGTCAGGCCGATGAGAAGACCACAGACTTATGCCAGAAAAGAAAGTGAAAAGCAAAGTTGCACCTCTGAGGTCCATTCTCTGGATGCTGAATGTCCCACTATTACATCCTGGCGAGACATTTCATGGCCAGCAGGGGAGGAGGCCCAGTCCCGAAAGCTGAACAAATGCCAGGCACACAGGCTCGCCTGTGCCCTCACGGTCCCCCTGGACTTATGAATAAAAGATAAGGGTTTTGTCCGCCGTTTCCCGGGTACCCTGTAAGAATAACAACTTGTCCCTTTTTGACGTTTTAACTTCCTTTGAAAAATTACCAATATTAACTTTACAGGTCTTGGCCCTTAAGTCTGTGAGGGCCAAATACAAGCAAGAAAAGCCATGTAATTAGGTAAGAGATAGTAATTCAAGCTAAACTAAAGAAACTGTCTGCAAAGACTCTAAAACTTAGGCAACAAACAATCACAGACTTTAAAGGCTGGGAAATGACTGTGAGGACACGTTTTGAGTTAAGTGGGTTTGCTGGAAATAAAGTTCAGTGTTTTCTTAGCACAGAGAAACTGCTGGATTTTGGTGTAAGGAATCAGTCAGCCGTGCCAGAGCCAAACAGAGGTACTCAACAGAAATTCATCCCAGTCACTGAAGGCAACAAGCCTGTGAGCAGCAGAGGCCTAAAGCATTCTTGAGAAAGAGCGCTGCCACCTTCCAGAGAGCGCAGCTGACTTCAGTCTCCAAGAGGGGGTTTGCTCCAGAGAACCAGGATATCCTGACTTTCTCTAGACATACAATAAAGTAACAGAGAAGCCCAAGACGGACGGTGGTGGAACATGCCACAATCCCAGCACTCAGGAGGCAGAAGCAGTCGGATCTCTGTGAGTTCAAGGCCGGCCTGGTCTACAAAACGAATTCCAGGACAGTCAGAGCTATTACTCAGAGAAACCCCATCTCAAAAAAAACCAAATGAGAGGCCAAACACTGCATTTTTACGAAAAGGACAATGGAAAACCAAACTTTACTTCCCACTAGAAAGATCTCTAAATGTAACTATTTCTATTTACAAAAAAAACAAATTTTGCTAAAGGGTGAAAAAGTATCTATTAACAGTTGATATCTAAAATCCAAGGCTTTTGGCAGGTGACCGTGTGGACCAGGTGGAGGAACTGTTTCACGCTAACAAGCGAAACGAGCATTTACTTCACTTCTCTGCCCGCTTTCCTACAGGCTTGATTTCAGAATACCAAACATAGGAGAAAGAACACAAACATGGGAGCCCTGGTCACGGGCAGCAGGCTGCAGAAGATGTCTGCAGATTATCAAATGTTATTAACATTGAAAAGGAAAATAATTTAAACTGAGTGTGGCAAGGCACACCTTTAATTCCAGCAGAGGCAGAGTATCTGGTTCGAGGCCAGTCTGGTCTACAAAGCTAGTTCCAGGACAGCCAGGGCTGTTACACAGAGAAATAATAATTTTACTTTAATGCAGACAAAAATCCAAATCCTTGTAAAAACCCAAATTGGCATCTCATTCACCTGGTATGCACAGCAGACACTTAAGATATTGTTTCTGCTTTTGTGTTTTTGTTCTGGTTTTGTTTTGGTGTTGCCAAGATTTCTTTGTTTAGCCCAGACTGGCCTTGAACTTCCGATCTGTCTGCCTGCCTCTCTCGTAGTTCTAGAGTGCAGGTGTGCGGTAGGTACCATGCCAGGTAGTGCCCCCGCTTCCCAAAGTCATCGGTTGCCTTCAAATCCTCTCCCTTCCCCAGAACTCGCAAGCAATTTATCATTCTCTATCTTATCAGAATCCCTCCTAATTTTAAAATGTCCTAGAGGCCCCTTAGAGCCCCCCTCCCCGCCTCCTACCCAGACTCCCTGCATTACCCAACCCATCCTTCTTACAGAAGATAAAAGCAAGGATTACCCTAGGCCTGGCCAACTGGAAAAATTATGCACTTAAAACTGTGTACTAAGAAAAAAGAAGGAAGTTCAGTGAATGGGAGATACACTCGAGTGAGAAGATATGGGGAGAAGAATTCCTGTCTCTCGATGACTTCAAAACCCAAGAGGTTAACAATGAAACGAGAGGCCGAGTGGCCGGGGCTGGTCTGAGTCCCACATCACAGTGCACACTGGGAACCCACAGCTCCTGAGACCCTGAAGCCGTCTTGGCAAGCACAACCAGATGTTGGCTTGGGTTTTTTTTTTTTTTTCTCCCTACTTAATTTTGGTAAAACTCCATGACCTCTTTCTCAAATTAAAAGGCAATGCCTTTTTCTTTCTTTCTTTTTCTTTCTTTTTTTTTTCCAAACCACAGGGGCTATCTTTAGTGAAGCCTTCTAAGGATTTCATTAATTCATAGCCAGCCAACCAGGACTTTTCCCACAGTCTCCCACAAAAGCCGGGGGAGTCACTGATTGCTTGGCTGGATCTGAATATGAGCAGAGGTAAGATCAGAAATATCTAGTTCCTCCCACAGGGAAGTGAGGCATGAAAACCAAAGCCCACAAAAACTCATTACCACAGCTGGCCAGAAAATCCCCAGCCCAAAAGGCAAGGCGCACCTCTGATGCTGATGGGCCAGCCACCTTGTAACCAAAAAAAAAAAAAAAAAAGAGCCACATTCACAAACGGGGTGAGGACAACACAGACTATCGTGACAAAATGAGTTCTGGATCTCTTTTACAGACCATTTTCATTCGGAGCAAGGGCCATTGCTAAGGCCTAAAAACAACAATACTTAGTCTGATGCTCAGCAGCCATGTTTTACATTTTTTTTTCTCATCCTTAGTGCAGGGAACCAGGAACGGTCCTAGTGTTCCTCAAAAGCACCAAGCACTACAAGATTGATTCTCCTGTAACAACAGCCCCTGCTGAAGTCCCTTGGTTAGGAGGAGGACCTAGTCTGTAGCCCAGCCTTTGTCCAGTATGCCACCCTTCCGGAATGCCGTAATTTGTGGAATGAATATGGGTAAATCAAGAGAATCCTTTTGCTACACTTGGCACCTCATTCCACGTCATCAGTCAATATCAAGAGAACACAAGTTAACTAAGAGAGAACATCAGAGGGATTTTTTTTACTAACTTAGTTAGGTGTGGCTTCTTCAGAGTGGCCACAGTAGACACCAACTTGCAAGGTGACATCCTATCATCCTATTTTAACATCCTACAGAGCACCCAGCCACTCAGGAAATACGGAAGGAAAATCTAATGTGTACCATCAGCAGGTAGAGACGGAAAAGGGGAATAAACAGAGAAAGCCAGGCTTGGTGGTATATACCGGTAATCTCAGGACTCGGGAGGCTGGAGGCTTGAACTTTGAGACAACCTAGGCTACTTAGTGAGTTACAGGCTAGCCTCGAACGCAAGCACGTCTTGGGCTGCATTCTCACTAAATCTGGAGGATGTAAGGACTTCGTAACGAAGGCTTTGTAAGCACGGGTAAAATGCAGAAAGTGTCCTCTGAACCTGGGGAAACTGAGGCAAAGCAAGATGTCAATCAAAGCTGCTAGGAACCAAAAGAGATCTAAGTTTACCAAGGTGGCCTGCAAGTAGAGCCTCCGGCACTTGCTTTTACTATGGTTAGCACAGTTTGAGGAGCAGCTGAGGTGGGTTCCTGTTTCCCTGTGTGGAATTAGCAGTATGAAGGATTGAAGGCCAGGCAAAGACTCCATGCTAGAGGCTCAGAACCCATCCCTATACTGCCCTGCTAAAAGACCCCACTCCTCCTCTGTTCCCCACCTGGAGGGTAACTGTTTTGGGAGAAGAAACTGGCATTATGATACAACATAATAACGCCTGCATTTTTGTTTGTTTGTTTTTAAGTCTCTGCTTAAAAAAAAAAAAAAAAGAAAGAAAGAATCTCTTGCCTTCAAAGAAGTCTTTGTGAGCGCAGGATAGTGAGCAGTTACTATAAATTCTAACCAGGAGTGTGAGCGCCCCACCCAGAGCAAATGTGCACACCCCAGAAGGAGGCCATAAACCGTCCCCCAGCGGGGCGTGCACGGCTCCCACATTTGGTCGGCATTCTACGGCACTTCCCTTAGATTAAGTGGGGGAAGTGCGGTTCACGAAGAGAGAAACCAGAAATCACCTGGATGGAATAAAACCCCAGGGACAAAGTTTTTAAACCATATGGCCCATCTAAGAAAATGCATCTTTCACTCAAAGGCCCCCTCCGCCCATCAAGCCTCTCACTCCTGAGTACAAGAGTCAAGCTCAGAAGAGAAGTCTGTGGCCACAGCCAGAACAATGTAAAGGGTCACTATCCAACCAACAGAGGGAATGTCTACAAAACGGACAAAACAGAACCCTTGGGAAAACTCCAAGGTTTTTTTTTTTTTTTAAAAAAAAAAAAAAGAAAAAAAAAAGAACTTTTTTGTGTTAAGCATCAAACCCAGGGCAAACCAAGCAAGACCTCTACTACTGGACCACCCTACCCTCTGCTAGTTTTAAGCTGGGGGGAGGGTGGGAGCTGTATTTAAACACTAATCCTTCATGATTTCCAAAGGGTTCATTTGGAGATTGGTTTAATGGGACATGTAAATACCCACTTAAACATTTTAATCAATGTTTAATTACCTACCAACATCCATTCCCTTTTCAAAGCTGATACATCAATACTTCATGGCTTTTCTAGGAACGTCAGTGTAGCAGCTTGAGTGCAAAGTATCACGTTTAATGTCTACTAGGGCAGATGTAGAAGGGACCATGGGACACCATGATTCTACCATATTCAACTTCCAGCAAAGATCTCCCCCTATTGTTCTTCCCGCTCCTCTGGTAAAGCCGGCTGCCAACAGAACGCTTTAGCGTTAGGCTCACCATAAAGGAAACTGTAAACATGCAGGTTGAGGTAGTTTTCATTTACACATTGACTGAGTCAGAAAATTTATAGGCCAACTTCCGTTCCAGAAGAGAATTACACGTGTGTTCATCCCATCTTCATCCTGTCATCTACTCTGCGATTTGTGGAAGACAGATGGTACCTATTAAGTCCCCCCCTTTTAAATGCTGTAGCCTTAATTAGCTACATCCACCTTCCCCCCAACATTTCCAAACAAGGAACTGAAGAAAAGGGAAGCCTTTTACAATGGATACTTTGAACAATTGAGTTGTAAATGTTAAAACAGTCCTCTCTGCTACAGAGTGACTACAATTATTTTTTTTAGCAGCCAAAGTTGATTTTCACTCTTTATTACAGTTTTTAAATTGTTCTATTTTTAGTTTCTGGACTTGTGTTATTAATTAAACCTTCTTCAAGATAATGCTTGAAAAAGAACTAGAGTGTCTCCGTAGGATACTAAAGCTGCAAACTTCTCCCATGGATTTCAGCCACGCAGCAGCTGAGGACTACTATGGTATCTGTGACTAGACACTGTGCCCTTCCTAAACACAATTAAGAAAGTCTGTTGATTGACCCACTTTAACTTGTCCTATGTAGATAAAACACACCCCAATTTTAATTTCTAATTTGGGTTTCCCTCATTTCAAAAAGATCCATTTATGCATTCAGGACTTTAGCATGAATTATGTCGACTGACTAAATTTTGAAAAAAGCAAGAAACCACCTAGAAGACTCCTAGACTTGCCCCGGCTATAATCAGCAGTAAGACTATTTGCTTCAATTGGATACGATCACTCCAGGGCCTGTGTCTTTTCAATCAGCTGGTGGCCCCCGCCGGGTTTAGAGTAGCAGAGGGGAAGTGGCCTGTGGTTAAACAGAGGAAATACCAAGGCATTTTAACAGAGCAAATAGTCTCTTCACTTCCCACCAGGAGGAGCTTCAAAGGCGCGGGCCCTGAGGAGACAATGTGCTAGAGGCCATCAGTCATCTAATCCCGTGTCAGGACCATTCAGAACTTCCCGAAGGCCAAAGATAAACACTGCCCTAAAGGACAAAGAATGCCTCCCACCGGCTGGGCAAGTCTGGCCTCTTGAAACCAGAGGTAGCTCCAGACTTGCAGAAGGCAGTGGCCTGCCACTTGTAGGGAAGATGCAGACTGGCCAAGGTGCGGATACCAGAGGAGCAAGAGAGAAGTCTGTCTTAAGGACAGCCCAGTGACCTGCCATGTGTACCTGAGCCCACCCCACCCCCCTATCCCCCCACCCCTGTGGGGGCCCCAGCTTCCAGAAGCCTGAAAAGCCATCCATGACAGACAGGCACAAGAGGCAGTAGGGAGGGAAAGAGGACAATAAAATTGTTGACGGGATGGCCCAGCAGCAGCAGACATCTAGGCGAGCTGGGCACACGGAGTGAAACGTTCAGGAATAGATGAGGGGAAAGGGGGTTGAACGCAAAAACCACCCAACACATTTTAAGCCAAATGAAGCATGAAAACACTCAACTTAAAATACAGACTGAAAAAGGCCTGAGCGTTCTTTCCTTCGTGGGGAAGCTGTTAGGTCTTAACTGCCGAGACAGATCTGGAGCCTGCTCTGCTCCTTCCTCAGACAGTTTTCTAGACAAACCCAGCTGTTCTGGAGAGGAACCTGGTGGAAGTGTCAAGTGTCCGTCTCTCCCAGGCCTCCTCTCTAACCCTAGACCACAGGACCCCACCCAAGTCAGGATGCCCTGCCTAGTTAGCTCCCAGACTCTTCAAATAACCTCCCTTCTGGTACTGTTATCTGAGTCCAGTGAAACAAAGCCCAAAGGACTGATTTTTAAATATTTAGAAAGTATTTTCTCTTCCTCTCCTAATTTTGGAGCAAAGCAATGTGTCTCACTGAGAAGGCACCGGAAGGATCTCGTTCAAATGCTAACACCTGGGCTCTACCACGCTCTCATTCTGGTCTTCATTCTAGCAAGTTTCCAATTCGGATACCAGAAGCTTCTGGAGATATCTTTGAAAAACCAGCTTTGGGAAGAAATAATAATACTCCCGGCAGAACTCACATGACCCTGCTGTTGGTAACTAGCACAATGGTCCAGGAACTTCAGGCCTTCAGGGTGGAATGGGTGGGGATGGAGAGCGTGAAAGAAAGCGAAGGCCATGCAGGCTCCTAGCCAACTACAAAACAGTCCGGAAGAAAGTATTGTACGTTTCATAAAAACAGCTCCGAAAAAAAAAACCTGTCAACCCAAAACTAAAATCATTTTAACCTAAGAATTCTGTATTGACACAGGAGCGCCTGTGTGTGCTGTGATCCACAGGACACAGAACAAGAAGATACGGGACTTCAGAGTCATGAGCTGCAAGTGAATGAAAACGCATCCAGTTCAGAATCAAATAAACACGCCTGGGCTCTCAGCCAGGAGGAATTCTTGGATTGGACTTTTATCAGGGGCCTAAATTTTAACCAGCTGGAAACCTCCCCCCCTCCCCCCATTACTACCCTATTCTTTTCTACCTTTGGAGATGGAACATTTGCCTTAAATGGGAAACTTGTCCTTCATTGTACGGTGCCAGCACAGTTTCCGAGTTGCTAAAGACGGGGGGCGGGGGGGGGGGTAGACGTTGTAGTTCAGACACAATAGACCAGGGAATAGGTACGCCCAGGAAGGAGACCAGAATGGCCCCTAGGAAATGTGTGAGAATGGATCTCTCAGCACTAAGGATTGACATGTTAACTGTACCCATCACAAGCAGAACCATGCCTCCATCAAAAAGAGCTCAGAGCCTAGGAAATGAGTCAACGGGCATAAGCAATTGCCGGACAAGCAAGAGGACCTGAGTTCAAATCCTCACTACCCAAATAAAGTCAAACAGGGGCAACCATGCTTATGTGACTGTGCCTGTAACACCGTGGGTGCTGAGGCGAGCAGAGACCAGAGCATCGCTGCGGCTCGCTGGCTGCCTGTCTACCTGCAGGTTCAGTAAGAGACATGTGTCAGGTCCCCTGACATCCTCTGGCCTCTGCATGAGTACACACCTGCACAACCTAATCCGGTAAATCAACTAAATGAAACGCATACATCAAAAAATAAAAGCAGTAGTAGAAAGTGCCAGGCGGTGGTGGCTAATCCCTGTACTCGGGAGGCAGAGGCAGACAGATCTCTGTGAGTTACAGAACAGCCAGGGCTGTTACCTAGAGGAACCCTGTCTCAAACAACCAACAAAAGGAAAGGAACAAAGGAAAGTAGTAAGGGTTTCAAGCCAGTGTCAGTGCAGGGCCAGCCCCTGGGGAAGCTTTACAGACTCTAACCCCTTTGAAAAAACAATATTTATTATTCAAAGCACATCCTTACCTGGCAAAGACTGAGGTTTTCTTTTTCTTCAGATAGTTGAGGAAGTGTGCCCACAACTCATCTCTAAAACACTGAGCTGTGTTCAAGATGGTATCAGTCCCTTAATTACCCCACAAGTAATAGGGAGGTTGTGAAACCTGACCACTTAAGTCAGGCCAGCTCATGGGCCGTGAGAGCAGCTCTCCCGGCTGCAGCGCCTTTAAATCCTGGGGAAATATCCAGTCCTACAGGGGCCTGGGTTTCCTGCCCAAATGCCCTATGGAGGTTAAGCGGGGCATTCACTCACGTGTTCTCCAGTGTTCACCCACCTCCAGGCTTCAGGGCTCAAGGCTGTGAAGCTCAGACCCCAGGATGATACCCACTGCGGTTCAAATCACTTGTTTACCCTCTTTACTTCTTTCAAATCACATAGAATTTACCCTTATTTACTTCTTATTTTTGTTTGTCTGAGGTAGATATATAGATTATATATATGATATATAGGTTTACTATATATCCTTGGC
This sequence comes from Alexandromys fortis, assembly GCF_014885135.2. NCBI lineage: Eukaryota > Metazoa > Chordata > Mammalia > Rodentia > Cricetidae > Alexandromys > Alexandromys fortis. Next base: position 5,904,183 of record NW_026067980.1, read on the forward strand.
TGGCCTGGAGTTTGCTATGTAGGCAAAGCTGGCCCTGAATTCAGAGTTCTGTCTACCATTACCTTCTGGGTGCAAAAGGCTTATGGCACCACCACCCCCATCTTTATTCATTATCCTTCCCCTGACCCTCCAAGCAATGGAGATGACCCCAGACCCTGTAAGACGCTAGGCAAGCACTCTACCAATGAGCTAACTTTCCACACCCCCTTTTCTTTGCTTTCTTTGGGGTGGGGGAGCGACTCACAGTCATCCATCCTCCTGCCTCAGCCTTTGACGCTTATTCTTAGATATTTATACAGGCCCAACTAGACTGTAAGCAACCTCAGAGTCAAGGCCAACATCCACATGCTGAGTAGCAGACCTGGTTAAGAGGCAGATAGATATGACTCAAAAACCCGAGATTCTGAACAAGTGCCTACTAGAACCCCAGGACAAAGCAACCTCTGGGACATCTTAATTACTGAAGGAGGGCTTCCTGTAGGAAGCCATGATGGAGCTGAGAGAAGACACTAAAAAGGAGCAAAGGATGATATTTTCCCTAGCTTTAAATGTGACTGCAGTCAGGCCACTGTGCAAAGGTCTGCTGGTCTGCTGCAGATGGGACACAGCACATGAAAGCCTGGTGCGGAGATCTCCCTGCCTAACTCCACTGGAGGTGAACCCAGACCGCAGGCATGCCACACACATGTTCTACTGCTGAGCTGTATCACCCCCACCGGCCTTTCTTTTTTTTTTTTTTTTTTTTTTTTTTTTTTGAGATAGGGTCTCTCTGAATTGCCCAAGCTAGTCCTGAAACTCATTCTGAAGCCTCCCAAGCCCAAAACTTTTGTTCCTGAGCCTCAGTCACCTGAGTAGCTGGGATCACAGCACTGAGCTCAGGTATGCCGATTCTTCAAATTGTTAAACGTAGGATTTTGCAGAAAGATTGCAAGGTCTACATGTCCTCAACTGAGATTTGTAGGGCACCAGGCTCTGAGGCCACCAAGGAAATTAACCACATGGAACTGGCAAGTGCCAAAGAGTAAGGGACCTGACTGAGAAAGTAGAGCACAGGGCACAGCATTCAGGGAGGTTTCCCTGAAGAGGTGTCACAGTGTCACCAAGCAGGCTCTCAGGGCAGAAAACAATCACGATGGAAAGCACACCCGCAGTCTGTGAAAGGAGTCAGAAGCTGGACAACAGAGGGGAGGGGGCAGAAAACAGTGCTGTGCAGGCAGCAGGGTGAGGAAGCGGGCCTAATCTCACAGGTACCAAGCAGGCAATCACAAAAGAGAGGAGCCATGAGAAAGAGGATGGTCTCTGGGATATGACCCAGAAGCTTCCATGTTCATCCAGGAAGGCGAAGGATCGTAGTAGGCACCAAGGCAGGAGCTGTTGAGATCACTCCCAGGAGGCCAGGAATGTGGGAGACAGTGATGGGCTCACATGGGAGGGGGGTTATCAGAGACAATTATACATCCACTGTTAAAACTTTACAAGTAGCAGGTATTCTAGGCACTACAGCAACTGCCAAGACCAATCTAGATCTAAAATCTTAAAAGAACTGATAAATGAGAGCACCTTAAAGAAATTTGGAATCTGTTAAAACTAACAGGGATCTTTTACTGCAATGGAAACACAGTAAGAAACCATGAGGGTTTACCCAAAGGGTAACAGCGTTCCCTACGAGGAAGAGTGGGAGTCGTTGACCATTGCTGCCTGTTCTCTTTTTTTCTGAACCGTAATTCTCTTTTAAATGTGAAGCAAGTGAGCTAAGTGACCCTAAGAGGTGTCCTGTCCTGGGTCTTGTCTGTATTGAGGCTAAGACAACCTTGGTCTAAGCAAACTTCCCCAAGACACCCTGAGCCCTGTGGAAATCAGCCACAGCATCCCCATCCCTTCTACTTTCTAGGTAAGAAAACAGACAGATGCGCTCCTGGCTGCCTGAGGGCAAAGCCTGTGTTCTCACAATAGGGTTGAAGGTGTGAGTGGCCAGACTTGCAGCGCCCTCTTCTCTGTGGAAGGCTCAAGGTCCACAAACCAGGGGACCCCCCCCCACTACACAGGAAAGGAACACCCGCTCTGCGGAGAGGGCTTCCAAGTACACAGAAAAAGTCTGGGCGCCACCAGTTTTAGGTCTGGGGCACCTGGCGGAGGTGACCTTTGGCTATGAAAACATCCTCAACTCAAGCTGCGGCGCGTTGAGTGGTGGTGGTGTTATCATGAGACCGTTAGCCAGACGAAAGGCTGAAAGGCAGGCAGACTCTAGAAAGTTAGGAAGGAGATGCATCGTTCCCTAGCACTCCAGGTTCCCTTCCCGGGATGCCCTAAGCCCTTGCAGAGCTGCAGACAAGAGATCCAGGGCACGAACCACCAGCTCCGAAGCGCACCCGTTCCGCGACAGCCCGGAAGATCCCAGTCCTGGACGCGGAGCCCTGGGGCAGAGGGCCGGGAACAAAGGGTGGGGCGCACGGCCCCCGCCCCGCCGCCCAGCCACCCGCCCTCGGGAGACGGACCCCAGCCAGCAGCCGCGCCTCATTAGCAACACAAAGCCAGGGGTCGGCGGCCTCTTTCATCCAGAGCGGGACCAGCGGACGCGCGCCCGGGGTCCGAGACGCGGGATGGGCAGGAGGAGCCGGGAGCCCCATTGACCGCAGATCCGGCGTCGGGAGATCGGCCGGTCCCGGCTCGCCTGCCCGCGAGCACCTGTGCCCGCCGAGCGCCCCCAGGTAACCCGGAGCCCGAAGAAACTCTCGCCTTACCCTCCAGCCACAGGTGTCGGCGCCCCTCGCGCGGCCCGAGCCGCCCGCAGCCACTGCCAGCTGCGAGCCGTTGAGGCAGGCGTTGACAGTGAAGAAGAAGGAACAGAGCTGCAGCCACGGGGCCATGGCCGTGCGCTCGCCCAGCGGGGCCCGTCTCCCCTTGACTGCTGCCTGCAGCTCGCTCTAAGTCCGGAGTGGGCGGTGGCAGCCGTGGCAGCAGGGGGCCCGTCCACACCGAGCATGCGCAACCGTGCTTCGCCCCGCGTCTCCCCGCCAGGTCCCGCCCTCTCCGTCCTGGTCCTGCCCCTCGAGCCCGCCCCTCTAAGGCTCTGGCTGCAACAAGTTTCAGCCCCCTCACTGAAGGGTTTTTTTTTTTTTTATCCAAAGGATTTGTCCAAATGATGACTGCTCTGCTCCAGACAAAAACTTGGGGCGACTCAAAAGAATATAATAATAGTAATTTTAAAATTAGTAATTTAATGAGTACTTACTTTGCAAATGTCAAGTTCCTTCTTGCGTTCTACCAAAGACACAGGAAAATGCCAGTATTAATGTCAGCATAATAAGGCCTCTAGAGAAATCCTGGCTCTACATTTACTCCTGAGACCTAGGACAAATTACTTGCTTCCTGCACAGCGCTGTTCCCTGTAAGACAAAATGAAGACCAAGAATATTAGCTGGGGGAGTTCTGTTAGTTAACGTGTCGCAAGCAAGCAATAAAGGCTACAGCCACAAACTGACTTATCTAAGGACCCTTAGCCAAAACTGAAAACTAATGTTCTTCCCAGACACAAATCAGACTTACCTTATGTGTGTGTGTGTGTGTATGTGTATGAGAGATCTCTCAAGAAAGAGGCACAGACCTCCTTTAGAGCACCATAGAAGCAAAATATGTCACTTTTCTCTGTTGTTCTTCCTCTCCTTTGCCACATATGTGTGCTCCTAAACCACACCCCTCAACATTGCACCCCCATCTCTGTGCAGCCTGATGACGGTCTCCACTTTCCCTCCCAGCCCCACGTTCAGTACCTTTATCCACCCTGGACACGGACCAGTGAATTTTGCATTCTAGAAGGATATCCATCTTGGTCTTCACCCTGCATCTATGATGTCTTCTCTCTAGTCCCCCTCCGTGCAATCTTGACTTTTTTAACCGTCACCCTGTCCATCCAACAAGGCAACCTTCACATTCCAGAGCCCAGGAACCATCCCTTCTGGCTCTTTAATCCCAGCCCACAGGAGGCAGAGGCAGAGGCAGGTAGGGATATGTGGGTCGTATGTCACTACCAGGTTACTCAAGTGTTCTGCATGCCTAGCGGAGCCAGCCCCACGCAAACCGCAGGAAGCATGCAGCTCCTCCCACAGATCTGGCAATGGGTAACTTTTCTCCCTTCCTCTACCTAGGCAGAACACCTCTGCCATCCAAATCCCCTTAGGAAAGACTCTCCAGGGCCAGGCTTGTCACAGGCTGAGATGTGGTCAGGATGAGCTGGGGTTTGGTGAAAGACTGAGGATATCACGAAGTTAGACGCTCCTTAAACTACATGCATTCCTGCTTAGAGGTGTTCCATAGCTTAATAATCAATCCAGGACCAGGATTTTCTGTTATATCAGTGATTTTAAAAATATCGCCACACATTTATCTCATTTTTAAGGATACATTCCAAAACTTGAGGTTTCTGGATTATGAACATTAACTACTCCCAAACTGCTTATTACCTCATTGTCTTCTTAATTGCTTCTCTGGTTACTAATAAAGTGGTTCTAATTTCAGCCAGCTTTCCCTCCTGTCTGGCTCACCTTCCTGTCCTCAATGCTTTGTTCTCTACTTACCTACCTATCAGTAGGTAAGAAACTGTCATTGCCAAATGGATGTTGATAGGTTGGGAGTATACTTAGCAGCCATTTGGACATCTTCCATTGTTTGATGTGGTATTCTGGGAGAGAGGGGGGAGAGAGACAGACAGACAGAGCATGTGCAATAAATACATGGAGTTTGTAGCAGAGCCTCACAAACAGGATGGGGAGACAGACGAGGTGTTGCCTCCTGGCTTTGCAGTACTTGAGGCAGGACCACCCTCCCTTCCATTCTTTATTGTCGCTCTGCCAGTTGTTGAACTTCCTCCGTCACACTCACTGTTCTGACTTAAGATGCAGTCCAGAGAGCGCAGAGAGTATGGTAGGTACAGAAAGAAGAAGCTGAGATGTCCAGACCAGGACCAGAACACAGCAGAAAGACACCCTCGGGCTGAGAAATGAAGGGCCTTTTGTTTACCTTCTATCAAGACCCTAAGTGCATGTAGAAAAGGGAAGCTACATACATCAAAGGGTCGAATTTGGTCAGGAAATTTAGGCCATAAATTGGTCTTTGGCAATACCGTTACCATTCTGATCTTCTGTAGCGGTTTATCATCTCTTACCCTGGCTTCTTGGAATGTTGGGGCTTACAGGGAGGATTGGAGGAAGGGTTCTGGCCTGGAAAAATGAGGTAAGAGAAGGGGCCAGAACCCCACATGGCTTTGTGGATCATGATTTCCTCCCCACAGCTGAACCCCACTGCTGTAGAGATGAACAAGGAAACTTTCCCAAAAGTCAGAGTCTGTTTCTACCCACCAGGGACAGGATCCCTCACCATTCCTGCCTGGCTCCCTTCTCTGCCCTCAGTGTCTGTCACTTTGCTTGGCACTGACCAGTGAACATGACACTCCCACCACCAAGAAGAGGTTGGTGATCTGGGAGTAGAGTTCCATGTACAGCATTTGCCAGCAAGGCCCTGGGTTCCATCCTCAGCATAGCCAAAACAAGGAAAATGTTGTTGAGGACAAATATATCAACTGTACTTCCTCGCTCTACCAAAAACCTGGTCAGATAAGAAAAATCCCTAATTACAGCACTAGATTTTGTTAGAAATCAAATTATAGCATGAACCTGGAGAGTGGATAACATGGTCATGGGAGCCTCTTGTCACAGACCTCTTAAGCCAGGAATAACTAAAAATTAAAATCAGTAAGCTGAAATTCTAAATTATCTTTGGGGTTATGATACAATAGTACATATGATTTTTTTTTTTAATTTTGGAAACCAGAACATTTATTTTATGACAGATCGGAATCCTCAAGATGAACTGGATGCTGCAACAGCTGCCCTCTTGGGTTTAGGGGTTGTCCCTTCACGGAATCCATGCCTGAATCTTCGGTAGACAATTTTTAGGTGCCTCATCCGCCCAGTCCCGGTGGTGTTTCGTCTCTTAGCCTTGGCACTCCAGTTATACTTTCTCTTGCGCTTGGCAGGGTAGCCGCATTTGCCACAGGTAGACTTCTGAAGGTGGTAGGCCTTAGAGCCACAGCGGCGGCACAA